>NW_020194518.1:1529462-2036039 GCF_002865645.1 Hyaloscypha bicolor E | reverse complement strand
GTCCCGGTGATGTCCCGGTTACGCGATATAAATATCCGGAGTATGGTGGAAAAGAAATGATATCGTCTTAAGGCTAAATCATTTCCGCCATATTCCGGATATTTATATCGCGTAATCGGGACATCATCGGGACATCATGATGGTTCCGGGACCTGGGTGATAATAATTATCTAAATCATGACATTTCCGCCAGATTCCGGACATTTATATCGCATAACCGGGACATCACCGGGACATCATAACGGTTCCGGGACCCTGGGTGATAATAGCTAGTATTGCCAAGGCCTTAGTTCGATAATTATCGTAATCGATGGTCGATTATCGATTATCGAAAAATTAGCGCGATTATCTAATCGTCGCTTATCGAGCTTATCGGAGCCCACACTGGGAGAGCGCGAAGTTGGTGGAGTTTGATGTTGGGCATCGATTGCCGAGCAAGTTGGCAGATGTTATGAATATTGCGAGGGAGATTTTGATGTTGTATTTGAAGACTACGGGGGTGAGAGGGACCTTGAGTAAAGGATAAGCTGTAAACGATAACTCTGTGGAAGCAACAAAAGAAGAACCAATCAATGGGATATTCGCCCAGTGGTCGGTCGAACGCAGACTACCTGCACTTCAAGGAATTATACAGTAAACTTGACCCAGGAACCACTCGATTTCGCAAACAAACTTGTGATTGTTCAGTACTATGAGTACTGCATGTCTCCAAACCACACGCAATATTCGGTGACAGTAGCACCTCTCCGCTCCATCAAGTATTCTTCTTGGGGGCATACTCCGCTGCTGTTAAAGTCTTGCCCCTTTGTTGACCCTAAAGTAAGATTACCAAATCGTCTCGCATAAGACTCTTCAAAAACGAATGGCTCACTCAGCACTTTAGAAATGAGGAGGTTTAAAGATTTTCAGGAAAACGCCGAGACGGCGATTACCCTGTCAGCCCGATTACCGAACAGATCCGCATACACATGTCAGTGCTGGCAGGACCACCGAAACGGATCCACCATGCATGTCTGTCAGCACAATTACCGAACGCCTCACAACATGTCATGTAACAAAAAGCTCCGGCTACCCGTTCGTACCTTCTACAAGTTACCACTGGTGGTTCGTGAACGCAATCTGGCCACAATAGCGACTTGGCCACCACCAAATTAATGTCCCTTGCCAAACTTCATGCACGGATCAGTCAGCCGGAAGTACCTCCCATACAAATTTACTATGTAAAATAATTGGCCAAGTCGCTAGCATGGCCAGATCGCTTTTGCGAACCACCAGTGGTAACTTGTGGAAGGTACAGTACGAACGGGTAAGTCCTTTATTTTGTTTTCAAGATTGATCTATCAAAAAACACTTCCCATCGGCGTGTAGTGTGCCTAGTTCATCTCGGTCGAGAAATGAGCTGAGATGGCAATTTTCAGCTTATCAATTCCAGCCGGTACTCTATTTGGCTTAGTCAGGGTGAGTATTAAGCCGGCTAGCTTATAAGCTAGTTAATTAATAGTTGGAAGTCTTGTAAGTTAGTTCGCTAGGATTTCCCTATCTTATAAATAGCTAAGAAGCTTATAAATATTAATGAATAAGCAGAAATATAAAAGTTTTTTAGTATTAAATCTCTAAACTTTAGGAACTCTCTTTCTTTTTATAAACTCTCAAGTAACTTAATAAGAATAAATCGTAATGCAATGCAGTAGTAAAGTAGAACTATTATATAGTAATAGGAAGTAAAGGTTATCTTATATATTATATAGTTCTAATTAGATTTATATTTGGGCCTATTTAGATAATATTTAATTAACTTGATTTTTTCACATGAGAAATTATGTTAAAATATAGCTTATTAGCGACTTCTTAGCTCTTAAGCTAAGCTAATTAGCTAGGAAATATCCTTGGCTAATAACTGGCTGACGTTTATTACTTAGCCTGGGCTTAGTCGACGTCTCACATCTTACCGTCAGCCGCACTATAGTATTTGCCAATAGAAGCATTGAATGGGACTGTACTAATCAAGAATAATATATCGCGGCCGCAATAGTAAGACGATATACTATTTGCAGTATTTTAATCACAGCTGTGTAACCGTAGGTAAGTATTCATTAGCTAATATTTGGAACTACATGAAGAAAGTCATACTTGTTAATAAAGTATATAAACCAACTTTGGTCCCTGCAATGATATTTCTCTTATTATCAGCACAGCTTCTCTTCTGCCTTATTGATAACTTCTCAACTATTTCACGAAATCTGCACCTTCCCGCTCTCTAGAAAGTCAGCTTGGCAATTCTTCAAGTTCCTTCCGGCAGCATTGATCTCGTGGCACCGTCAAAATGAAGTTCTCTCCTATTTTCACGGTTGTTGTCATCGCCTTGTCGGGCCACACTCAGGCAGTACTTGCTGCTGGTAATACCGTAAGATCCTCACTTCCATCCCTTGATATAAGTAGAGCTGGCTAATGAGTGCACAGAAATACGCAGACAGTGAGCTGTTCCCCGGCTGGAGGTATGAACTCGACGCCGCAGCTCCAACTATCAAGACCCTCGATGAAGCCCACAGTCTATCAAATGCGTACAATAATACTGTGGGAGTTGACAAGATCGACGGCAAATATCTGGTCATCGACCACGCGCAAAAGAAGCAAGTAGCCACTATAGGTGGTGACCTAGAAGAAGCAGCCGAATCCAATTATCCTAGCAACCTTGTTGGTACCAATTCCACAGTTATTACCTCTGCGATGGAAAAGGTGGATTATTATCTTGCACATGGTACTTTTCCGGAGACTGGCGTGGCTGCCAACACTTTGGATGAACGCGGTATTTGTGGACCTTGCATTATATTGTTTTTTACATGTGCTATTTTTAACCCAGGCCGCTGTCCTGCGAGCTCAATTTGCTTTGTTGTTACTTGTTTTGATATATTGTAAGGACACGAGTAGTCATTAAGTGGCAGGCAGCAAGATAGTACGCAGAGCAAGTTAACAGCGAAGGTATCCCCGGCAATAGGCTATTCAACATAAGTCAAAGACAGAAGTATAGAAAACACATATTTTGATCCAGTTCAGTTACAAAACAGCAAAACCCGAATTGCGATAGATGAGTAGAAACAAGAAACTATCTTCTTCGGAACGGTAGCAGAGATGAATCTCACCAATTCAACCATGACCTCGAGCTTGTCCTCGCCATTGAAGTCTCCCTCCTAGTACTACTACAATAATACACGCAGAACCGTCCGAACTATTCTAAAATTTAGGGCTCATTGGATTGGCTACTTATGGATCCCTGTCAATGTCATCAAGAACATTGTAATAAATTAAACCGTCATCGCCAACTCAGCTTCTCAGTTTCTGAGTCACGAATCTCGAGTTCTCAACTCCTGAATTATTTTGGACTCACATTCGCTTACATTCAAGTGATAAGTAGCCCAGCCTCATCATTCCATAACGTCTCCTTATTGTCCGCTGGGGCGATTTCATGTAATAAGAATTTCGGTGGCACTCAGCTTATTTCCCTTTCCTTAATCTCTTTATACCGTATTGTAGCCACGTGTTTGTTTCGCTTTCCCTTACTTTATCCTGGTCTTTCTAGGAAGCCCCTCGCTAGCCCTGGCCAAGCGCGGACGCTAGACCGAATCTGTGTGTTTGTTCCCAATCCGGTAGTGTATGCGAGCTTTAGACCTTGCTCGAGGCAACCCAGAGTATATTATATAATACTCCGTATCCGAGTTTGAAGGGGTGAAGAGAAGAGAAGCCGTCTTAGCAAATCGGGTGAAAGTTGGGCTAACTTCTCTTAAGCGAGCATCCTACTTAAATCTCTTGTAGAACGTTTCTATAATGTGAGCGACAAAAAGAACTATAAAATATTTAGGAAATACAAAGAGGAATACTCGTATTCGCTATAAGAAGAGGGCCAAAAAGAGGTAGGGAATCGGGATCAAAGGAGACAAATTAAGTAATCCCAATCAAGACTTACCTATTATTAAAAGTCAAGGAGCTATTACGTTCGGGTGACTGTCCAGAGAGCTGTAGAATCCAAATCTACAAACATCAGCTACATGAATCTGCAAGAAAGACCCGGCCATCGGAGGCGAGCTCTAATGTTTCACAGAGTCTCGGGCTTCTCTCCATACGTACACCAAACTATCCGTTACCATGATTTCCCCCCTCATGTCAACCATATCTACATCGGGTATAGGCTTATAGTCCACTTGCGGGGCTTATAAATCTCTCCTTCACTGCACAGAATCATAGAACTTCAGGCTACTCAACATCACTGATTTGGACCCTCCATTTAGACCGCTTTGATCTATACAATTCAACCTTGCAACCAACTGACACAAACAATTTCTATAAATAAACTTCAGTAAATCAGTCACAGTGAGATGGCCTGCCCAGCCTTTTCAGGTCGCGCTTGGCGAGCGGCACTTCGTGGCTATGGTGTCGCTTAGGTACAAGACACAAATATCTTATTCGCTCCCTTCATTCAGCCCCGCACTTCCACATTCCGGGCTTCAGCAAGCTCCGACCAGGGCTGAGAACAGGATTTCGGAGCTTGAGTCAGGGAAAAAATAAGGAGGTGCGCCGAATGTCGGATCCAACCAAGTCGTTTAAGGTTGCAGCCGGGAATCTGCTCAGCATCTCAACCCTACAGGTACGCTTTCGCTGTTCATGAGTGAGCTTAACGCACTTCCGGCGAAGCCTCGCATCTTTGTGGGTTGTATTACTTATGGCGCAGCATGCTTGCTCGTAAACTAGAGGGCTTGTGGGTATTTTCTGTGATTTGGTTGAGCAGAGACAAGCCAAGAGACTTGGAAGAGGCTCAGTAGGACAGGACTAAAAGCCGACATGACGCCAAGGCAGCCTTTCAGCAACCTATTTCGAGGCAAACTATACTTCTTAGCTGTGAAAAAGAATTTATAAAAGGACCTATACAAATTTACTATATAGGGTACTTGGGAAGAATCAATTCCCTATTAATAGTAATTGATTCCTCGCGATTATTAGTAATACGAATGCGCCATGAATACGGAATCGATTAGCCAGGAATCGTTGCCAAGCCTAGACAAGCTTGAGTTTACCGAGTACGGAAAGCGATAAGGATCAAGTGATCAATCGATTTTCGAATCCGGTTTTCAATATCTGATTTGTGGTACGTACGTACCCCACCAAAAATCGCCCGCAACCAAAATACCGCATTCTGTATATGTAACCACACCTAACTTAAGTCCCTTTATTACTATCTATTATAAGACTTATATATATAATTAAATTATATTTCTAAGTATAAATAATTTATAATATAATTAACTATAATATTTCTGAATTATTCTTATAAGATTATACTAGTTCTATATTATTATCTATATATTTCTTTACCTCTTTTCTCTATTCTTACTAATATATAACTAGCTTTATATATATAAGATATATATAAAAGAACGGAATTATATTAGATTAAAGAATTAGTTATAGAGAATATACTTGAAATAGCTAGTTAATAGAAAGTATATCTGAAACTAGTAAAAATAAATTAAGATATATAAAGTTACTAGTTTATAAAAAGCATATCCGAAACTAGTAATACCAAATAAGGATATACTTAAAATAGCTAGCTAGTAAGAAATATATCCGAAACTGGTAGTAATAAATAAGAATATATATAAAATTACTAGTTAGTAAAAGATATATCCGAAACTAGTAATAATAAATAAAAATATATTATAGAATAACTTAATATAAATTTATATCTAAAATAGAAATAAATAGTTTTTCTAATTCTTTAATATAAAGGGGTTTTCTTATTATATTCTTATTTCCTAGATTACTATTTTTATTTTCTTTTATTCTTATTCTTAATCTAATTTCTTTAAAACTGTTTTTATCTAAGACTTTATATATTATAATACTATAGCTTACTATAAAAAGTACTAAAAGCAGAAGGGTATTAGCCCTTTTTATAGCTATTATAATATTATCTTTTTTTTCTTAAGCCTAACTAAATCTATCTTAGAAAAAGAATATTTATAAAAGGCCTATAAACCGAAATTAAAGCCTCTTGCCTCTTGCCTTTCTAAGAATAATAAAAGAAATAATAATAATAATAGTATTAAAGAGATAAGTACTAGAAATTAGTATATTTATTAGGCTAAGTTCTAAAAAAATAAGAAGGAAAGAAAAAAAGAAAAAAAGAAAAAGTAAGTAAAAAAGAAAAAGAAAAGTTTCTAAAAAACTATTACTAGAAATACTTTTTATAATATATAGGAAAATAACCTTGCTTTTACTAGAAAGAAGAAAAAGAAATTAAGGCTTTAGAAAAGAACTTTAACTAAGGCTTATAGTTAATAAGAATTAAAAGTAAAGAAAGATAATAAGAGAAAATATAATAAAAAAGAACTAATTAGTAAATATAGCTATAACTTTACTAATAAGCCTTTATTAATAGGCTTATTAATAATTATTTATTACTATATTAGCTATTCTAGGAAGCTATTTAAGTAGATTACTCTTTTAAAACTCCTATTTTTTCTTAATTCTTATAAGATATTTATAAGGCTTAGTAGCTAGGTATTTAATTAATTTCTAAAGTCTAATATCTAAAAAGATATTAGAAGAGCTAAATACTATAAACTTAATCTTAAGAATTAAAGCCTAATTATAGGCTATCTTACTAGTAAAGTTACTTACTTTAAAGTTCCGGACTTCCTGGTTTTATTTAGAAAAAATTATATTTTTAAATAGTTTTTTAAATATATAAAGAAAATATATTCTAGTATAAATTATTAAAAGCCCAAACTTTACTTTCTTATTCTTATTAAAAAAAGTAGCCTTTATAGAATTATTAATTATATAAAGAGCTAATAGTTAATTTAATAATAATTCCTAATACTAATAACTTTAATAATAATATAATTAGAAATAATTATATATTTTTAAAAAAAATATTAGTATTAAAATACTAGTAAATAACTTAGTATTATCTATTAAGAGAACTATAAGAAATCTAAGTCTTTATATATTCTAGCTAGTAAGCTTATTCTAGCTACTAAAACTCTAGCTAGTAAGCCTATTTTATCTAATAAGCCTATTCTAGTTACTAAGCCTACTTTAGTTACTAAGCCTATTCTAGTTAATAATTCCGAAAAGCCTTTTAATAAGATATTTAATAAATAATATAAGTAGCTAAAGGAATTTATAATAAAAGATTATATTAATAAGTATTAGTATATATTAAAAAAGAGGCTAGTAAATCTTAAAAAAGAAAAGAAGTAATTTAAGATACGAAAATAGAACTTTAAAAAGAAAAGAAATATAGTAATTAAAGAAAGTAATACTTATATAAATAGGCTTAATAAAAGAATATAGCTTTTAAAAATTATAAGAAAGGAATTTGAAATTAAAAAATAAAGTCTTACTAAAATTCATATAAAGAATTTTGAGAAGCTAAATATAAAGATATTTTCTTTCTTTTTAGGAAATTCTTAAGGCAAGATAATTAAAGAGAAATAATTATTTATAAGTTTAAAATATCTTAATAGTTTTATAAAAAAGAATTTAGAGATTACGGACTTATAAGAAGAAATAAAACTTATAATAGAGGCTTTTTAATAAAGTTTTAATTATATAATACGAAATAAGAAAAGGCTTAATAAACTAGTTATTTAATAAAATAAAAGTAAAAGCTTAATATTTATTATATAAGAAGCCTTTTAGGCAACTATATAAAAGATTTAGGATAAAGGCTCTGGATTTCTTAAGATAGCTAGGCCTAATATTAATAAGAATTCTTTATAGTTTATTAAGAATAAGGGAAAAATATATAAATAATAAGAAATTATCTGGATTTCCTAGTATTATTAAATTAGTTATATTAAGAATCTTATTATTCTAGTAGCTAGTTAAATTAGAAATATAAAAAATAATATTTATTTATTTCTAATTAATTAATTTCTAGTTAATTTCAAGAATCTAGAAATTATATAATTATATATTTTTTCTTTCTAGTTATATAATATCTCAAAAAACAAATATTATATATCTACTATAATAAAGAGCTTTATTATTTCCTAGAAATACTAAATAATACTTTTTTCTAAGAAATATATATTCTTAATAAATAGTAAAAATAAATATGGAATTTAATAATATAATTACTTTATACTAGTATTTTTCTTTTTTTTTATAAAAATATAACTTTATTTTATTTTTATTTTAAACCCTTTATTTTTCTTTTATATTTTTTTAATTTTACTATTAATATTAAAAGCTATTATCTTACTATTCTTTACTAATACTTTTATTAATATCTTTATTAATACTAAGAGCTAGTATTTAACTACCTATAATCTTTTCTTTTTTCTCCGAACTCCTCTTTCTTTAATTCCTTCTCCTTTAAACTCCTTTTTCTTTAACCCTTCCTTCTTTAAACTCCTCCTTTTTTAATCCCTTCTCTTTTAAACCCTTCCTCTTTTGACCCCTTCTCCTTTAAACCCCTCCTTCTTTAAACCCCTTCTCCTTTAACCCCTTTTTCTTTAAACTCTTCCTTTTTTAACCCCTCCTTTTTTGAACCCCTTCTCCTTTAAACCCTTCCTTTTTTAAACCCCTCCTCCTTTAACCTCTCTACTAATAATACTAAGAGCTAATATCTAACTACTACTTCCGGGTTACTTTTATCCGGAACTTCTATATTATAAGTCTTTAACCTACTTACTTCTTAGAAAGCTAAATTTTAGATCTCTTCTCTTTTTTTCTAATATCTCTTATATTTTCGGGCCCTTTAGAAATATTCTTTCTTAAACTTCTAAAAAGAGACTAACTTCTATTTAGATTTCTCCGAACTTTAATATCTTTTTTCTTTCTCTAATATCTTCTTCTTTTCTTTAATACTTATAAAAGCCTTTGGGCTATTACTAAATACCTCTATTTTTTATCTTGAAATATATACTAACTTATTCTTATAAGAAATAGCCTTTCTTTTTTTAATCTTAACTTCTTTAATATATATTTCTTGCCTTTAGACTATTTAGATATCTCCTTATTCTTTTTTATAAAATATATACTAACTTATTTTTTAGTTTTCCTTATCTTATCTTTTTTTTAATATTACTATATATATATCTAGTTAGTACTAGTTCTTATAATTTATAATTAGGCTTTCTATTTATTAAATATTCGGATATTTTATTTTACTTTTATTTTATATATTTTATTTTATATACTTTACTTTTCTTTTATTATAGATTAGAACTCAAATAATATTTATCTTAAATACTTATATTCTCGAATATATAAGACTTCTATAGATCTTTTGGGATTATAAACTAGCTTATTTTAGTTTAGGAAAGCTTTCTCGAGAATATTTCAGGAATTATAGTATTTATTATAATTCTTTTCAAAAATTAATATAATATAAGTAATTCTAGTTTATTTTTTTATATAAAGTAAACCGCTATCCTAAGTTTATATAAAAGTCCTAATTATTTCTCGAGTTAAAATATAAATACTTCTTATTTCTATTAAATTAGGTATAAAGAATAGCAGGCGCCTTTAGGCTAGACTATAATACTAGTTAAGTACTAAGACTTCCTATATCTTATAAGATATTACTTATAGCTCTAGATATATTATATTTAATAGGGCTTTTATATCTAATTACCTTATATTATAATAAAACATATAGTATTATAATTAGAGAAATTCTACTTTATAATTTTATTTACTATTTATAGATTTTCTAGCTAATAAGTCTTGGCTAATAGCTAAGAAACTTATTAGCTACTTTATCTAAAGCCTCTAGAAGCGGGAAGTTGCCTCAATAAAGACTTAGTATTAAAAATAAGTTTAATTAATTAATTTAAATAAGGAATTTATAATAGAAGTCTTTATATATAAGTGATTTTATATAATAAACTTAAGTTTCTGTCCCTAGTTATATAAGTTATAATATATAATAAACTCAAAATTTTCTGGCTTATTAAAGCTTAAGTTATTTTTAGAAAAATTAGTAAGCTTTTCTAAATAGACTTATTAAGGCCTTGGTTTTTAATAGTATTAGTCTAGTCTTTTTATTTTTCTTTTAGATAATAGTTTAGCTCTCAGGAATTATATATAAATATTAATAGAATAAATATAGAAATATAGAAATATATGTTTTCTAAATAGATTAGAATAAAACCTATAGGATTCCTGTAATATTTATATTAAATCTATAGTACTAGCTAGTAAAAACTTTAATAACCTTAATAAGACTTGAATTATAAGCCTAATCCTTAGATTTCCCGCTTAATTTCAAGATTAAATAGTTTATAACAAGTTACCTATTATAGAATATATTATATTCTTTTTCTAAAGAATACCAGATACTAGTAATAATCTAGATATCCTAAAGCCCTTAAGATTTTTTATAAGTTTCTGGCTTTGGGGCATTTTTACGGCTAGTTAATTTTATAAAGTCACGTGACCACGTAATTCCTTATACTAATTTAAAGAAATTATATCTTTATATATAGCTATAATATTACTTTTAAGAAGCTTAATATAAATAAACTTTTATAGCCCAAATATTAATTATTAAATAAGTTATTCAAGATTTCTTTATTTTCTAAATTCTCTAAATTATTCTCGTATTACTTCTTATTATCTATAGAAACCTTACTATTAAGATTATTTTCTTTAATATTCCCTGGTTCTTAATTTACTATAATTATATTCTCTAGTTTCTATTTTACCTCTCGAATTATCTCTAATTACTTATTTCCCCTATAAGAAAGCTTAATATTAAATAAGAGCTTTCTAACTCTTTTTTTATAAAGTTTAAGGATATAATAAAGGAACTAATATACTCTAATATAGTTTTAATCTAGCCCTACTTTAAGTTTATTTATAATATATATAATACTAGTATTTTTAAGGAAAGTTATATAAAGCTCTTTAATTTTGGGAATTTAATATATTATATAATTATATCTTATAACTTTTTCTTTAAGCTTAGAAAGTAATTACTTAGTTATTTCTATTAGAGAAGTACTATAATAATAAACTTTCTAGTAATAATTATATAGTTCTTTTAGAACTCTAGGCCAGAGATAATTAGTTCTTATTTATTAAAAGCAAATTAGACTAATATTATAAAGAAAGACAAAGTTATTAATCTATTAGTAAAAGATATTTATATAAATAAATTAAATAATAATTAGGTTATAATAAGACTTTTTATTAAAAATACTTATATTATAAAAAGATTTAAAGAACTATTTCCAGGTCTTTATAAGCTTACTAGCTAAGGTATTTTATTATATCTTAATATACTAATTCTTTATTAAAGGCTTATAAGTAAAGGCCTTTTTCTATAATAAATTATAATTCTTTACTAATTACCAGAGCTCGACTTATATAACTATTATAAGTAGTATCTCCTAGCCTTTATTAGCTCGTAACTTTTTTAAAAAGTAGCCCTATTTCCTAATATAAAGGAAATAGAACTTTAGGATAATAATTTATATATAATTTAATATACTAATAAAAATATTAATTATTATTCGAGAATATATATTAATAATACTATAAATCTAGAAGCCATAATAAAATAACTTATTATATCTATTTATAAACTAATATTAACCTGGCCTCTTTATAGTAAATCTCTTATATTTCTAATTCTTATATTTATCTTATACCTTTACTTCTATCTTATCTAATATCCTAAGTATTTACTATATCTTTTTACGAGATATAAATTTACTAGTATTTTTTCAGATCTAGTAATATATTTTCCTATAGCTATATTAGATTAATTAATTACTTTTTAGTTTCTTGAGAATAAATTCTTTAGCTTTCTTAAAAGTATTAATATACTTATTATTAAATTAATTTCGTTTTAGCTAAAGCTTATAATAATAGCAAATTATTTTCAGGATATATATATTAAGCCTAGGATAATTAAGTTTATAATTAAAAATCTAAAATATATATTTAGATAAATAGTTCTAATACTAGAAGTAATATATTATCTTAACTAGCTTCTTATTACAGAGATATTCTTTAAGTTTTACTTGTTATTAATCCGGAGAGAGTTTAGTATTTCATTATTATAGTCAGGTAATATAGTTAGTTTTACTAGTATTAAATTCTTCTAATTATAAGATATATCTAATATCCTAAAAAGTCTTCTCTTAAATATAATAGAGTTCTTTAATTTGAGCTTAATACTATTTTTATAATTAAGGATTAATTCTATTAGCTCCTATAATATAATATAGTTTATAAGTTATAGTAATAGTAATTTGAAATAAAGAATAAAAGAGAAGAAAAGATATATAATTCTTTAAATATTAGTTTATACTAGTATAAATACCCTACTTTTATATTTATATAAAATATAGTATTATAATTACTAGAATAATTATAATTATAATTTTATATAAAAATAGTTCTATAATCCAGGGTTTTAAATATAGTCTTATTTTTATATTATATTATCTAGATATATTATATCTAGATTATTAAATAATACTAATATTTCTATTTTTATATATAAAGAAAGCTTATTTTTAGTATTATATAACTATATAATTCCCTGAATTCGAGAAACTAATATAAAATTTAGAAAAAGCAATTTGCTATTTATATAATTTTAAAGTTATCTAGGCTTCCTAACTTAATTCTATATTTTTTAGGCCTAATTAGGAACTCTCTATTTATATTCTAGTATTATACTAGTAATAGAGCTATAGATATAACTTACCTAACCTGCTTATTTAGTCCCGGAATTATATCTTATAATTCTCTATTATAAAAGTAATACTAGTATAATAAATACTATTACTTATAAAGTTAATTCTATTTTCTAGTTAGTTTATTAATTCTATTTTTACTTTTATTTACAAATTTATTATTATTTTATAAAATAAAGAGCTTAGAAAAATTAATTCAATTTCCTGGATTATTTATAAATTTATTCTTTTATATTTTTTAGGCCTTTATAATATAAAAATAACTCTGAATTTATAATTACTTCTCGGGAAAAAAATATTATAAAAAGGCCTTCTTTTTCTTCTAACTAAGCCTTTTTCTCTTAATTATAATACTATATCTAATTTCTTTTTTACTTCTTTTCTTTTTTCTTTAAGTATTATTTAAGCCTTTCTTTCTATTATAAGATAAATATAATTCTTTATTATATTACTAAAGAAGTTCTTAAAAAGAAAAAAGAAATATAATATATATAATATTAATAAAAATAAGTAATATAATATAGCTCGAATATAAAGGCTTTAAGCCTCAAGAGATTATAGAAAAGTAATAAGTTATGCTTTCTTTATATAAAAGGCTAGAATATAGTATTAATTAAATATTAGAATAATAATTTATTAAATCTATTAAATTCTTTCTCTTTCTTAAATATCTTATAATCTTCTTCTATTATTACTAATAAATAATTCTATCTCGAGCTTTTTAATATCTCTAATAAGATAATATAAATTATAAAAAATATCTATAAAATACTAGAGATTTGAGATATAAAGTTTTATTCTAGAAAAAAGCTAGCTAACTTAGATAATCTAAAGATTATAGTAAATCTAGAAGTAATATATAATTAAACTCGAGGCTATTTAGTATTTATATCTTATATTAATTATATAAAAGAGAACCCTAAGAGCTCGTAATAAGAATATATACAAGTTTAGGGCAAATTTAATTAAGCCTATTATAATTATAAATATAATAATAATAATAGAATATATATCTTATACTATTTTAATATAGTACTAAAAGATCTAGCTTCTTTTAAATTAGTTTCTATAAAACCTTAATTTTTAAAACCACAAATACTCTCGAAATAAAGTAATAAAATAAAGAGACTAATAAAGAAAAAGAGAAAGAGAAAGAAAGAAAGTAAGAATAAAGATAAAGAGAATAATAGAGATAGAGATATTTCGAGTATTATAGAAAATAATAGCAAGAATAATAATAATAAGGAAAATATGCCTTATAATTTATGAAATCTATTATATGAACTATATAAGTTAAAGGGAGATTAATAGTAGTTAAGAAGGGAAAGCAGAGGCAGGGGCAGGGGCAGAGGAAATATTAGAGATATTATAGCAAAGATAAATATAAATATTAGTATATTTAGTAACTGCGAATAGCTTTATTTTGGCTATCTTTATATAAGTTATATATACGAGTATAATAGTAGTTATACCCGTAGAATATGGTATTTTGGTTACGGGCGATTTTTGGTAAGGTGCGCACGTGCCACAAATCAGATATTGAAAACCAGATTCGAAAATCGCTTGATCACTTGATCCTTACGGCTTTCCGTAACCGAGGGCTAAATCTGCCTTGCAGTCCCCGACGGAGCAGGCAGCATCAAACTCCGAGCATCCTCGAAACTGAACTTGAAGACAGCTTCAGCTACCTTTACACCATGGGTGATCCCTTCTCAGTTGCTGCATCAGTCGCCGGCGTCATATCACTTGGCGCAGCTACAACAAAACTCTTCTATCAATTCATCGCATCGATCATAGACGCACCCCGAGAGGTTCAGGCTATCACCAGCTCCCTGTACAGCGTCAACATAGCCTTATGCCAAATCCAAACCTTGTTGCTAGATCTTACCTATGCCTCCGAAACAGCTACTGAGGATCTTGAAGACCTTGATAAATCGGTCTGATGCTGCGTGTCATGCTTCAATCTCATCGAGAATTGGCTGCGTAGCGTTTGTCCCGAAACATGAGTACAAGAATTCTAAATGTGTCCTAAGCAAATTCACCACCCAGGCCCTGAAAGTGGTCAAGAACGCAGAACGAGCAGTGCGGCGTAACACACAAATTATCAAACGGCTCGAGCTTCGAATTACGAGGGTACTCCAGGATGCCATAGGGCGCTCCCTCGAGACGACGTCTTCAGTTTCGTTGGATTCTATCTGCACCCAAGCAGAAATTGAGCGACTGCTTACCGACTCCGGTTCAGCATTAAGTTTGACGCTTACCGATGTTTGTGATGACTCGGCTTCCGTCATTATCATCCCAGACTCATTAAGTGGAGTGGACAGTACGTCTGCTAGAATCGAATTCTCTTCAACAAATATGGAATCCATATATGATTCTCAGTTTGAGGACAATATTGCTCCAGGAGAAAGGGGTTCAAATGAAGCTGTCACTAAGGTTGCTGAGGACATTAACCGACCAGTTAAAGTGAAAACGAGTAATCAACTCAGGATTGGTTCATATTTCAGTCTGGCAAACACGATCGGAACATCTGGGGCCCCTCATTCAGCCATAGTGACGGAAGAACAAGGGGAAGAACAGGATTTAAGGGAACATGAAGGAGATGATCGCCCCGTAGGTAACATCGAAAAGAAAGGGGCTCTCTTGGTGGCCCATCAGATCATGCATGATTTAGGATCAAACCGGCTGACGAAACCTACAACTAACAAAATAAAACGGTCAACAGTAAGGGATTTATTTCGACGCGTAATGGCTGCACCACCAAACGCAATTCTGGTGAATAAATTCTTCGTCCCATTTACTGGTCTTTTGCTTAACATTATTATAGGATGGAGGGCTTAAAGTAGCTGTTGAAATGTACCGTGAACTTAAGCTAAGTTCCGAATTACTAATGTCGAACCTTGAAAATTCTGGAAGATGTATTGAGAGGTTTGCCTTTTATGAGGAGTCGTTTCGAGGAGTGGTAATAGGGTCGATCAATGCAGACCGATACTTGAAAAGCTGTTTCAAAAATGCGGAGGAGGCCATTCGCAATTATACTGACTATGCTCGGATAACATACCCAGGTTCGGCACTGCGGCACTTACATTCCGCCTCAAACTAAATACTGATTAAAGAAACAGAATCGTGGAAGAAGTCTTCGCTTGTACAGACGCTCCGAGGATCATTGACCTCCCCTCATTTTCAAGAGCTTTGGGAAAAGGTCGATGCTTCAATGAACGAGCTAGATCGAACCATTAGCCTACAGCTTATGCTTGAACAGCGGGAGAGAACCGAAACATCGATCACTGCGCATAGACGCTTAGAAGAAACTGCGATCAATACCTACCTCTCACAGCAAGAAGTTCTTCAGGTGCATGGGAATCTTGAGTTGAAAGTTGAAGCGACTCACCTGCTAGTGGTGATGGCTATGAGCAAGATGGAAGGTAAACGACGAGGGACCCACCGGAAACGTCAAAAGAGTAGGAGGAACGGGGCAGAGGGCGATACAAGCAAGGTTGCAAAGCCTGGAAAGGATGGGACTGAGAATATCAAGGCTGAGAGCGGGAGGGAGCTAGGTTATGAAGCACCTCTAGGGAATTCTGAGAAGAGCTTTCACCCCAGTGTGGAAGATTGGGAGACGTCGAACGAGGAAGAGAGTTGAGAAAAAGTATAGTAATGATCTATATAGCACTATATACCTGCTCAGTAGTCAGTCACTCGGTGGTTATGGTGGGAGGTATGTTTGAGCTTGAACGCGCTTAGGATTCTTGACAGATCAAAATTATTAAATGCCCATGCGTTCAGAACAGCGCTAATGCAGAGACTTCTACCGGAACCTCAACGCAAATCCAAGTTCAAACACGGAATTCCTCCCCCTGCTGGCTCCGGAGACTTGCATATAAGCAGTCCCCGTCTATTTATTAACTGGCACCGTCCTAGGCTTGCTCAAAATCACCTCAATGACACTATTAGTCACAGTCGTATTCCCATTTAACGACACGTCTCCATCAACCGGCGCAGTCGTTGGTTCGTAAAAACATCATATATGCTCTCTGATCACCGTAAGACTTCCAGGTAGAATAGGTACCGTTGTTGCAGACGGCACAATCATGTTCGGTTTTCCAGAAATCGTGATAATCAGACCTTCCAGTGGTAGATTGGGGTTAAGGAGGATAGTTTCAAGACCGGTGAAGGCTCGAATGCGGAGCCTGAGATTACTGTTATGCTGCCTGGGAGTGTGGGAATGGTTGTTTGGCTTGGCGTGACTAAGAGTGAAGTTCTAGAGAGGATGCTCGTGCTTCCTGTGAGTCCTGGCGGTGCGTTTCTTACTGGTATTGATGCCGTTGAGATCACCCAAGAGGAGCCCCGCTCACTGCCGTTGTGCTACCGATAGATGCAGATGGTGCGGGACCACCGCCAATCACAGAGTTGGTTGTATAGCTGATCGAAGTGGGAGGTGAATTTTCATGTGGAATAGGGATT
The DNA here is from genome assembly GCF_002865645.1 of Hyaloscypha bicolor E. Taxonomy (NCBI): domain Eukaryota; kingdom Fungi; phylum Ascomycota; class Leotiomycetes; order Helotiales; family Hyaloscyphaceae; genus Hyaloscypha; species Hyaloscypha bicolor. Next base: position 2,018,859 of record NW_020194518.1, on the reverse strand, counting down.
GGTGTTCAATGCGAGAGACTAACTCGTAAGGGCCGATTTGGCGGTAAAATGTAAAACGACACCCCTTCCCCCCCGGGGGTCGATTGAGGTGTCGATTAGGGGAGCAGTAGCCTAATATAGAGGCGCTCGACAGGAATATCACAAATCTAGCTTTCCCTTTAAATTTAATTTAATTTATAACGAATTAATAGTATTTAAGACTTTCATTATTTTATTATACTACTAATTAATAACTATTCAAATGTAAATTAGTAATAGTTCTTTAAATTAAAGAAATTAAAAAGTATATATTTTATAACTTAAAAATAAGCTTAAGAAAATATAGAGATTTAGTAAATAAGTTCCTAAAGCTAGATATGAGAGCCTTATAGACCCCTAAATTATAGGATCTTATAAAGGCCTATAATTTAATACTTAATTAATTAATATATAAATTCTTTTAAATTAAAATTCTATTTTAAGAAGTTTTCTTATTATAAGTTAATATAAGGCACGTAATAGCAGGGTAATATATAAGTAGTTAAGGTAAGTAAGCTATAGAATAATGCTTATAAGTATAACTAATTCCAAGAATTAATTCTAATAAAAGACTAATTAATGCCCCTTTTTAAAGCTAGAAGCGTTTCTCTATATATTCCCTAGTATTTAGCCAAGCCTATAAAATACTTTACTTAACTAGGAAATACAATTTCATATAATTTATATAATTCTAATTATAAGCTTTACCCAAAATAGGAAATTAGATCTATAATATCTAATATCTATCTATATACTATTATATATACTTATTATATTAATTCCCTTTCTGGGCTCTTATTTTCAAGAGGCCTGAGAAAACTATAAATAGCTTTATAAATAATTCCCTGAAACTTTCCTGGCTACTAGTTTCCCCTAAAGACTTCCTATAATTGCTCTATTATTATATTAGGTAATGGAATTAGAGATATAGTTTACTAACCCTATCTAATTAACTTATAAATTGCCTCTAGTAATTTCCCCTTATAAAGATAGTATAAATATAATATATATTATTAGATATAAAACTTTTCTAGTCTTCTAATTAGTTTATAAATTCTAACTTAGCCTCTATTTATAAATAACTTATTACTTTATAGGCCTAAGAGTTTAGAAAAGTTAATCCGATTTTCTGGTTTATTTATAAATTTCTTTTTTAGAATTTTCTAGATATTTCTAGTATAAAGCTAGTTCCGAATTTGTAATTACTATTCGAGAAAAAAGTATTATAAAAAGGCCTCTCTTTTCTTACTAACTAATCTTTTCTTTCCTTAACTATAATATTATATCTAGCTTTTTCTTATTTCTTGCCTTTTTTTTAAGCCTTTTTAAGCCTTTTTAAGCTCTTTTAAGCTTTATTTAAATTCTTTTCTAATTTCCTCTTTTACTTCTTTATCTATTAAAATAAATACTTCTTTTAGTATTTATTAATCTATTATTATTTATTTGACTAATACTTCTATATCCTTAATTTACTCTTATTATTAAGTTTCCTAATCTTACTTATATTAAGAGTAATAATTATTTAATATATAATTATTACTATTCTAAAAATAAGAAATATAATTCTATAAGTTATAAATTTCTTTCTTTTATTTCTTATTCTAATATTATTTAAGGTTTTTTAAATATATATAATATAATTAAACTGCCTTTTTTAAGCTATTAATATATATAAGTATTTTTTCTAACTTTTACTTAAAAGAAAAAAGACTATTATTATTTTTCTTTTATACTAAACTATATATACTTCTTATATTAAAGCTATTATTCGAGGCTAATAAATTCTTCTAATAATCTAAGAAATAAGTCAAGTAATTCTTACTAGCTTAATATAAGTATAAAGTACTTTTAATAGTATAATTAATATTCTTTAGTATTAAGTAAGCTTATTTCTTTTTTATTTCTTACTAATAACTAATAGCTTTATAAATTAATTTACTATCTATTTCTCGAGAAGATTCTAATAAGAATAATAATAAGAATAATAAAGAATAGTTATAAGAATAGAATATTTATAAAATATAGAAATTAGAGTTTTTAAAGTTCTTAATAATTTTCGTATAGCTTTTCTAAAAATAAATATATGGTTTTTAATAGTTTTCTAATAAAAGTATTTATTTTTTATATTTCTATTTAGCTAATAATATTATAATATTACTTTTTTCCTAGTATTTTTATAATTCTTGAACTATATTTTTTAGATTACTTAGTAATTTCTATATATTATTTACTAGTAAATAATCTTTTTAATAAATAAGACATTTTTTACATTTTTTATTTTTTTTATAAACTATAATAAATTCTATTTCGAATTTTCTTTTGTCCTTAATCTCAACTAGTTCTGGTTCTATTATAGTACTAGCTTATAAGTACTATGATTTTAAGAAAGAAATATAAAAAATATTATAGATTTAATATAATAATAGTAATTCTAAGTAATATATTTATTTATATATTTTTATAATTTCTAGAATTTTAAAAGAGCCGAGATATCTATTTACTAGCTTTATACTAGGTTATAGCTATTAAATATTCTTTATATAAAGTATAACTTTATTATATATATTAAACTTCTTATTAATATATTTCTTATTATAGTACTTTTTCTATATATTTACTATTTCTTACTATTACTTCTCTAGTATTTCCCGTTTTATTTGAATTCTCTATATTTTTTCCTATATTATTAGTATTTTCTTTTCTGAAATATTATTTTTAATATATAGTTTAATACTAGAATAAAATTCATATAATATATAAAATAGAGAAATTCCTATTATTAAATATATAAAGTTATTATATATGAATTTTATAAAAGCAAGCTTTATTATCTAGTTATTTTACTAATAGCTAGTATAATACCTTAAGTACTATTTTAGAGTTTAGTTTAGATTCTTTATTTATTTATTAGTTTATAAATAAAATATTATATTTAGTTATTATTAAACCTTTAAGTAAAAGTATAAACTTAACTAGAACTTACTTATAAAAACAAATTCTTTATTAGAGGTTATATTTATAAGTATATTAAAGTCTTTAATAATATAATATATAAATAGCTCTACTAACTCAAGAGCCGAGATTTCCTTAATAATTAGAATGTATTATATTATTTTCATATATTTATTAATAATAATAAATATAGAATTATATATTTTATTATAAAACTTAAAAGAAAATAGCTCTATAATAAAGTCTATAGTAATTTCTTACTATAGCTTAAAAGAAAAAGAAAATAAACTAAGTATATTATATAATAAATATCTTTTTACCTTAGTTTATTAATATATAAGACAAGTTCTAATATTTTACTAGTATTAAAATACTTATTTATAGGATTATTATAATTAGCTTATAGTAATTTTTCTTTAAAAGCCGGCTTATTTAGTATATAAATAGTATTCTAATATCTTAATAATCTAGATATATTAAATTCCTAAGTCTTAATAGCTCTAGTAAAGATTTCTTTTAAGAACTATTTATATTACTAGTATTATATTAATAAATTAAGCCTTTAGTATTATAATAGTAATTTAAATAGTATTTCTCTATTTTTCTTATATACTATTTCGGACCTAGCTATTTATATAACTAGAATCCGTAATATATATTATTTATAACTAGCTATACTAGTAATAGGTTTAAGTAATAGTTTTTCTAGTATTACTTTATTATTAAAATAGATTTCCTTTTCGGAATTCTTTAGTATTTTACTAATTAAAAAGTATCTATTTTTTCTTTTCTAGGCCTTAAATTATAGTATTATAGGAATAGTATAGTATCTTATTACTATTACTTATAGGACTCTCTATTTTATATTTTATAGCTTATTATAAAATATAAGTAATAAAATGTTTTTATTTATATTTATTATAAAGTCTAGTTTTCTTAATAACCTATTAGTAGAATTACTATATTCTAGCTAGTATTCTAAGACAAAATTAAAGATAACTAGCTTTTTTACTTATTTTATTTATTAACTATTTAGTTTTCTCTTAGTATACTAGATATATATTAAATAATACTACTAAATATAAAATATTAGAATAATAACTAAAAGTTTAGAATTATATATCTTATATCTATTCTTAATTATAATTATCTTTTTTAAATAAAAAGTAATAGAATATTATCTGATTTCTGTTCTTTTACTAAAGAACTAGGAAATTATATTTATAATTATAAATCCGAAAGTATCTATTTTTATATAAATTTTTAAAACTAGATTAAAATAATAAAGAATTAATACTATTATAAATATAATTTATAGCTTTTTAAAAGCTTTATTTACTTTATTTATCTAGCTAAAATAATATTATGAGTTTTTACTAGTTTTTAATAAATTAGTTAATTTTTTTATTATCCTAAAGTATCTATAAATAAACTTTTAATAAAAGTTAGTAAAATTCAGGAATATTTAGATTTCTCGAATATTATTTTTTAGGGCCGACTATTTCCTAATAGCTATAATCCGGCTAGCTTCTATTTTTATATTATCTGAGCTAATTATAAATTCTAGGAACTTTATTTTTTTTATATTAAAGTCGTATTTTATTAAGTTTATAAAGAGCTAGTACTATTATATATTATTCTAGATTCTTTAAATAAATCAAAATATTATCTAGATAAACTATATAAATAATATTTATAAAGCCTACTAATATATAGTTAATATATACCTTAAATATTACTGGAATATTAGATAATTCAAAAAATATAATATAATATTTAAAATACTATTTTTTACTTATTATTCTTTTATATTTATAACTAATAATAAGTATTTTTTAAGTCTAGCTTTATATATATCTTTATTCTATAAAGCCTATTTATTATCTTATTAATAAATAATAATAGTATTTAGTTTTTAATAGTAATTCTATTTAGATTCCGGTAATTAATATATAAATATAGGCCGCTTTCTTTCTTTAAAATAAATATAATTAGAGTATTAGCTAGACTAGTAAAATAATAGATTTTTTTTTTTCTAGACTAGTATTAAGATATTTCCAAAGAACTTTAAACTCTTTTTCTAATAAAGTATATATAAGACTATATAGTAGTTAGAATCCTAATTTCAGATTTATATAATACTTTATTATATAATAGTCGAATAGTATATTTATAGCCTTTATAGAAAATACTCGAAAAAAGTTCTAATATTTCTTGGGAAATATAATTATTCTATTAGTAATAATAGTAATAATTCTTTAGTTATCTATTATTAGATAAGTAATTAATAGAAAAATATATATCTTATACTTTATTATTTTAGTAAACTTTCTAGTATTTAGAATTTTAATTTTCTATAATTAAATCTAGTATCTTTATATTACTTTTCTAAAAGAAATTAGGGAATTAATCTAGTAAAGCTATAGGAATTCAAGTATTATATTAATATAATTTAGATTAAAATTATATAATATAAAGTATATATTAGCCTTTTTTTAGTTTCCTAGTATATTCTCGGTAATAATCTTAAGAATATAATCTTTATATAAATAGATTCTTTTTTCCTCTAATAAGAATAAGAAAGTTATTTTTAATATTAATAAAATACCTATATCTAAAATTAACTTTCTTTTTATATAATTAGCTTCTATATCTGAATTAACTAATACTTTAACTTTTTATTTACCTTTTTTTATTTTAATAATAACCTTAATTATTATTCTTATTTTAGGGGCTTTGCTTTCTATAATATAAACGAGTATAATTACTATAAAATATATCCGTTTCTTGGTTTCTTTAGTTCTAGGTACTTATATAACTTATAGCTAGATTTATTATAATTATAATAAGTCGGTTTTCTTTAATTAGAATAAATAATAATATAGTAATTCTTTTTCTAGTAAATAAAGTAAATTATATCTAGTTTTATAAATCCTAATATAAATACTATATTAGATCCTATTATTATATTTTTATTATTCTGGTTTTATAAATCTTATAATAGAAATATATTTCTTTTTTATTTTCTTTTATTATTTCTCTTTTCTTTTTTCTATTTTTTTTCTTTTATTATTTCATTAGCTTTTTATTATATTTCTATTAAATAAATAGATTTAAATTATTCTTAATTCTTATAATAATAAAAATAAGCTTCTTTTTTTCTTATAAAATATTTACTTAATAATTAATCTTATTTCGGATCTCTTATCTTAAGCTACTAAATAAGTTATTCTATTCTTATAGTAAACTTATATATTCTAAGTTATCTAATAAACTATCTAAATAAGGTATAAAGCTTTAAATATTCTAGCCTAGTTATTATTTAGTATTCTTAAATTTAGTAAGGGTATTATTATTATAATTTTCTGGATCTAAGATAAAATCCTTTATAAACTTAATAAAAGTCTCCTAATCCGTAATATTAATATTTACTAATTATTTCCTATATTTCCAGATATTTCTGGTTATATTCTTAAAATAAGAAATATAATATATAACCTTTATTATATTAGTAGCCCAGGTAATTCTGCTATCTTTATACTATTTTAACTTTATCTAATAAAAGAAGTCCTAGGCTTCTTTAATATTCTTTCTCTAGTAAGTAAGTAGTTCTCGGGTTTTTGAAGTCTTCTGAACTAAGGGTACTATTAGGGATATAACGGATTCTATACCAGATATCCGAATATCTTTAAGATGATAGATCTGAGTTTCTAGCTTCTCTAGATCTTCTTTCTATTATATTTCTGCTTCTAACTTAGTAATACAATAGCGAGCCGCTACTAATTTCTCTATTATTATTATCCTACTAGCTAGTTCTAGAGATATCTGAGTTCTACTTCCTTCTCCTAATTAGGTAGTATAAAGAGTACTTGACTAGATGCTCCTCTGGGTATCCGGTTAGGTTGCCCTAGTAGTAGTAGAGGCGCTTCTTCTGGTTAATACTCTAGCTATTAATATTTTTACCTATTAATAGCTTAACTACCTTATAACAAACTACTCCCCGAAGATTGGATTAATTAGAATATAAGGTACGTAATAGCAGGGTAATATACAAGTAGTCAAGGTAAGTAAGCTATAGAGTAACGCTTGCAAGTATAACTGATTCTAAGAATTAATTCCAATAAAAGACTAATTGATGCCCCTTTCCAAAGCTAGGAGCGTCTCCCTATATATTCCCTAGTGCTTAGCCAAGCCTGCGAAGCACTTTACTTAACTAGGAAACACGATCCCATGCGATCCGTATGATTCCGATCGCAAGCTTTACCCAAAATAGGAAACTAGATCTACGATATCTGACACCTGTCCATGCGCCATCACATGTGCCCATTACAGTTAAGAAGCACGTAATTATATTATAAGCCTTATAAGGTAGTAGGTTATACTTATATTAAAAAATTAACTAAAAGTCTCTAAATACCCTGGCCCCTAATTGATACCCCAATCGACACCCTGGGGGTGTCGTTTTACATTTTCCCAGCAGTACAGACGCGAAAAAGAACCCCGAGCCTAATTTTCGCTTAAAAATGTCCGCACATAAGTTAGTAATATCGCTGTAAGCTGCACGTGTGTTCCGTAAATGGCGTCGAACAGGTGTGGCTTCGTGGCTGTATGCACGGTGATTACTAATGGACGAATCAATGTGAGTCAGAGAGGCCTTCACGAGCTTCATTAAAAATACGATAATAACAGCCAGATGGGTCTTCCATAAGTAAGCACACAAATTATCGATATCGGTATTGCACCCTGATTCGTCCTGTCCTAGCCTCTGTCAGAGATTTGCCGTTACAATCTTTTGGAAATCAATTATTTATGTCCGCAGCGCGGGTAATGATATAAATATGAAGCCGGGGCGGAGTGAAAAGTGGTGTATTAGTTACAACAACAAGAAATCGGAGTGATGGAAGATTCAAAATCGAACTCGGTTCGCAGCGAGCAGGTCGGATCCGAGAGTGCGCAACATCAAAGACCACTGGCATTCCAAGTAGGTAGAGAATCAAAAAATGATTCCCCGTTATGTTACAATTCGTTTCCTGGAGAAGAATGGCTCTGTATTGTTGCTTACTCAACAAGTTCATCCAAGAGCATGGTTCACGTGCTCGATCAAGGTCTACGGTGCGTTCTCAGGCAAGGAAGTATGCGGCTATTGAACGTAGACGTCGAGAAAATCCATCCCCGGGACCTGGCAAAGATCGCCAGCGAAGGATTCAAATGGCACCCGACCCAGCCTTCAAACTCCTGGTAACTAGAGTAGATCCGGAATCTAATTCACTCGACGCTGCAGATTCGCCAAGTCACTTTGCTGACACACAACACCTGCACCAAAATACCACTCTAAATTTGAGTAAATGCCAGATAGATGTCCAATACGAGCAAGCCGATAACACATTTTCAGTGTGTTTGCCTCTAACGCGGGTCGATAAATACTATGAACCTCTATATCAGCTACAAATTTCATCACAGACAATAATTGGAGCTGGAAGAGTTGACCCATTTCAACGATATCCTGTCGAAGCACAACCTTACATGGAACGCCTTATATACTACTGTAAGAACTCGGTATCATTTTGCCTGTAGCTAGAGATCATTTCCCTCTTTTTCATTGTCTTTTTTCTTAAAGAAAAAAAGAAAGGAGGGGGGGGGCTTCGTTAATGTTGCTAATATTTTATAGATTGCACAGTTTGCAAAAAAAGCTCGGAAGCCTGGCAGATTGAGAACGGATCATCGGTCACGGGGTTTAATCGCATTGCCACGGAATTTATGCCTTTTTGCCTCACAGATGTAATGGCTTTCCAAAGTATCCTCTTTACTGCGGAGACTGGCCTCAGAAATGAATTGGGAGAAAATCCATGGTAAGATAGACTATCTTAAAAGCCCCTCGTGACTCAACATGTTCTAAGACAATTAGGTCTTTACGTGCCCACAAACTGTCGTTGGAATGCCTGGAGTTACTGAGAGCAAAAATGGCGGGACCTAACCTGGTGGTTAGTGATGCAATGATAGCAACGGTAGTTAACCTGGCGGTCTCAGAGGTAAGCGCTCTAGATTTCTCATTTTTTGGCGTACTATTTCCTTCCTCACATGACCGGATCTGACCTGAGCAGTTATTGTATATCAGAAATCCAATGAACTTTGAAAATCATATGACAGGCCTTAGGCAAATGGTCAAATTACGTGGCGGGTTAAATAAGTTCGATGGCATTTTGAAAGAAGTACTTAATTGGTAAACATATACCTAATTATCCCATCATTCTATACCTTCCTTCTAACATTGTAGTTTTAGGCTCGTTAAGTTATACAGCGAATTATCGCAAAGAGCACGACATACCCACGAGGAAGACGAATCGTTCACTATTCAGAAGCAACGCAGATTTCCTACCTCAACCTCGCTCGATGACTGGTCCTCGCTGTCCTATGAGACAATAACTGGCTTAAGCGTCAAGCGACCTAGATCATTTTTTGTTTAATATGCTCAATTAGCGGCAAGAGTGCTATTAAATTGACGCTGGCGGCAATGAAAGTAATCGGAAGGGTTTGTAGTCAGAGACAGGCCATTCAGACCCCATTTTCGGTCACAAAAGCTCAGGTTCACGGCGTAGGTCGATGGGATTGCGTTACTGCAGATTCTGGCAGCATTCGTTTGGAGGAAGTGTTTGAAGGAGGTTGAGGTATGGACCAAGTCGAGGAAGTATCGCATGGGAAGGTAAGCAGCTTTGTGGGAAGTAGAATAGGTAGTCCTTACCCACCGGAGCCGCAGAAGCGTTGAGCGCTGAATTTGTGGTGTTGTTCAAAGAATTTGTCTTTCCGATGGATCCTTTCGATGGGGAAGGAGTCGCCATGTTGCTCTTGAGCCCGAAGAGCACGGCCTTATTGGTGGATGATGACTCTCTTCCTGAAAACATATTTGCTTCTGCTCGTTTGTTTGGCTTGGGACTCGTCCTTGACGTGTTCCTTACCGACAAAGTTGCTTGGAGATTTACTCAAGTGGTGTCAGTCGTTTTTCATTGTCGAGATGGAAGATGGTTGATGAGGGATCTGGGAAGGATGGGACAAGGTTTATTTTTTATGGACTGCAATCCCAGTCTCTCGCTAAGACATTTAGAGACGCGAAATGATTACATGTAGGCAGCTTAAGATTCACAGTTTTAGTTTGTTCTAGAAGATGAAACGGGTTACGATGTGGCACCTATTGCCCTACAAGCTCTTATCATAAGTTCTCGAGGAATAATTGCTTCTAATACTTAGTAATGCAGTAAAGTGTTCCAACTAACTTCTAATAGTCGGTTATACAGTATGGCTTCAAGGTTCCCCTTCTTGCCCTAATCCATAGTACCAAATCAATTCCTTGGGAAAACCCAGCCTTGCAGTCGCCAGCTTCCCATCTTTGACACAAGGGCCACACGTCACCCTGCGATTGAACTCCCTCATAAAGTCGTTGAATTCCTTCCTGAAAATGAACACCGGTTCTTCATGATACCAATACAACACACCAGTTTGCAGAAACCCTTTCTGCAAAAAGAATAGGTACTGCGGCCCAGGATCGCTAAGCTTGATTTGGAAGTCGCGGAAATCCGTAAGGCTTTCAAACGGCGCGCAGCGAACCTTCTTGATAGGGTTGTGTTCACAGAGTCGGAGGTCTCGCAGATCAGTCCCCAAACAATCTGAGAAGAAATCTTCTCTTCGTCGAAGTTCCTCGTGGGTTGGTACAAGCCAGCCCAATGTCTTCTCGGTTTCCAAGATCTTAGCCTGCTTCGGGAAATAGGAGTTGATAGCATCATTACAGATTGTTGAAGCGTGAGTCGTTAGAAAGTATCGTAAGAAACTTGAAGTGTGGGATAAGTAAAAGAAAGACTGCAGAGGCAGATGAGGGATGATCTTGAGGAGGAGCTCGGCAGGAAGGGCGGTGAGATAGTCCTTTCCTCTCAAATGGCTCGAAGAGGCATCAGCTGCGGGGTTCGTGTTCGATTTTGAGGTGGAGGCGTTGCTGGAGCGGAGCTGGTGAGAGGGCAGCCTTGCCTTGACTGAGACTTTCGCCTTGAAACACTGGCAAATGCCGCAACCCATTTGTCAGGAACGCCTTGGGTTTTGGGCGCAGTAGACTTGGCTGTTGCTTCGCAGAAGGATCGGCCGATTTCCAAAATTTGCCTTCTCCATGTTGGTGAGGAGGTTGGGAAATGAGCTGCGGGGAACGGTCCGCTCGGCGCGTATCTGCAGGTGGCTTGCATGCATACACGTGATAGAGTTAACTTTATCCTTTTCCCGTGTTCGAAGGAAGGCTGTTTGCAGGCTGGATCAGGATAAAAAAAAGGTGTGACCATCACATACCAGAGCAGTTGAGCACCCGTTTTGTCTCTAGTGCTCATGAGTCTGACGATTTCACGAAGTTAGCTCGAGCCAAAGACCAAAGAATATTCTCCCAAAATACAAAGCCCCCTCCCAAACAATCTTCTTTGTTTCTTCTGCACTGTAAGAAGAACAAGAAATAACCTTCTTTCGTTATCCCATAGTCCCAGTACAAGTTCCCTTTGCCACGTCAATGTTTCCGGCGACCTGGCGGCTGGACAAAGAACCGCGGCTGCAATCCATATTAATTCTCCTGCACGCCATAGTACCAGATCAAGTCTCTTTGACTTAAACCCCACGGTACCGCTCCTTGATCCTGCCCAATGACCCTCAACCCGCAGTTCAAAGGCTTCAAGAAGATTACTACATTCCTCGTTTAGATTTGCTTGATCTTGCCGTAGTCATCCAGGAGGCCTTTTGTGAAATGGCCTTACCAATCCGAAGCCACAGCAGATATTGAGGTCCAGGCTGCGATAATTTTACCTGTAAATTTCGGCCAATGCATTCTTCCTCCGATCTTGTACCTCGAGCGCAATATGTGTATTTCTTCTTATCGAGAAGATATCTTTCGAGGACAGGAATTTCTCAGTTTGTAGGGACGAGCCAGCCATTGATCAATTCCGGAAGGGATCTGGTCTGCCTCGTGCGAAAATTCATAGAGAATTTCAGAATTGTAAAATGCTGCTGCGTTTGCTCTGACAAATTGCCGGAGGTGTTTGGACGTTTGCATGATGTCAAGGAAGTCTGCAATCGGGACCTCCAACAAGATCATCAAGAGGACCTCAGGAGGAAGGCTTGTCAGATAGTTCTTCCTCTCGCGCAAGACAGCCTTTAGACTGTTCCCTGTAGATCACAAGCTTAAGAGGAGCGGAAGCGTTCTTCGAAGCCCAAGGATTCACGACCATTAGTGCATCCCGCTTCAGTAACGAGCCTCGTTTAGGCTTGATAGTTTTCAAAGATCTCAGGCCCATTTCTACAATATGAAAGTTTTGTGTTTATGTCCAGTGATTCCGTTGATTGGAGGAGAGCTGAGATGCGGATAAGATTGAGATTATTTTGAAGTGTTGGAGAAAGGTTGGGAGGCTCGCTGAATTCTGTTATCGAGCGTGGTTGAAAATTTACGACCTACTTATGCATTCACTACTCCATGATACAACATATCCGACCGCCCTCGGGCCTAGTTCCGTCCTCTCTCGAGTATTTGAGTGAACGAAATAATAAGCCTTATTCTGGATGTCAATTTTTGTGGCGCAAGGCGACGGTTTCGGATGATTTCGCTTGATTTATTTACTCAACCCCCTTATAAAACCTCGAGCCTTTTCAAGTTTAACAGCATTTCTATATGAAAGAAAACTCTCAACAATTATCAATAGGTATTGGGCCTCTCCATAATTTGGTTTGAAACACTTTTGGGTTCATCGAGCGGTTCAATACTTGAGGTGTTTGGAGCGAACTTTCCAACGAGGCAAAATATTTCAACTGCGGCTGCTAGTGATAGTGACCGATATTGCTGTAATTGAAAATACCATTTAAGGTGGATAATACTTTTGTCTATAGAACAAGCTGGTAATACCATCTTCGCCTGATTATAACAATTGATGGTGCAAACTCGCAACTTGACAATCAACAACAGACGCCGATCATAGCAGCACCACAACATTCCGAGCTGAGACATATTGCCGCTAGAGATCAACAACTGCCCGCAAACTCTCGAGTCCATGTCCAGCAATCAATGGTTCAGGAGCGAGGACGAATGACCCAGCCTTGAGAGAAGCGGGCCAGAAGTCCTCCTACACGATCTTGGCAATATAAGTGCCCTTGCAGAGGTAGCAAACACCTTCTTCAGCGCCAAAGCCTCCAGTAGGTTAGGAAATTCCCAAATGACAGTGGCCAAGAATTTGACACCTTCTATCTGCTTAACGACCCCCAGTTTTGGCGTCCAAGCAATGTCTCCTCTAATTGCGTCGAAGGCTCCGGCTGAGCGCTTACCCTTAAAGGCGTTATTAAAATCCGAAGCAGCTGTAGCACTACTGCAGTCAATGCACTCGCTCGCTCCGAAGTCCTTCACGAACTCGAAGTTCTTTCGTGACGCTGTGGTGATAACTTCATGGCCTGCATTGACAGTAAGCTGGATAGCATTGCTACTAACGCTGGATGCGCCACCCCATACTAGCAGAGTCTTACTAGTAGCGGTTGGACAGGTTCCGTGGGCAATTGGAGATTGAGGAACTCGGGGTTAATAGTGCATCAGCTCAGTTGAGACGCCCAGGCTCCGAACCACAGCATCCACCAACGACACTAGCAGCAACAGCCAGATCATAATTCCTTCTCCTATGCAACAATATATTTATAAACCAATTGTATTGCCAAGGGATGACCTCTGAAACTTGAATTTGCGCAGTTTACGAAAAGGATGTTCCTCCTATAAGCTTCTTCCTTCTCCCTCTATCTTTTTATTCAATTCTTTCAATTAACGGATACCAGTGCGCGTCGTGGAAACTAGCTACTGGTGAATCCGTACCAGATGTTGCAGTGTATACTTCGCTTCTCGTACATGTCCGGGAGGGATGGCGTATCTGTCTAGGGTGTTGCGGGGAATTGCTGGTACTACCCGTCCCGCAACCGCCACTTCAACCCCTCCGAAAACGGCGATCTCGTCCACTTCGAGTCTCCAGTTGCTGCTGTACCGCAGGTAACTGTTACCGTGATTGCACTCTGGTGAGGAGAGGTTTCAAGCGAGACGTGTAGTTGCTTAGGTTTTAGTGATGGCTGCTGCAATTGCCGCTTGAAGCTCATTTGTTATTATAAGATTTTTTTCGGGAGAAGCGTTTCTTACGTCTTCTAGAGCAGTCGACTCTTCATTAGTTGTCTCTCATACGCTTGAAGGAACTTCACCTTGCTCGTTTGATGATGGTCACGTGCATACATGGCGTTCATTCACGTGGAACTCCCTTCAATCCCCCTCAAATGCGACGAAAGAAGCCAGAGTGTATGATCATCATAAATGATACTCCTTTCAATGAATCCATCTATGTCCCGTCTGTTGTAGGTAGAAATGGTCATGTGCTGCTAACCGAAAAGGGGGTGTAGCGGTGGGGGTCAAACCATTCCCGCCGCACATTGATCATTTCCCGAGAACCCTCACAAACCAGACATCAAAACCGCACAAACGGCAGCACACACTCCTGACTCCTGCAGCACGCATGTGACTCAGTGTAGCAGCAATTTTAGTGCAGGAATCTCACCATGCAAGGCTACCCAACGTCTGTCCAATTGGGCTCGAATCCAGTCAGTGCACGCTGCACCAACGGTGAAGCGTCTCGCCAATTGGCCTTGTTCTGCCAACTGGCACCCGCCACGCATGCAGTTCGCCCGAGGCGCTTCTAATTTGGTGTCAACACAGCCGAGAGAAAAAAATTGTGGTTTCATTGTGAGTCTTCAATTTCACATCACTTCTCTTTCTTTCTCTCTTCACAAAAGTAATGATAATTCAGATGTGTATTCATATTTCCGCCGGTAGGTAGCGAGGGGTCGTGAAAGCTATGGCGAGAGGGCAGGCACTGACGGCGCTACAGTTCGATCACAGAGTTTTCCAGCCCCCCGGCCGAAGCTCGATGAAAAATGGCGACAGAAACCTTGATTTTCATGCCAAATGGCGATGTGACTCTTTCACTGACCCGCTACGTCCTGAAGGTGGATGAGAATTCATCCAGAAATCCTACAAACGTATCGAAACCACTTGATCAGAGGGCGCTTCACGATGATGGGAACCTTGAATCCGCGACAGACGTCGAGGCTGAACTTGAAGCACTCGCTGCGGCCGACGAAGAAAGTGTCCTCTTCTTTGCGCCCGATGCGCCTGAGATCCCAGACGGGCCAACATCTCCTCCACCACCTCGAGCAAGGTGGGGATCGAATGCTTCGTCGCGGCGCGACCGTTCCGAAAGCCCTCCTGCTTCATTCTGGGGCACCCTGAAGAGGCAGACTGCGAGGGTGGCTGCACCTGAACGTCCTCCGACCCCACTACCTGCAAAGAAGAGAGAGAGAATTATCCTGTCAAGCCACGAGGTTCACTGTGTCGTTTCCTCACGACATTTGATGCTCGCATCAAGGTATTTCCACACAATTTTGGGTGGGGATTTCCCTCAAGCAATGACCCTCCGAACAGGAGGGCATGTCGTGATCCCGCTCCAAGATGACCTCGACTCGATGATCATCCTACTCAACATCATTCATGGAGCAGGGAGGAAGGTTCCACGTCAAGTCAGCCTCGACGTTCTGAGCAAACTCGCAGTCCTGGTCAGCAAATTCGAGATGTTACCGACTGTAGAGTTCTTCTCGGATACTTGGATCGACAACCTGCAGAGAGGGGGACTACCCAAGGGCTATAATGAGAACGTGCTACCATTAGTGTTTGTATTTTGGGTTTTTGATAGACCGGATGAGTTCAGAGATATGACGAGGCTAGCGCAGCGTGAAAGCACCGAGAAGCTTGAGGATGATGTGGGGGATATGCCTATGTTGCATGGTATCATTGGTAAGTCTCAATCACATCGGCTTGAAGTGTCTGCTCTAACTTTCAACAGATGCGATCAAGCGGGACAGAGAATTTGCCATCGAGACCGCAATAACCGTTGTACAAGCTCTCATCGACAGGTATATGGCCGGCCAAGCCATCTGTGATAGTGCCCTGGACGACGAGCTCCGCTACGCCTGTGATTCTATGGTTTTGGGTTGTTTGATGTCAAGCTCTCGCAAAATCGGCATCTGGCCCAAACCTCTTGCACCTTTCAACGGCAAGAAATTCAGAGACCTTGTCAAAGCTATTCGAAGCATCAGGATCTTGGATGTTTGTAACAAGACGAGCAGTAGGAGATGGAACTCGCATGGGCCATCTCCTAATTGTCATGGGTTGGAGGACTCGATTGAAGCGTCGATGGAAAATATAGAGGCCGGGTTGGACGGCTTGAAGTTGGAGGATTATCCAAAGTTGAGGTAAGTCATTCTGGTGTCATATTCGGTCGAGCGGTGCTGACTCGAGTAGTGAGGATTACAGTTTGATACTCCAGGCATCTCTTCCAGAGCCCGAGCCTCTGGTTGAGGTTGAAAAGGAGCAATCAAAGCAGGACAACAACGAGAGTCTCCTCGTCTACATGAAAGAGGAGATCACAGAGCCGCCAAAGGAGGAGATTAGAGTCAACCGACTGGAATTCTCAGCGCCTTCTGCAAACCTCTCACCACGAATCGACTCCTCGAAAATGACGGAATATCCCAGACAAGAGGTCTCGGCACCATCACCTCGTTTCTCACCACACTTCGACTTGCCGAAGCGAGTAGAATCTCCCAAGCCAGAGGTCGTGGGAGCTTCACCTTTCTTTTCCGCACGCCTCGACTCTCAGAAAGCGGAGTCTTTCAAGCCAGAAGTCCCAGCTCCTTCTCCCTGTTTCACCCCACAAGTCGACACCCCGAAACCAATCGAGTCCATCAAACCAGAAGTCTCCGCACCTTCGCCTCGTTTCTGGACACCCTCATATGCCCCTAATGTTGCCGACGCCCCAAAACAGGAACTATCAGAAGCAACTTACTTCTACCCACGCAACGAAGGCCAAAAAGCAGAATCTCCCATCCAAGCACCTGCCCCTCGATTCTCTCCTGCCATCGATTATGTTCAAATGGCAGCACATCCAAGACAGATATTCAATTCTCCATCGTCTCCACCGTTTGGAGCCCAACAAGCAGAATCTCCCATCCAAGCACCAACACCTCGCTTCTCACCATCCATCACCCCCCCTCTAGTTGCACAATCACCCCCAGCCTCCGAACAACAACCAGCCCCCTCCCCTCCAATCCTCGCACGCACAAACCCCTTCCGAACCTCCGAGCCTCAATCTCCCAAACCCGAATTTTCAGCATCACCTCGCTTCTCGCCTCAAGTCTCCACCCCACAGCCCCCATCTAACTCCAAGCCTAGATTAGAATCCCCGATAAACGGCTTCGGAGCTGCGCTGAAAGAGGATGCCAGGAACCGATCACGAGAAAGGGAAAAGGATGAGCCTGCGCAGGAAGGCGTGAAGGTATCGCCTTCGCCTGTCACGGGGGGGTACTCTCCATCGAAAGAGTTTCTGCAATCGAGGGTGGCAGTCACTCCGCGAACTAACACCCCTGGTGGGGAAGAGATGAAGCGGATGTCGACGAACTCTCCGCCCCCGGCGCAGAAATTCAAGATGTTGGCTAAGGAAAGAGGGTCAGATTCGGAGAGAGAGGCAGGGGAGAGGGCGCCGAGTGTGATCAGTAATTTGAGTATTGATGAGATGTTGATGGATATACCGCAGCCGCAGCCGCAATCCACGAAGGAAGCTAGGAAGACTGTTGTTGAGGTTAAAGGGAAGGAGCAGAAGGGCAATCCCAATGGAAATGGGAATGGGAATGGGAACTCGAATGTGAGCCAGACTACGACGGAAACGGAGGATGCGTGGACGCCACCGAAGACTTTCAAGATGAAGAAGAGTAAGAAGACATTTTCTACGAGGTATTGAGGGATGTTTTTTTCATGAGTTTACGAGCGAGTGAATGATGTTTCTATGGAGATGTTACGATAGGAGTTGGATGTTAGCATCTTAGGGAGTACTAGGTGGAAAAGTTGGATGGTTTCATTGTTTCCTTTTTACGACTTCACGAATGATGAACGAAGGATGATGTTACGACGTTACGGGGCAGAAAATATAGGCTTGGTGTATAGATAGTAGAGCATTTGTTACTGTTGCTAGTTACGTGAATCTTGACGTCTTTTATTGTACCTTCTTCTCCTGAAATACCCATGTAAGAGCGGCTTTGGGCTTGTGTCTGGTAAAAGTAAATCGCTTGATTTCCGAGTGCAGAGCTTATCGGGGACTATCTGGAGAACCTGTCTTGATGGCTGGGAGCTCATCTACGTTTTTTCCTTTTTTTTTTTTCAGAGAGGGGCGGAGGCTCGTAGGTATACTTGGGTTCCTACCGATCCGGCAAAAGTTGCGCAGACAGATACCCCCCATTAGAGACTCTACATAAGCCCCGTTTTATCCATTGTCGAATCTCCGAATGTGTACTTAATGCTATTTATTCGCATCAATTTTCCTCTATAGCCAAAAGTGGCGGCGTCGTCCACTAACTCATAGAGAATGGCTCCTCGCCTACGCACCGAAAACACCTTAAAACTTCACAACACCGAGTTGATTTGTGATCGTAATGGGAAAATGACATCCAAAGGAATAGCCTTAAGTGTTACTGAGACTATTGTGCAGGGAAATCTTTTCTTTGGGAAGGGTTTGAACTTTTGAAGTCTTTCGAGTGATCTTGATCTGTACGCTAGGGGGCCTGATGTCTCCTGGTGCCCTTTATTCCCCATACTTTATGCCGCGATCTCCGTAAAAGGGGAGAGGTAAGATGGCGTTTCTAGACTTTTGTTTTAATGCGCAGGACCTTTTTCCACCTCTTTGTCCCTCGATTTTCGCCGCGAAAAACTCTTTCAAAATGCACATACAAATCTAACAACTCTTCAATATCTGGATGCTCCTCTATATCAACGTTACTGATCCCGCATTTGAACTACACTGCGTCCCCAACCTCGTCGGCAAGATTATCGTTACGCCATAAAGTTATTCTATGCCATGATTATCGACCTGCTTGGCTTCCCTAATGGAACGAGTTGGCAAAACCGTAAACGCAACTGACACTGAGAAAGACATAATTGCAATGAGGATGACTGTGTAGGAAGGCCCAATTATGTTAGTTAGCAGGATAATTTCATGTTTACGCATACTTCGGTTGAGGATAGTCTGAATCTGGACTGGCTTGATACTGTGCAACTGTGGCAGTCGTTTTTTTTGGAGGAGGAGGAGGGGAATAAGATCATCACTTTGATACCTTGGGCGGTGAGTTAATCTGTATTTGGATCTTAAGGGCTGTCTAGTTAACTTAGTTGTAGAATAGGACGGGGACTCGGGTTGCGAACAGGCTGTTATTAGCGTGGCAGAAAATGCTTTGATGCTTCCTGCATGGCTGCTACCCGATTACTGCTAGCAAAATATCGATCATTGATAAAATATCCTTTAAGAATTTTCTGAACCATTCTCCCAGTCTCAGCTCTTTCAATATCAGTAGCAATGAACAATCACAACTTCGTGTTTTTAGACGGAGTTACTCCATTCCCTTCAGATCTCCCTCCACTGCTTTTCCCCATCTCCCATCCTCTCCCCCTATACCTCGCCGGCCAGATTCCAGATTTTCCCGGGGCCAATATCCCATTCGGATCCAAAGCATCCTTCAATCGCTCATTAAACTTCATCAGCGCCCCATCATTCCAACTATACGTGCCAGCCACTTGATCCATGAGAACCAAATGTGTTCTATACTCACCATACCCTTCCTTTGCCGCATCATCAATCATCTCTCTTAAACAATCATTTGCAGCCTTTCTCTTTACTGGATCGTTCTTGTCATAAACAATCTCGACGATGAGATGCATTTCGCGTAACCCCACACAGAATGCTGGCAGGAAGTCGATGCCAAACTCGTCATGCCGGCGTTTCCCCAAATTGAAAAGTTTCATGGCGTCTGCACCGCGAATTGGGGACACAGGGCTGAATGCAACGTGTGCACCGTTCGGAACCCAGTTTACCCATAGAAGTTCCACAAGATCTGGTACTCCAGCAGCGATTCTATCGCGAGACCAGAAATATTCATCTTCCGGTAAGGTCGAAGGGTCGATTTTCCGAGCTCCCGGAATTTTCTTGAATTCCTGGTCGATGATGTCGAGTTTGTATTTTCTGATGTGTGGAGGCCCGTAGGACATGCCGTAATAGAGCCAGGTATGGTCTCCGATGGGCATTTTTCGGAGCTGCTCCCGGACGATTTCTTCTGGAATAGGACCATCACCAGAGAAGTATTTAGTTCGTGGTAATCCCTTGACAGCTAGTGTTTGGATTGCATGTCTGACTTGGGCTACGTTTTCCAGGATATTCCCTATGCGAAGTGGTCGAATGATTTCAATCTATAAGCATGAGTTGGTTCTTTTGTTTTGGGAGAGTCTGACTTACAAGTGCTTCGAGATCTCCTTCTTTCTGGAATGCGTACATCTAGAACAGATTAGTAATGTCTCACGAAGCAATACACAAGACTTACAAAGCTTTCATATCCTCCTGGATTAGGCATCAAAGTCATTCCCATCTTCGTCACAATACCAAAGTTGGACTGTGAAAATATACCACTGACAAAATAAGAACTGTACACAATCATTTCGGGTGGTACTTACTCCGAGTAAGGACCAAATCCATAAGGAAAAGTCTGCCAAGTATTATTTCCAGGCAGCGCCCCCATCCCCGTCCTGATAACCTCTCCGGTAGGAAGCACGACCTCCAATCCTGAATGGCAAGCCCAATGATCACCATATGGCGTATATCCAACCCCTCGATCCAAGGTATTACCAATAACGGAACCACCTCCAAGATCTGGAGTATCGATCCACATATGGTCATACCCTTTAGCTTGAATAGCTTCATAAAGAGCATAGAATGAGACTCCTGGTTCGACAAGGCAGGTGTAGTCGTTTGGATTAATGTCTAAGATTTTATTCATTCTCTTTCCCAGGTCGATGACTACTGAGCCTCGGACTCTAGGTGCTGCCCCTCCGTAACCCACTGAAAGTGTTAGTTCGAGTTATGAGGTTGGTATGAGGGCTTACAGTTTCGTCCCATCGAGATGGGAAATATGGGGATTGAATACTTGTTTGCCCAGAGAACGATTCTCTGGACTTCCTCTGTGCTGCTTGGATACACGACTGCTGATGCAACTAGTTCTTCGTCGTCTAGGATGGGCATCATGTCGTGGGTATTGGGGTCTGGAGAGGTCTCAACACTTATCTAGCCATTCTCCAATTTTGAAAGACATGATAATACTTACGCTCCATATACCATCCATCAACGAGTGGCTTTTCATTGACTTCAACATTGTCAGTGCCAAGTTGGTCACCCAACTCATCTAGAGCTTTAATAAATGTTGATTTGTCGATTCCTTGTGGAATGGCAGGCAGTCTCTCCCTTGTCTTCGTTTCCTTTGTTCTTGTTTCATAAATCAACGCCTTAGCTCTCTGGGCCTTTTCGAGGAGATTTAGGGGAATGCCAGAGTGTTTCTCGGAGAGCAACGGGATATCAGATTTCGATGACATCTCAAATGCTATGACGAAAGAAAGATGGAGCTAGGGAGGCCGTTGTTGAAGATGGTTATAAAGGGTATAAAGTGATTGAATTGTCCTGATGTTTATATGGAAAGGGGTAAATCCGGAGAATAGAGGGGTAAATTTGTGGGGCTGGCCCCACGTTCTACCCCGCATGTTTTGCTAGCAGTGGCTGTGCAATACTTTCAAGGGGCAGAGAGTGTTTCTACATATTTTTTATATTAAATTTTTTTTTAAAAAAATATACTGCCTTGTGTTCGTATAGTTAATACCTCAATCAGGTTGCGAAGTAAAGCCAAGCCTATGTGGTGAGATCTGATGCCATTTCCCTGCGTACAATGCAGTTCCAGATATTGCCGATGCAGGTGCGGCTTTTGTATGTTCATCTATGCATGCGGTTGAGAATGCTCCTTGAAATGTTGTATATTTAAACTCTCTGCCCCAAACTAGTGATTTTATAATAAACGAACTCTGGCAGGACATCTCGCCATATATGTAGATGTACGCGAAGCCTTAACAGGTGCTCTTACGTTACCTCGCTAAACGTTACCTCGCTAAAGAAAAGGGGTGGAAGGCACAGGGAGTTTCTATTCAAACAAACTCCTTCATCGAGTCGTGTTACCTCAAAGAGATTTTCACTCTCGGAACTCAGAGCTCACTAAAAATTCAAGATTATGGTCTCTAACCAGACATATTATGCTTTGACTAGGTTAATTTGACTTTTGAACTCCTCTGAGCCTGGTTAGACACACTTCCAAAGTATTCAGACCAAAACGAGATTCTCTACTCGAGCTGTCCCAATCTTCTCGCTCCGCATCAATCCTCTGTCCATAACTCCATGAATATAAGTCTCCCCAATATAGATATGACGTCCTGAAGATGGGCCCCTAGGTCTCAGAGTATAGAGTACCTGAGCCCCAAGAAAGGCAAACATTGCGACCACCCGTTGCCACCCGTTGCAAGAATATAAGCACTGTTCGTCCTATCTTGAGCCGCGAGACTCGTGGCGTCCAGCTCCTCGGACGGATCGCTTAGCAAAAGGCTGAAGTCGACGGACCCACCCCTTTCGCAGGCTCGGCCACTCCATTCTCCCTTCAAGTCCATCACTTGTATCTTGTTTAAGGCTTGGGAGAATGTCTCGCATGTGAGATATTGTCTCTTGCTCAGGGATTCCCACTTTCGGGTCTTGTCTGCAATTGTTGCTGTAGTCATGGCTCTTGTTGGCATCACGTCCTTGATAGTATCACAACTGAGACCTTTGACATGTAGATTAGGTCCCCAAATCTCAACAACAAAGGAAGAATTCCCAGTTGCTTTGAACTCTGGACTTGTCGCTCATTGTTCTTCAAGCTCTGCAGCGCTCGCCTTTCATAGGGTGCTAGCGTCCTTTCTGGGATGTATTTCCCATTGTAGAGGATTTTGTGGATTGGAAAGTATTTCGTAGGTTCATACCGGTTTGGCACCCATGAAGCTGGTGGCATCACATGACATAGTATCGGACGTTCTTTTACAACATCAAAGCGTACTGCTGAAACGAGCCAAGGACGAAGCTAACGTGAGTTGAATTTAAACAGGGGTCTTGAAAAGATGGGGGGGAGGAAGATGCACAAATGATACAATCAGGCTTCATGCAAAGTCCCTGCTACGGCGTGAGACTATTCTTACAAATGTACTCCCTGCAAAGAAGATCTGATAGTCTATTCTGCCGCCGCTAGGATTTACTCCGCCATGAAACACCTCTCGACCCCCTGCTACAGCAATGACAACAGTTGTAAACATTCACCAGGTACATGGACTCCCTTTCTTAGGCATTGGCTTCTCACTTCTCCAGCTTGACGAAAGTCAACTTCGGATTCTTGGACCACCAATACCGAGCGAATATATTATCGTAATCAGGCTTGGGTGCTCCCATAATCTGCTTAGCGCATTCTTCTTCCGTCTTCAAGTCTCGAACCACGGCCTGTTCATTTTCGGCATAAGTTTCCGCATCTTCGATCGCTTCCGAGGCCTGTTCGAACGAAGAATCTCCAGTCTCTGAATGGAAAGCCGTGTCTAGCAGCCTCTGGGGCGTAAGTTGAGTCTCGTGATGCTCGAGCAGCAGGATTTCCTCCAGCAGTGGACAGTCTTCTGCAAGATCGGCGAAGTGACATTTCCACCTAAGGGACTCGTCATCGTAATTTCTCGTAGAGAGAGGCTGCGGATTGTGCAGCTCGAAAGCGATTCTTTGAGCGGGCATCAGCCAAAGCGGAAATCTCAGGGTAGCGATACAAAGACAGTCATCGTTCCGCTCTAACTGTACGTTATTGACGTCGTCGATGATGTTCCAGTCGCAAAAGTTGCGGGATGGGGCAAGGTAGATGATATCAACATCGTAGTTTATGAAAACTCCAAAATCTGGGATGCGTACATTTCGAGGGCGTTGGGCGCGGGCTCTGACGACATGCCTACCTCTTGGGCAGATGTGTATGGAGAGGCGGTACAATTTGCGAGTTTCCTTGCGTGACTCTCGACAAACAGAGAGGGGAGCAGGAGCTTTGCCTCCTCCCGGGACGAAGCTGACAATTCTCGGGAATGTTGTAAATTGCCAAACGCGAAGTCTTAGCTCAGGCGGGAGTCTCGGAAAGAATGTGAATTTGGAAGGTTGTTGATGTATCAGGTCCCCATCGTAATTGGCCCCAAAGTTATTCGGTTGAGCTTGTGCAGACGAAGTGATCAAATCTTCTATCTTCTCAAGTTGTGCTGTCCTGGGGAAATTGGAGCTCGAAAGGCGAGGTGGCGATTCTTTAGATCCTTGGTTCTCCACATGGAAGAAGGTGTAGGTGATGGAGGTCTGAGTACCAGGGAACAGTTGCTCGAGGATTGGGGTCTTGATGTGGGGCACTGCACTAGAATTGACAGATCTAAGTGGACCGTATCGATCCTTGGTAAGCTCCGCAATGCTGACAGAGTGAGATGGTTGGAGTTGAAGAGCTGTTGCTTCACGATCTTGGTCTCCGTTGCTTGATGTGGTACCAAAGTTCAAGGGCGGAAGGCAAGGTGAAGAACCCTCGCGATATTGGCAATCCATTCCGGCCTTGGCGATCAAGTGAAACGACGCGTCTTGATATGGGCGATGGCACTCGACGCTGCGCTGTATTCGGGCCCTCCAAAATGACGAGATACTGCTTCGTGATGTTCCTTCTGGGCGGAAGATTTCGTCAAGAAAATGTGGGAAGATTACAGCATTGACGAAGCCACTGTCATACAAGCCACGAGTTGGAGCTCAATGAGCACCAGCCCGATTGCTGGCGGTTCTGCGTTGTGTTGGTGGATTGATGAAGTTGCGGATTTGGGGTCAAATTTTGGCGATACTAGGATTGCAATTGATCGTGGTCACCTGACCGGATCTCGAGGCTAGGCATCTAACAAGAGGCTTTAATAAGACGAAGTTTAAAAAAATTGGCCAACTTGACGCTGACATCATTTGCTTAAGAGAGAGGCCATGGTGTTCTCTCAAGCAGCAGCAGCAGCAGCATGTCTATCGACGTACATTCTGCCGTACAGCAATGCTGTTCCCAAAGCAGCAGGTACCCCCATCACGACACAGCCTCCCATACATCTATGGTAATCACAGATGCAACGTCAGATATCCCCAACACCGTATGCATCCATGTGTGTTTGATGTCCTTTCCATATGGCCCTCCCAGTGGCACGTCAACCCGCAATCCCCTCCCTCCCTACCTTCTCCCAAAACCTCCTCAAACCTAGCACCTTCGCCCTCGCCGGGGCCTCTCTAATCTCGACCCTGCGTCCCCACCGTGGCTGCTCTTTAGTATCCTTCCTCGCAAACCTCCTCGCCATCCTCCTAACCTCAACTTTCTCTTCCCCTCCCCCCCGTATCTCACTCCCCTTCCTCCTCCACTCCTCAACCCACCCCCTCAAAAAATCCCTCACACGTTCCCTTTCCACCCTCCTCTTTGTCTCTACAAGTCCCGGCGCCAGCCCGCCTTTCCCTCCCTTATGGTAGCACTCCCCCGGCAGCACTCCCCACCCAACAAGCTCCTCCACGCTCGGCCGACTCCCCAACTTCCTATTCAACTTGATCCCCACCAACTTCCGCCCCAGATTCCTCGCCACCATCGTAGTCCGCGTGACATAGATCGACCTGTTCATGAGATCCGCCAGGCGTGGACGCAGCGGGATGTCGTGGTTCAGGATCGCAGAAGCGCGGGCGAGGCGGAAAGAGTGCAGCAGCGGATCGAGGGTTAGGTGCCGGAAAAGGTGCGAGGTCCGCGAGAGGGGGAGGAGATCGGGGATGTCGAGGTAGGTGAGGATGTGCAGGAGGAGTTCGGAGGGGAGGTGGGGAAGAGAGGGTGGGGCGGGTTGCGGTGGGGGCTGCGGCGGGGTCGTTGTGGTTGGTTGCGGAAGAGACTGGGTTGGGTTTGACATCGTGATAGGATGGGATGTGATGGCGTTTAGATGGGCATGGCGTTGGTGCGTTTGTGGTGTTGAGCTGGCTTGCGAGAGAGAAAGAGAGAGAGGGAGTTGGGTTGCAAGGAGGAGGGATGAGGTGTCGTTGCCCCCTTAGTGGGGTCTAGAGCTTCGCGTATCGCCAATTGAGACATTTGACGAACGAGCAAACTGCACTGAAACAGTTGATCACAACATAACAAAAATAATTCTTTATTCATTTCCATTACTATAGTCCGGTACAGGGTCAGAAAAAGTCGTCGTTCTCTAAACTCGAATCCAGTTCTGATATTTCATCATTGCTTTCATCCCAAGTCACGTGTACCCCCTGATTGGGGCCCAACGACGTGCTCAATGCGAAAACCTACCCACCAGCCTCACCTCAGATTTCCTCAGGCACAATGCAAGGTAATCGCCCCTCTTTCTTCAACAAATCCGACACTGCGGTCACCTCATGACACGAATCTGCAATCCATGCCCCCCCCGGCAGCCCAACACGGTGGCCGTCCCCAACGCGTCCACATCTTCGAGCCTCAAAACACCACCCCCTTTTCATTGGCTCCGCAACTTCAAGGCTGGCCGAGCTTCTGGCCTCGCCAACTCACTCACCTTCTTCACTCAGCGCGCAGGCGAGCGGACAACGCAGACCAACCACCCGTCGCAATCGGCGGCCGTGCTACTTACCAGCCCTGCCTTCGCACATGGTCATGGTATGAGTGAGGCCTTGCTCTGCTCGCCATGGCACCGCGTCGGCGCGCTCAGGTCCGTCAGCTCGCATCGGCGAACTTGTAAAGTCTACCTGCAGGCCTGGCCCCTGGACGTAGTAGCTCTGTTGCTTGCTTGTTGCTGCCGCCGCTGCTGCTGCTACTGCTGCTGCTGATGTATGCCGGCCACTTCGGCGGCGGCCAACGGTACCCTGCGGGGTCAGGCCAGCACTCGCGGTTTGCACAAGTGGGCACACTCTCTGAGTGCGATGTGCGTCAAAACGGGGCCTCTGGACCTGCCAAATCACGCTGCAGACCAGCCCCCTCGCATCCTGCTGTTGACACCACTCGCCCCATCTCGGTCAGCGGGACACCTGTCGGCTCTGTCACGCCTCTCCCGAGAGGCATCTCCCAATCAGGAGCCCGTACCGCCAAATCGTGGTGCAGCCTTACACTCTATTATTTTCACCGGGTTGTCTTGGCATGCCATTGGGTGGAGGCGTGAGCCTGGTAGGAGGAGCTTCCGTCCCTCCCGCGCACCTAATCAATCATGTGTTTGAATAAGGACCCGACGGTCGGGAACACAGCGACGACAGTTTTAGACGTCAAAGTTGAATCCTGAGCGCTGTTTTTTGTCACGATGTTTGCTATTCTCCGCAGTCAGGTGTTTGGGGCTCTGCAAAATCTTGTTGATCGGTCTGTGCCTCGCTAGGTCGCGAGGCAGGTCTTGTTTACCTCAAACTTGCCACTGCAGCCGTGGAAATGGGGCCAAAATGTGTGTAAACATCGGCTAAGGGCAATTCCTCCTGCCTCCAACATATGGCCTGCTTTGCATCAGGCAACATCACCGTGCTTCAGAACTTGCCGACGCTAACTAGCCTGTCGTAACATCCATCGTATGGAGGAAGCCCTCACCGTCGGTCTGGGGTCAATTTCCTGAGCCCTTGATCCAAGTCGATCTCAGCCCGGTCTGCCCGGGCTCAGTCTCGAATGCACGTTCTCTCCTCTATCAGCCTGCGGTGGTGTGCGTGACGAAACTTGCATTTCTCTGCACATCTTTTGCCACAATAGAACGGTCGCCGTCATAAAGGTCGAGGCCGTTGATTAAGCAATAGGAGAGCGAGAAAGTGATCACCGGGCGTTCAGTAGCACCAAGAATGACACGAGCATAGCCACCAAGTGCGTCAGGGCTGATAGGCAAGAGTTTTGATCTCCAACTCGGATACCGAAAACATTACTGGCTTATATGACAGAAATAAAGTTTTGTGATGAGAAATTTTGTCATACTGAACCGACTGCATGTAACCCAAGCCTTAAAACTCTTCAAATAAGACATCAAGGTAAGAGAACCAAGGTGAGCATGCCACGTGGAAATGGGGTCCCATTGGGGAGCTTCATTCTAACACCTTGCCGATAAAGAGATGGTCTCGTAGGTAAGGACAACCGTCACAAGTGGCAAGGCGGTGCAGAGATCTGCAGAAGAGCCTTTCGAGCTCGTGTTGGTTCTCATGCAGAGTGATGGCGTTCCGGAAGCCATCATGAACAACACATCAATCTTATCCTTGTCCAATGTTGAGACTGGTGAGGGGTATGGAATCGTATGATGCTGAAGGGACTCTTCACCAACGCATGCAGGCGACGTGGGTTGCAGAAGATCAATCTCTTTCTCGATCGTGCTTAGCAGTCAGCAGACATTAAGATGACATCGGCCACAGGGAGACTGAATGAAACCAATAGCAGATAGCACTTGCAATATCTGAACAGTACGATCGAAAGATCGAATCGAAGCAAACTCCAATGGCATGTGATGATTCGATGGTCGGGCAGCTGGCAACCGTTTCACATCCCAATATCAGGGATATAGAATCCACCAGAAGCCCTAATAAGTCCACTTGCAGACTCTTGCCACGGTGTTCCCGGGACCCAGGACAACAGCGGCCCGGCTTCATCCCAAGAGGTCCCGGTTGGCTAACACAAAGTCCATTGAGGCATTTCTTTGAAGATCTTGAGAAGGACCCCTCCACAATAATCACGGCTGGGGGCCGGTATGGGGCCTTGGTGTTGTCCCGTGGCCTTCATCAAGCGCGAGGGCCACCAGGCCTGGTCTGTGGTCCTCCACTTATCAACGGAACTAACGGTGGCGTTCCAGAAAAGCAGGGAGAGCATGCATCGACAGCTAATAACGTGAGTCCTAAGTTCTGCGGACTGCATGTGCCTAAAGCATGCATGGGCCTCGATTGATGGCGGAATTTTGATGTGTTGGCGGTTTCCACATGGAGTTGCCACCCTATCAACACAATTGTCATTATCCAGCATGGCCGACATCTCCAAGCAAGGTGATGGCCGTAGGAGTGCGACAGAACTCGAGGGGCGGGCAAGCATTTGATAGGACTGCCAATGTTGTGATGGACCACATGGAGCTTCGTGCCTAACATGGATGGATGTGTCTTTGAAAACGAAGTGCATGCGTAGCTTGTTTGTTGACTGAAGTTGACGAAGGTGGATGCAGGCATACGTCGGGGAGGGTAGTTCGAGCGGGGTTGAACGCGTCGAGTCGCTGAGAGCATCGTCGATGTTGATCTCGGACCGTATCGTCTCGAGGCATAAATAGCCGTCGAAATTCCTCCCTCTGACATGATCTTTCCAGCAGCAGCAGCAGCAATAAGCCACCCTCATCCACTCAAACTTCCAATTTTGCTTCCATCTCGCACATCCATACCCTCAAGGCATACCAAAAGCTTCCAAGTCCTTCCAAGACTTCATCACTCAAACATCATCCATCAAAGTACCATCCACCCACAACCAGTAAGTTGTCCACGGAAGGTGACGCCAAGTTTCATGTGAGACCTTGCTTTGAGACCAGGCTGACAGTTGTCCGTCAACAGATCGTCATCATGTGCTTCTATGACGCCAACGAGATGGCCTGCCAGTGCTGGAAATGGGGACATTTCCGACAACACTGTGCCAAAGAATACCGTACTGGTGAAACCTGCGGCATGAAACTGGTCATGAACCGCTACAAACTAGCGGAGAAGTGCAAGATCTGCACCAAGATCGACACCAAGGAGAGATCCATCCGCAAGGAGGAAGACAGAATTCGCCGCTGGAGGAAGGAACATGGCCGCACCGCTTCCATTGCCAAGGCTGAAGAAGATATCTACGCCTATCAATGTGACATTCAGAGGCTCTTGCACGAACGCGAGGTGAAGAGAGGCAACTTGGCCTGGTAAGTGCCCAGTAAACTGCGCCGAAGGAGCCAGTAATGATGCTGATTGTGCTTCAGAAGAACGCCAAGACAAAAAGCCGATGGCGGTTGAACATTGGCGAATGTTTCATGCTTTCATTTGTTGCAGTACTTCATTTCTTCCTTGTCTTTCATTTATGGTGGGCTTTGGGTCTGTTGCGGCGCCGGGAGGCAGGGAACGGCTCGGGACGAGTAGGATAATGACATCCAGTCGAGGTAGTGGTAGTGTAGCGATGAAACGACCTGAAATATTTCCGACAGCTCCATGTGACTCGTGAGACCGGATGCCATCAATCGATCCAGTAAGAACGTCCCCCAACAGGGTCGGTGTGAGCAGACCAATATTCCCGGGCGCTAATCCCTCAGTCCAGCGGCTGTGGGAGATTGTCGTCGCGAAGGATAGTGCGAGGATCTTGGATACGAGATGGGAACATCGGACGAGATTCTGCCATCGCGAGATAAGCAAATATAACCTAAGTTGGAAGAGGATGTGGGAGGGAGGAGGTGATGATGCTGATGTTTTGGCTCAATATGCGGCTAAGCGCCCACGACCGTCCAGCGAAGACCAGGACAAGGTATACCCCGACTGCCTGTAGATGTGAGCACTGGCAGTGATATGTACGGAATGACTTGGTGAAGACTTGAGTTGCATCGGAGAGGGACGCAGGAAAGGCTCTGCTCTTTATGAGCCAGGTCTGAGGAGACATCGATCAAGTGGAATTTGCGAACGTGGCTACTGCTCAATGGACCTTGTCAAAGCCTGACTGCAAGGCAGGAGAGCAATGTGATAGGCTCTGGCGAACGACTCAGCAGCCAGTGAGCAAGCGTTTTTGACAAAAGGGAATGTTTGAAGGATACAGCGCATAGTCAATCACGCTTAGCTGGTCCAGTCAAATCCTAATATTCATCTGTCCATCCTGAAGGTGCGGCGAAGGTCTGGTCGTCGTCGAGGATATTGTGACAACCATACGACGCCAAACGCCGTGGAACACAAACATGCTCGCAGGAATAGATTACCATGTTCACTCCATGGCCAAATCCCCGTCTGCAAATCCTCCCAGCAGCGGCCCTATGCCTTCTGACTTGACAGGCGTGAATGTCTTCATTTCCTCCACTTCATCATCTTCCGATAACCATCCATCGGAGGCGTCTTGTGTGTTCTTGGCAGGGAATTGATTGGGTCCGGTTGGCGCTTCGTTTGTAGACATCTTTGCGAGAACGTCCTGGTAGTGTAGCAGTCTGGCATCCTGAGCAGGAAACACGGTGCTTGAGGGCGGTGGCGCGGCCTGGGGAACCATAGCAAAGATATCGACCAAGTGACTGCGAGGGACGAATTAGCTGTCGAGTCCTTGTTTACGGTAGGGGCAGCTGGGAATGCGCGAGTTTCGGGCTGCCGTCCCAAGCAGCATCTTGGGCACCAAATCTTACTTAGACGTTTGCATCACGACCTTCTGCAGGGCCTCCGTCTCTCGCTGAACCTCTTGTGGATCTGCTTGTACGATTCCGACATTTTGGTCTCCGAAGCTGCCGTAGTGATTTCCGTGGGGGTCGTCGAAAAGTAATCGAGACTGCTCGTCCTGTGATACAACAACTTGTCAGTCCACCGCCGTGGCTCCAAATTGACAGATGCCACTTGCCTCGTCAGATAGATCGCGACTCTGGCCTCGGCCAAGGCAGGAAGAACAGGCGCCCATGATGGCGCAGAGGAATATCGAAAGAGGGCGCTGTGCGACACGGGCTGGCCAGCTCACTAGACACTCGCACTCGGCGATCCTGGTCCCCTCAGGCCGTCATGGAGGAGAGACAGACAATGGGGCAGGGGCAAAGGAGTGGAATATCTGCAATCAGAACGCAAGGTAAAAAGACGCAAAGGGATGCAGAAACATGGTGAGTGAGGTTGGCGAGCAATTGTTGTGGTGATGCTCGCAAGTGCCGCCCATTCCTTTTTAGGCGGCGCCAAAAGCGGAAAGGTCGAAACGACTTCTTAGCCTCGCGTCACTGACAACATCTCCATCTCCTCGCACATCCACCTCCCTTGACGACGCGAGGTATTGCCATGCAACTAGCCCCCTTTCAATTTGATTCCTCTGAGTTCAGGCCATGATTTGGAACTGTTTTAGAGGAGAGGGCGGCTGCAAGAAGTTTGTGTGTGCACTCGCACTCCAAGCCTGATTGGAGGGCCCAAATTTCTTCAAGAGCTTTCCACACATCAATAACCCCTGAGCATTGGCTGAGACTTCTAGACAAACCCCTCCGTTGGCACTTGCTTCTTGCAATCCAACCTGCAGCATCGTTTCCGGGGACATTATTGCAAAACGCTCAAGATGGAGGGTTGTGATTATCACGTGATGACATTCATCTTTCTCGAGTCGGCCCCTAGCCGGAACTGTTTACTACCCTGACCGTTATCGCGTCTTCTGCTTGGCATATCCAACTCATTTGATGTGCCATTTCACGTTAAATCCTGCTGGGTAGCAGCTCCTACCAGCTGTACCGTCCCCCTTTACCCCTTGCTCCGTCGATCTTGGCACACATCAAGACAACCCCTCTGGTCTCAGGAGGCGTGGTGGTGGTATATTTCTTATTCACTCTACCTATATTTCTCCGCAAGGCAGAAGTGCTGATCCAGAAGTTATTGGGAGCATTCTTCTGTCTGCAAGGCCCGACAATATATCGTAGAGGGTATTATACCCTTCCCCTGCGAGAGCCTCCTACCTCCATCCAAGATGCAGTCTTATAAGTAGTGGCCGCAATCGTTGCTACAATCGCATCAGCAAAGAGTCGGGTCATTCGCATCATCACATCCATTCTCTACCTTCAGGCGGTCTTCGTTCTCTGTCCGCCGCAGCTCTTCGGTATTCCTGACAATCATAATACATATCTCTCTCAATAACTATATCCTATCCATAATGTCCCCTTGTATCCGAACGTTGGCGCTCGCTGCCATGGCATTTTCGCCATTTGCAGCAGCGTGGCCCAAAACATGCCCTGCCTCTTGCGTGATGACTGTCACCTCAACAGCCAGGGAAACTGCTCCTTGCTCTGTTCTCTCCTCAGCTTCAGCCACTTCAGCCATGGAGACCTCGAGTCCTACATCTATTTCCTCCAATCGGCACCACAGCCATTACCACCATCACAATTCTACTGTCTCATGGTCCATGAATTCGACCGCCACGGCAGCCGCCTCATCGAACATGATTCCGACTAGCTCAGCAGCCGTAACATCGGCGAGCTCAGCCGAGCAGACGAGCAGCTCCCTTTCATCTCACCACCGCCGTCATCACAACCACACAACCTCCCTGAACGCCGCCCCCACAACTCCGGGAGCGGCTCTACCCACCCCCATCCCTGCATCACCACTCATGGATTGCCAGCCCGATAACTGCCTTCGCCACTTTATCCGCCACCCAGATGTGAGTGGATTCTGTGCAACTTACACTACCGAACTCAACACTGCGACTACCGGACTTCCCGACTTGGTATCCCAATGCCAGAGCGATCCGACTCGCATCTCCTCCGCCTGCTCTTGTGTAGCAACCGGCGTTCCCACCTCTACTCCCACTCCGCCAATCCTCGATTGCCAGCATGACAACTGCCTCCGCCATTTCATCCGCCATCCAGAAGCGACTGGCTTCTGTGCCACGTATACCACCGGGCTCAATACCGCAACTACTGGACTCCCTGACTTGGTTTCCCAATGCCACAACGATCCAACCCGCATCTCTTCAGCCTGCTCTTGCGTCGTGACCGGAACTTCCTCCCCAACCTCCTCACCAGGCGCTCAAACAACAGCTACCAACGATGGCTCTCTCACCACTACAACTCCCTCCGGCCCAGCTCAAACATCCTCCTCGAGCGAATCTGCCATCTGCACTGTCACGACGGAGACCTCAATTGTGACCATTTCTGTCGTGACAACTATCACTCTGGATGACCCTTCCACAAGCTCTGCGATTTCTGGAGCAATGACATCTGAAGCAGCCCCAACTTATTTCACGACGACAACTACGACGGAATCAGCAGCCGCTTCAAGTTCAAGCGAAATGGCAGCTTCGCCATCAAGCGAGATGGGGCATCGACACAGACATGGACACCCTGGTGGGCGTTAGTTCCACAGACTTCGTGACCCAAGTGCAATCTAGGAGAGTAATGAGTAGTTCTGGATTCTACGCATGATTTGGATGATAGGAGGTAGTGTTTCCCATATCTGTACGAGCAGCTTTATAATACAATCAAAATATGTTTACGGCAATTTTCCCATTCTCCTCATTTCCCTCCTTCCTCCATAACCAAAAGAAAGCTCGCCACACATCACATCAACCCAATCGTAACATCACCCTTAACCCGCGCATAAAGATCCACCTCCACCTCCAAATCCAGCTCAATTTTGATACTCATCGCACTCGGCTTAGCATCCTTCTTCACCGGCCGATCCTTGATCCTAGACTCGCGGATCGCGTAGGTTCTGTACCCTTCCGCTCGTGGGCCGTAGGGATTGTCAGACTGGAGTTGCTGATTTTGCTGTGGTTGTTGCTGTTGCTGTTGCTGTTGTTGCTGGACAATGGGAAGGGCTTGCTGAGTTTGGTCGAGGTATTGCGGCTTGGGTTGGGCTTGTCGTTGAGGTTGAGTCTGAACTGGGCGCGGCTGCTGCTTTACCAAAGGCTGAGGCTCACGCTGCTGCTGCTGCACCAATGGCCCTTGCTCTCTCGGCCGTGCCTTCGTTCCAGCTTGCAGTTGGCCCTGCCCTTGGACCTGGCCCTGTGCTTGAATCGGGCCAGCTGCAAGTTGGCCCTGCGATTGATGTTGGCCCTGGGCTTGCAGCTGGCCTTGGCCTTGCTCTTGAGATTGAACTTGCCGTTGAGACTGAGACACCCCGTTGACTTCAGGCTGCAGCTCCGCCTCTTGCTGTCTCAATGACTCTCTCTGCTTTCGCACTTCCTCTTTTCTTGCCGCGTTCTTGTCAACAGGTTGTTCTTGCCTCGTCTGCACCGCGGTCTCGGGCTCAGGTTCTGCTCCAGAGGGAAGTCCGGTCTGGTTTCTGGTCATGGGAGGCTGCTCTTTTGACTGCACTTCAAGCTCGGTCTCGGCATCGGAATCAGGTTCCTGCAACTCGGCCTCTTCTTCGGGCTGTGCGTGAACTTCGTCATTACTTTGATGCTTGAAATTGCCATTTTCCTTGGGCGTTCCAATATCGACACCGGAATCGCGCTTCGCTTGATTTTCAGTCTTCTGATTAGTTTTTTCCGGGGCTTTGGCGCGCTCCTGGGATTTGCTGTTGCCGTTCACGGAAGGCTTCTCGGGCTCAGAAGTTTCGGCTTCAGGCTCGTCCTCAAATTCGGATTCTGCGTCAATCTCATCTTCTTCTGGGGCTTGGGTTTGATCTTTGTTGTGGATATCTACAATGTGCTTCTCGGCGGTCGCATCTTCGACTTCTGGCTCGGATTCTTCTTCGTATTCAACTTCGGAATGATTGTCGACCTCCTCGTCTGACGCCTCTGCTTCCGCCTTTCTTCCTTGGTTGGTACTACATCAAAATAAGCATTCGCATCGAAATTCTGAGTCCAGTTCTATCAACTTACTTGTTAGACATGTTGAGACAGTGGAAATTGCGGGAAATCAGAATTGTTTTCGTGAAGATAGATTGTTAAAGGACAAACTATAGATTGTGTATTGTTTTATGGTCGAAATCACTGATGATATCCACGGTGACGATGCGTTTAATACCTGTATATTTGGTGGTACGCGATGACGTTGTGGGCTGCAGGGGGTCGAAAACAAGGATTTCTTCCCCGACTGATCGTCGATTCTTCGGGGATTAAGCGAGCTCAGGGGCACAACTCTAGAGTGTCAGGCCACCAGTGCTCCCAGGGCAAGAAAAAGAAAACACCACAACTTAAGAAATAAATACAGAGATTTGGTATAAAACAAATCTACGATTCAATACATAACTAGAACTGAATTGTGTCAACCCATTGTGTGACGGTCGCCGGCTCCAATCGTTCCTTCAACCAAGGCAAGTCTGCGCCGTATGGCCTCTCATCAATGAATCGGAACATGGTGTTCAAATCCTTCACTAACCAGATCATCAAAATGGTAAACCATTCAAAGGTCACTGGCACCCCTTTGCCAGTTTTCCTCTTGAAAATTAAGTCAATCTCCTGGAAGCTCAACTCCTCACTCGCAACAGAAAGTGCTTCATTGCGAATGCCAGTCTTATCAGGCCTAACAAGACCCTCAACAGCCCACCTCCCAATATCCGTCGTCGTAGCAACCTGCATCCTTTTCCCCTTCATCCAAACCTTCCATCCCGTCATGCAAAGCTTGCCCGGAAAGCCCCAGTGCGCATTATCAGCGAACCAAGTCGGACGAATGATCGTGTAACCCATTCCCTTCTGGGTAGCAACACTCTTGAGATGCTGCTCGATGTAGAACTTGTCTGAAAACGTCTTGCAGTACGACGGGTCTGCGTCGCTGAGTTTCCTGCCCCCGCGGTCGACGGATGAGTAGACGAAATATGCAGCGCCGTGAGTTGCCGCGGCGTCGATGAAGCCTTTTGCGTCGGAGAGCTCGGTGGGCCCGTGGGCTTGCGCGAGGAAGACGGCTGTTTGAGAGAGGATGTGATTTCCTAGCTGCTCAAAGAGTGCGTGAGGGGTATTCAAGTCGCCGGCAACGATGTTGATGCCAGGCCATTTGGAGATTAGGCGTTGACACGAGGCTCCGGCTGCATCACGGGTTATGGCCCATACACGATTGGGATCGATTTCAAAGTCGGAATGGGTGAGGAGAGCACTGACGACAGCTCCGCCTTGACGACCAGTGGCGCCAGCGATGAGGAAATGCTGGGGAGTTGACATTGGTCACGCTGTCGAAGCGTTGCTGAGAAAGAAAAACAAATCTCGCAATATCTTTCACAGAATGAATGCCCTGTCCCATTCAGTACAGTATTGTCTTGAATGGAATGAATTTTCGAATTTAAGATGTAAGCGCTTCTGGATGTATAAATACCTGTACGTGGAATGTGACCCGCTTGATGTGTATAATCTTTGGACACTTTGATGTCAAAAGACATTCCGGAACGCTCCGAACCTCCGCTCCGAGCAGTTCAAATGCAAGCACTTTGTCAGGTTCCAGATTTGGTCCGCAATGCTTGATAATGTTTTGTCTCGAAAAGTGCGCTTATCTCCGCCTCGGGGTATTCGGGGTATTCGGCGAATTCAAGAGACAAGCTGTCTTCAACTCCTCGATTCTGCAAGACCCCTAGCCATAGGAGTGGCTGGGAAAATTTGGTAGGGCTGTGTTTCGTTGGTAGAAACTTGTAGTTGTGTCTCGAGGAATTAAATGGCAGCCTAGCTGCCGATCATTCATAGTTCAGGTGTTCAATGTAAAGGTTGGGTAAGGCATACACCAGCTTTGAGAATTGCGCCCGGATATGAGACCCCCCAAACCTGCAATGGTCTAAGCCAACACTTCAAAATATCAAAGCCCACAACAGTCGCCATGACTTGAAATAATTGTTTACTTATTATTTACGCATTCCAATTCTGTCATTTGCCTCGCTTTCTCATTATATAAAGTGTCTATTTTGACTTTTTGAAGTGTTCCTTGGATTCTGATTGAAATGAGCGACATGCTCCTGGCAGCAGACTGCGATAATGGTCGGATAAACAACTTTCCAACAGCGCCATAACTGGTCGAAAAATGCGGCTTCCCGGGCATCTGATAGCCTGTAAAGTGCGGTGACGTGGAGCCAACGGTGAAGATACTCAGAAGAAATAGGCAGAAGTGAACCATGTACCAGGTTGACGAATTACCGGTCAAACACACGTCACGTAGGAACAGAGAGATTTCAAGAATTATAATTAATTCCTGAAGAGAAGCTTGGGAGCGAGGCTAAATACACCTTAGCGCCATAATTAAGCGAAACGTGTGCCTGAGGCTTAAGCGAATTTTCCCCCTCACAACGGGGCTGAGAGAGACAAGGCCTGCTTACGACCCACCCCTCAACACGTGATGAGCTGAGGGGCATACGACTTCATGTAGGCAACCATAATTCAATTGACAGATAAACATCCACAATTTTGCATGCTCTTCTCCGTGCATTCAGATTCACGATTTCGGACGAATTGAACGAACTCAATTCCACCATGTTCAGCGGCAATTCGACAGGCGGGGACGACGCTCGTCATCAACTACTGGGGCATGAGGACGATCACGAGGTGGGCTGGGAGCAACAAAGTGTTCGTTCTGAGCGGAATACAGCCAGTGATTCAGAGCTCTGGGAGCAAGATCCTCTATCCGAAGAAAGTGAGCTACGGCAAACCTCACATGGACAGATGACACCCACATCTTCCCATGCGCCAAGCACGCGGTCGAAGAGACCGAATCCGCCACCAGAGGACCACGGCGTAGCTGGTACAGACTTGGAGGCAGAGTTTGAGAGGATATTCAGCCCAGTAAAGCCCCAAGACTAATTCTGTGACCTTGATGCTAACAATTTACAGGTGAAGCAAGACCAAGAGGAGAGAGCCAAATTCCACCGCGATCTTGATGCAGCCTGCGGCGCATACTCTGCTCGGCGAGAAGAGATGAACTCACAACAGCGGAAACGCGAGGAAGCCATCGAGAAGCCATGGCTAGTCGCCAGACGGCGGCGGGAATGGGAGCGTGCCTTCACGGCGATGAAAAACATCGGCCTTTTCGCGACTTGCTTCTGGGGCGGCACCGTTGCACGTTTCAACGAATTACCGCCTCAAATTGCATGGCCGCCGCCGCATCTTACAAGGATGAGGGAGCACCATGCTGAGGAGAGGAAGGCACTGAGTGAGGCGCATCTTGCGGTCGTCCATGAGTTGCGCGTCAAGTATGGCTTTGACCTGCGTGAGAGTGAGGGTGAGGGCCAACCTGAGTATCACGTTTGTGTTGAGAGGAGGCTATTGCAGGAGGTACTTGGTGGAGAGGCGATGGAGTTGGAGGATGTTGGGGACGAGTCTCGGGTATCTTGAGACTTTCGTTGTCACATATATTGTTGTGACAGGATCCCGCGACGCTTAAGGGACCTCGAGTTGATCATTTACTGGAGTATCTTCATACCATCTTAGTTTGCAAGTCCCGGGCAACATTTGGCGGAGTACCAAACTATCTTGGGGAGGGAAGTTGTCTCGGAGGGAAGTCCACTGAGGCGATGTGAGAAGATCTCTTGGAATCCACTGAAGCAAGAGGACGTGTTGAACAATGTGTGTTTCTAACCATATTAATAGACTAATATACCAGAATCTCTTTCAATTTAGAATTTTCTGCTTCGGAATAGCGTGGATCTCTTCTTCTCCGCGTCATGTTCGGAATCTCTCTTAATTTCGTCTGGAAAGCTCTTCTAATTATCTCCGGCTTTATACACAATATGGATGGCTTAGTTATATCAATATTTGCCAACGGGCCGAGAAATCAGGAAGTAATCCTTTGCAATGGGAATCTTTAGAGCCGTTGTTCTCCCGAGATGATGCTCATTACCCCGGCCTCAGCGTTGCTGCAGCTCTCGTGCACCTTGTCGGGGCTGCTCAGGCGGCAAAAGATGATAAATGCTCTCCCAACTCTACTGCAGTCTTCGCATGTTTTCCACTAATATTTTCCCTTCTCTAGCTTCAAAATATTAAGCTTAATAAAAAGCATAGACTCTGCATCCGTCCATGGTCTATTAAATCAAGTTCGATGGCGAATCACCTCCCTGTCACCCTCTTTGCAAGAGCGCAATGCCAACACAGCAGTATAGTCGGGTCCATGCACTTTCCAGTTTTCTTGACATTCATTAAAACCACATGCATCAAAACCACACACTAGCCCCCCCAAGCTTCCAGACGACGGCCCCCTAGGCCGTCTCAATCGCTCGTACTACACTGGCCTTCCCTCCACCGCACCTCCGTCCTTCCATTCCGCCCCCTCCCCCCTCACAAGATAGCTTCCCTCACCGCAATGGCGAAACAGCAGCAACCCTCATACCCCTCGACTTCACCCCACAGCAGACAATACTACAAATCCGGCGCTAAGCCTGTATGCATCCTCAAGCCCCGCACCAGATATGGACTTAGCAGCCGCGAGAGAAGATACCGTTGCGAGGCTAGTAGATATAATTGTGTTAATACAAAGGAGGGTAGATAAGCAAGCCATTTTGAGTCGAGTCTCTTGCTTATTCCTATATTAATCCTCGCTATTATATATTTAGATAGAGTTATAGGTATAGAAAATAAAGCTATTCGTAAGGCTTAGCAAAAGGCTTGCCTTAGAGAGAAGCAATAGACGTCTATTATATCTAAAGAGGCGAGTATATGCGTAGGGCCGCGAGATAATATATAAGAAATAGGGCATTTAAAGGAAAAATTCACAGAATCGATAATTTTTGAACGCGGGAGGTTAGGAGGGGCCAAATAATTCTCTATTTACATACGCACCCTCTTAGGGCTACCTCGGAAGGGTACTTATATATATACTAAAGAGAGTCAAGCGGAAAAATTACTACTTTGAGCGGATAATCCTGGTTTAGGAATGCTATGCGAGCTAAACAGGGGGCTTTACAGGGGTTAGCAGGGGCACACGGGTTGTGTATCTATTTGCTTAAGGTGCTCAGGCGCGTGAGTCAGGTTGCTCATACAGCTCAGGTGAGTTAACTGAGCCGAGGGTGATTAGCGCCTGAGCAATAACAGTAATCTTACTCGTTTCCAACTGTATAGTAAACATAATAGAGGAAAAGTTGATTCACAATACACTCTTATTTACACCGTGTCTCCCAATGGACATCTTGACGGCAGGATTGAAGAATCGACCGGTGAACAAACGTCTTTTGTTTATCGGAAATGATATCAGAGAATGCTTTGACATATTAACTGGATTCCTTCGCTTATTTTATATAAATTGAAGCTGACGAAGAAATAGTTACCGACTACTTCAAAGACTGCATCGAGTCCAGAGTGGACACTGGAGAGGATTATCATGTCCTCAAAAAGTAGTTAGTGGCATATTGAACGAGGGGGTGCGCAGAGACAAGTTGTTCCCTGTGGATCATAGTGTCTATGGTAAACTTCAGAATCCATTTCTGGACTGACTAATCTGGGAATCTGGCGGCGGCTGGCGAACGGAAAGAACAAGAACGAGACAGAACACTAAGCAGCCACGTTTATCCCCACAGCCTGCATACCCGAATGCACTCATTGCTATTCCAATCCGTGGTACCGTTCTCTTGCCGTTTCGCTTGTGGCAGTATTTCCTGCAAGACCATTTAACAACTTCCCGTGAATCTCAAATTTGCAGGTGAAGGGAAGAAAATCAACACCAACTAGAAGTATCATATTATTCCATGAAATGTGATGTGAATTCTTGGTTTTTTGCGTCGCGGTTAAACTTTTCAAGTTTCCGAGCGATCTCGGTATACTGAAGTGTTTGAAATGGGTGCCTAGAGCTGACAGTGGCAATTCAGCTGTGCGGCTATACAGGAGTTTTCAGGGGTAATAGAGTTACCTAGATGTCTATAAGTATAGGCCTTAGATCATTGTGAAATGGATAGTCGTCTGAGGAGCATTGCACGTAACCGTTTGCTTTGCCTTCTCAACATGAAGTTTATTTAGCCTGGTCTCACAAGATAATCAATGTGAGGGCGTGCAGAACTGGACAGAAAGTGACACAACCTGCAAGTTTCCTGGAATTTGGACTCCAGATGTCACATTTCCATTCCACCGGCGGACCCGAACGCCCAAGTATGACGAGGCTCTCCCGCGCCTCCACAACAAGTGTGTTCTGGTCCAGTCACGAAGGAACCCCCTTCGCGAATGGCATATGCTGATTAAGAATGCCCTATTATTCCCGGTTAGCGTGTGCTACTGTTTCTCGTCCTAAGAAGGAGAAAACTCACTTGGTGATAAGAAATCTCTGGAGCGACAGATCTTCGAGATTACGAAGTTTCCTGTTGCAGCAATTCAGAGGGCTCCACTGTCAGAATTCAGTGCATACTGTTTCACTTCCGCTTCTCGCGTGTTGCAAATTAGTGCCCACCCGGAAGCTCCACAGAGACTAAATGAGTTTGGCCAACTTGCTCAGGCACTAAAAGAAATGAAACACGAAATCCCGGTCCACGAGATCCAATCTGACTTGGATTTCATTCGGGTCTTCAAGTTCCTGGACGAACTTTTGGACGGTAAAGTGAAAACAGAGCGGATTGAAGACGCAATTTGTCGCGGATGCGAAGGGAGGTTACCTGGCAGGACAGCAGTGCTCCAGCTGCGCCTTGGTCAAATAACGAGTTGCCCTGAACTCCTGTCTAGCCTTCGGATGGACGACCTTGTGAGCAAAGCCCGCGCTCTGCGGAACAGAGACGCCTTGCGCATGCTCATGTCCTTATACAGGGCCACAAATCCTGAAGACTCACGAGTTGCTTAG
Organism: Hyaloscypha bicolor E; assembly: GCF_002865645.1. Classification (NCBI taxonomy): domain Eukaryota; kingdom Fungi; phylum Ascomycota; class Leotiomycetes; order Helotiales; family Hyaloscyphaceae; genus Hyaloscypha; species Hyaloscypha bicolor. Next base: position 1,976,522 of record NW_020194518.1, on the reverse strand, counting down.
GATAATCGTTATATTAATTATATAAGCAAAAGCTTTAATAATTAAGAAAAGCTAGAATAGTAATCTAAACTCATATCTTTCATGGCAGAGGCACTTGGGGAGACTGAATCAGGCCTGGCAACGATTCTTGGCCCATTGACTCCCTATCAATAGCACAACCGTAGTGCTAATAATCGCGGGGAATCGATTACTATTAATAGGGAATCGATTCGTCCTCAGTACTTTACATAGTAAATTTGTATAGGAGGTACGTCGAGGGCCTAGGCGCGGCCTCGGGAAGTTAGACGAGCCTCACAAAAACTTTCCTACCCCTCTTAACTTTATATTGCCGCATTGGAAGTAAATTAGGTCTAAATCCTTAGCGGGCTATATTATTTGAAATGCAGGGTTAATTAGAACAATATAACACTAAAGGTTTCTTAATACGATTAGTAATTATAAAGTTATTTATAATTAAAGTAGAGGTACCCTAGAAGCCCCTATAATTGCAGGCGATAGCAGGCCTTTTCTGGGGCTAGCTCGCTTAGAATGATAGCCGACGGAATGCATCGATTGTTATTGATTGGCGATATCGCCAATCATTGCCAAGCCTGGACTGAATTGTGAGAACAACCTGCCGTGCCAGCACCCACTTGAGAGTCTCAAAGGGGAAACTAGCCAAGGTGGGGAGCCTCAGGTGTCAATCTTGGAAGGCCCTGAGGGATGATGTTCGGTGGACATCGGAAAACTTTCAACGAACAAAGCCTGATGCCCAAAGTTCGCCATTGACGTAGCCTAACTATTCTCAGCCCCCACTTCTTTGACAAACGGCCCAGTGAGAAACTCATCCAAACACCACCACCCAATTTTAGGTTTCAATTTGGACTTGTTGAGGCCACGCTTGCTGAGCCGTTATTAAGCCCTCGAGCCAATAGCGGATGAATTTTGAACCATCACCCCACGTCAGTTTCAAACTAAAGGGACTTTGTGAACAGCTCAGCCGCTTTTGACTCAGCGGCCCAATGACAGAAGCACCTGAGGACCGACACCCGGTTTTTAGTTTTCACTTCCAGCATTGCTGCCCGACGGCTTCCCACAGCGCTGAGCCGTTATGTCCGCAGCAGCCAATACTTGTCAACAATTTCTCCGTTTGCGATGAAGTTGATGAATGATGAGCTGTTCCACTCCGAGTACTCGGTGAGCTGAGCCGTCAGCTGAAAATGCAGCCCGCGTACAAGAGAACCAACCACAAAGTCAGAAATGGGTACCAACTTCCCGGCCTCGAAGTTTGATTCGCTTTGCAAATTGTGCATGCCAAGAGGGCAAATTTCTCACAAAGTACCCGTTCATACCTCCCACAAGTTACCACTGGTGGTTCGTGAAAGCGACTGGGCCACACTAGCGATTGGGCCAAATCACGTGCACACTATTTACAGGGCTCCAGGTCACCAGCAAACACCCAAACCACTCAACCGCCCACTTTTACTCCATACCCATGTTAGAATACCAAAAAAAATTCAAAGTACTCAGAAAGTTCTAAAAAGTTCACAGATTGCGAAGAACACTCTAGTAAGCCCGAATATAATATTAGTTTCTTGAAATTGTGGTATTATGGTTATTAAATAAGGGTTTGAAGAGTTAAGTAGTATAGACACGTGATTTGGCCCAGTCGCTAGTGTGGCCCAGTCGCTTTCACGAACCACCAGTGGTAACTTGTGGAAGGTACGAACGGGTATGCCTGGCAGCGCCCCGCTAAGCTGTAATTGATGGCACAGGAGGCGGGCTGCGCACATACTCAACGTAAACGATCCAATGAACAAGATTGTAGATCACCTGGCATCCATTTTTCGTTTCGAACTTCATGATTACTGGAGACGCGGGCTGAGCCGTTATTACCAGCTAAACGCACGGTAAGCAGCGCACTGGGTTAACCTGTGTGCTCCACCGGGTGAGTTACAGGGGTGAGAACAAGGATTATTGAGGACCCACCGGGTTATTTCTGCCTGATTTTTGACTTAATGAAAATCGACTTTTTAACCTTAAGATAGAACCAGTTCTATAACACTTTTATAATAGTTCATATACAGTTTAGAAACGCTTCAGTTAGGGGGTTAGGGTGCGGGTTAGTTAGGGTTCGCCGGGGGTTCGGGGGGCGGTGGGAGCCCCCCGCTTGGGAACACTTTAGAAATGGTTTTAATACAGTTAGAAAACAGTATTTGGATTACTTACTATAAAGATATAGTTAATGTACAGGAAGTTGATGCCTGACGAAAATCTCATCTGGTTACTTTGAACCCCTGTCATCTCACCCGGTGGAGCACACGGGTTAACCAGCTACGCTGTAGACTCCTAAACGCAGTCGGGCGGGTTCAACGCATGCTCGATGTAACGATCCAATGAACAGGAGTGTAGATTACCTGGCATCCATTTCTCGTTTTCGAACACGGGTTCACAAAAGAAACCTCTGCTGAGCCGTTATGCCCAACAAAGCTTTCCTCCACGATTTAATGAACTATTGATGAGGCATTGCCTCAGTGCTTGCTCTTTCCGCCTACCAGGTTATTTCCATAATGCCGGGAAATGGAAGACGGGCTGTATATTCTCTACCTCAGCATAATTGATCTCTGCAGGCAAGTGCCTTTAGGTGATATACTTTGAAGGAATACTCATAAGGTGTGAAGAATGGCAAGGCTGCGGAGTTGCGGAGAGCCTTCCGGCAAAGTATTGAGGAGGGTTGCCTAGCACTGTGCAGGACAAGATGAAATATCCGCCCAATTACATTTTAACCTCGAGATTTTGGGTACCTTCGCGAAGTCGTTGGGTACCGATATTGTAGTTCTCTTGCCAATCAAGTGAAGATTAAATCTCCCCCTAAAGTATTTAGATTTCGATATTGCTCCTGTCCCGACCCTATGCTGAGCCGTTGGGCACCAATGATGTAGTTTATAATTAATCAAGGATCCAGAGGATCGAGGTAGGTGGATCTCCACCTCTAACATTACGGCTTCGAGGCTCGGGCGCCGTTACCGAGTAGTTCGACATTCATAGCCTGTTCTCTTCTCGATCAAGAGACGAGTCAGTCTTTTGTCTTGCACGTGGCGAAACACCAAGAAATTCTCTGAGTCTCTCCGCTAAGCCATTTCCCTCAAATCTTGGTTGCTTGTTCAATTCTCTTCTGGGGCTTCAGGATTCTCCTGCTCCAGGCCGTTATCCGAAATAGGTGGGATTCTACATCGCTGGCCAGCTTTGGACTTATTATGGTGGTTTCTCAGACTGTCGGCGCGAGTAAATTCCTTTCCGCACCCCTCACAGGTATATCTTTCTCCTTTATGGGAGTTTTCATGGCGATTGCAATCATTCCGTCTCGCGAAACGTTTCCCACAACTTTTGCAAAAAAAAGGTCGTATAGGTCCATGAGTGGCTAGATGCGAATCGAGATTGAATTTCCTTGTGAACACTTTAGAGCAGTCAGGGCAACTGAAGACCTTCTTTATTTTTTTGGGTTCGGGTGGCAGTAACCTTCGGACAGGAGTCTCCAGTCTTGGCGGGGGAGCCATATCACTTTCGGCAGGGAATTCTCCTTCTTGGTCTGCGAGTGTGCCATGGGTATCTTTCATATGCTTCTCGAGCTCGCTCTCAGTTGCCAGCCCAATGATAGCAGTAGGACAGCCTTCAACTGTGCACCGGAATGGTCGGTCGTGCTTCTGTAAGTGCTGCTCTCGCTCCTCTCGAGTTGAGAATCCGTTGTGAAAGTAATTGCAACTGAATCTGGAACACTTGTATAGATCAGAGCCGTACATTTGCTCAAATCGGACTTTCGCACTATCGTCCTTTGGTTGTGCATAAGCTGCCTCGAGAACAGGTCGTATCTTCAGGAGGATTTCCCCAAGATCCAGAGCTATCTCTTCCTTCTTCATCTTGCCGTAGTAAGTCAGCTGCTTTCTTGTCGATACTACTGCTTGTTCAAGTGTATCGTAAAATGAAGCCTCTCTGAATCGCTGTAATCTGTCGCTGTTCCTCTTTGAGACGAGAAGAGGAGTTTTTGGGGATGCCCAGTGCTTGTCTAAGAATATTTCAAGAGATTCCATAAACATCGTCCATGTTCCGTTTCCAGCACCCACATCCTCGTCGTCGTCTTCTTCTTCGCTCTTTATGGTCCCGGCTTCGAGATGGCGGAGCCAGAAGGCGACTGCATAGTCCATGAAGGCGTAGTATCCCTCGAAAATTAATTGTTCGACATTTTGAGTGCAGAAGCCGGGCAAATTCAAGTAGTCGATGCATAAAGTTGCCAGTTTGATCTCATCAGTAGCAATTGGAACATGCTTTTCCTCGACCAAAAAGCTGTTGTTGAGAACGGCGTTAGTAGAGTATTTCGACTGCAGAGGATGTACTCACAATTTTGCCGTCAAGTGGACGAGTTCCACGGTCTTGTCAGACCTCACTTCGACCAGTGAGCCGCACAAGTCTTTCGAATCGTCGCGGAATCGTCGCCGGTCCCATTCTATACACTGTTCGTCCAAGTTGATGCATTTTGCTCCTTGGATCTCGTGCCACTTGAACGGGCGTTTGGCGCATACTAACCAGCTGAGTAACATCATGGTGTCCTTGTTCTGTGCAGCTGAGGCGTGTCTGAAGATACGAGCTAGGATCCGAGAATAACTTCTTGGCCGTCAGCATGGAGCAATCAGATTTACACAGGGACATTACGCTTCGTTAACCTCTTTGGGAAACTTATCAGGTGCCAACTCCTCCTCAAGACCTTCGATTGATGTTTGCTGGAGAAGGTTATCGCATATTAGCTTCGCAAGCAGGAACATGCCTAGAACATAGTTAGCAATTAGAGAGAGAGAAAGAAGAAGAAAAGGTCCAAGTGCTACAGGCGATGCGATACCATCTGAAGTATTCAGGACATTGAGAGCAATATTGCTACTCATATGATCCGAAATTCCGAACTTTTCCTTGATTCTTTCGGCCCAGATGGTGCTGTATTCCTTGATGTCATTCTTGTTGTCCCGAGCATTGATCGCAATCGTAGATAGGCCAGCGAAGTCTTTTCGAGCAGCCCCATCGTCTTGGCTGACAAAAAGGCACCGAATAGCTTCCGCATTCGATGGCGGCAACTCTTCTATAAGATTCCTGAACCAGGAAGTGATAGATTTTCGTTCGTCTCTCGAGCACTCGTCTATCCCATCGAGAATAATGTATACACTCTTGCAATTTCTGATGCCCATATCTAGGAGCTCTTTCGAAGTTGCTGGGTTTGTTAAAACAGAGTCAGAGCTATTCGAGGCTTCTTCAAAGAAGTAAGGGAGCATCTCCTTGTTTTGTTTGAGAAGCTGCGCTAGAAGACCACGAGCAATAGAGACAAAATTATCGCGCTGGCAATCCCCGTCTTTACAGTAAAAGAACAAGATTGTGGGACGAGGGTTCAGCTTCTGTACTTCTTCGATGACGAGAGATGCAAGGATAGTCTTTCCTGAATATTGCTCAGTGGTCTGATCCAGGCAGATAACCAAGAAACATACCAGCACCAGGTTTGCCATTTAACCACAACAGTGGGGGAATGGTAGGAAACTGTGGGTCAAACCATTGTTTGAAGTTCTCAAGTTCAAGAAGCCATCTTCCTGTCTGGGGATATTGTGCTCGCATTCCAAAGAAGTGGTGTTGATCGCTTTCAACACTTGGGGCGCGAAACCAATTGTTCACAGCTTGGCGACGAAAATGATCTTGAGCTTCGAACATGACCTGGAAATTTGCCTCATTTATCTCTCGTGCCTTTCTAGCCTCGTCTATCTCTGACAACTGTGCTTGTCTCTCAATCAACGAACGGTGTTGAGACATGCTTTCGATTAGACCCGAAAAGCGAGCTTTGAATGTTTTCCAAGTCGCGTGATAGAGTTTCTTCCACACTAGTCTCGTAAGTAACAACATTGTTAGGACCAAGGGAGGTCCAATAGAAGACCTACTTGGCTTCTGGAAATAATTTAATGCCCGTCGGTGGAACTCCAAGATGTCTTCGTACATGAAAACCAAGATTTTACCAATTCTGGGATCGGCCTGGAACAGATTTTGGTACTGTAAGAGAAGTGGGAGATTGTCGCCAATCCGCTGGTAAGCATCAAGAAGCTCGTTGAATGCTTCAGAGAAAGCGCTTGTCGCCTTCAGTAATAAGCAACTGTATAGTGTTCGAGGTCTCTAATTTCTACTTCTTAACACATACCTGTAGCAAGAACTTTATGGGGCCCTATAGCAGCATCAGCCGTTCTCTTCACTTTACTGAATAATTGGGAAGAAAGGAAATTGCTCCGTAACCTCCTCTCCATGTAATAGGTCTGGGAAATGTCCAACATTACGATTACAGGATTAGAAGCCGTGTTCCTTTCACAATCACATATCTTCAACTGTGAAGGAAACTTACCCAAATAAAGGGCACAAATTGGGAACCGTTGCAGAACGTGTCAATCACTTTCCCGTACTCAGCCATAGCCTCGATGAATCTTTTGAGACGCGTCATATTCTGCATCCGCCGCTCCGACTGTTGTTGCTTTTGTATCTCTCCAATCGCCTGATTGAGCGTTTCAAGGGACGTCATCTGGAAGTTGTCTTTATCCTTCTTCTTCAAGTCTTTCTTGAATTCCTCGAGCACTCGTTCAAAGGCGGTAGCATTCACGTTCACAGCACCGGCGGTGCCGCTGCCGCCGCTTACCATACCTGGGTTACTGGCCATTATACTGAGTCGTGATGAAATTGAAGTGGAAGAAGTTGAGAACGGCACGGTGGAATTCGCAAAATAAATCTGCCTTGCAAAGGCAAGCGCCAACGAAGTAGGCCCGCTCAGCCTCCATACCTGCGGCAACACACGGCACTGCCACATTCAGCCCAGGTGACACCGCATGCTGCAGTAGATCGTAAAATTTTGCACACGAAGGCATTTGATTTTTTTCATATCTAGAGCTTCATGCTTGTCCCTGCTCTAAAAACAAGAATAACACGTCATAACGGCCTCAATGGACGGAGTTGGAAGCCGGGTTGACTCCTTGAAAAGGCCCTGGCCTTTTGAAACGTGGTCTTTTGAACCGTCCGAGGGCAATGCCGATCCCGAGCCAGGAGTAATATCTTCGCAGTTTCCATGGGATATCAATTCAGCCTGGGACCAGAGCTATCTCGACCCCGTTAACGCGTATCCTGGCTTTGCCAAAATTAATCAGGAAAACCTTTGCGAGCAGGACCCTTACAGTCACATGACTGCATCGTCCGATTCATTCCCCAACATAGTCTACGAAACGATTGCGCAGACGAGTTTCGCGTTCGAAGAAAACCAAGAGGTTTGCTTCGGCAGTGTAAGATCGCTCCACAGAGCCCTGTGATGTTCTTGCTGATATTCTTCGAGGTGATCGACGTGAAGGCGCAGTTGAAGAATACAAACTTGCCTCAAGGCTATGCATTCACACAGGCAACTGCTCCGTTTCGTGATTTCCGAGTTGTTCCGGACGGAGATTACTATTCTTTGGAATACTACGGAAATAAGTTTGCTGTTTTAAACAAGAAGATATGCGGCGACTTCCGAGCGGTCTTGCAAAGTCAGCAAGTACGTCTTCACGCCTTTGTGGAGGGCAAAGAATGGTCCGCAGCCGTCAAATTGTGGCAGAAGTACAACACCTCCACCATAATAACGGTGGAGATCAACATATATGGAGCTCGTGAGATTGCCGATGAAGTAGGAAAAGTAATCTCAAACTTCGGCACGTTCTTGCAACAGCCTCGCTATGGACTCTATGGTGTGGGGTACTACAATCCTCATTATTTTCAGGTACCAGGATTTGCAAATGTCGAATCTCTCGACACGCCAATAATCACCATCGAAGAGCCTAGTTCGTTTCCAATTCAGAGCGCAGCGCCAGACGAGCTAGGAGATCCATCTCGAGAAGTTTCGTCCATACTGGACTCACTTTCACATCATGATTTTCTCACAGAAAGAGCTGCAGATGTGAGAATTAGAAGGCCTTTGCTGTCGTGAGTAGCCTCTGAGGGTTAACTCGTGTCTCTACACTGACCTAATTGCGTCTTATCAGACATCAGATGGAAGCCATTGATTTCATATTCCGACGGGAGACCGGCCAACTCCCTGCTGCCCTAAGGCTTTGGAGTTACAATGACAGTGATTCAGATGAACCATTGTATACACTGTTAAAGTCTAATGTTGCTGAATTATCTGCTGACCAACCTGAACAGCTACCAGCATGTGTTTAGTGGTGCAAAACGCTCCCAGCCGGATGAAGCAAAGGGCGGCATCTTAGCAGACGATATGGGACTTGGCAAGACCCTAGTTACGTTGGCTACCATTGCCGGGTCTATTGACCGTGCTGAGAACTTTGTTCTCGCCGGGAGTAAAGAATTGGATTCTAGTCAACAGCCCACGGTGCCATCAAAGGCTACCTTAATTGTTGCTCCATCTTCTTGTGAGTTAGAAGTTTCACCGCAAGAACTACTTCTTGTTAGATTCTTACACTTTTATTAGTACTTCTAGACAGTTGGTGTGACGAGATATACAAGTAAGCAACTTCTTTTTAGGATGACAAGTGAATCTTACTCAACCTAACATCGACGAAAGGCATACATACCCGGGCGATCTCACTTTTCATAAACATCACGGTCAAGGAAGAGAATCAGATGCCCACAAACTTTATTCCAGCGACATAGTGCTCACAACTTATGCAACAGTCGCATCAGAATTTTGTCGTGGGAGGAGTGCCCTGGCGAAAGTCAGATGGTTCAGGATTGTTTTGGACGAAAGTAAGCAACTACTTGTGATCTCAACTCAATTTCCACTGTGCATTTTAACATGCACCTAGGTCACGATGTCAGAAATAGATCCACAAAACAATTTCAAGCAATTGCAAGCCTGGTAGCGCTCCATCGCTGGTGTCTAACTGGGACGCCGATTCAAAATAGCCTCGAAGATCTTGGTGCTCTAGTAACGTTTCTGAAGGTTCCAATTCTGGAGAATGCATCTACGTTTCGAAAGCACATCACCAATCAATCGATGTCTAATTCGAGGGACCGGTTCTCAAATTTAAGGATACTTCTTGGAGCCACCTGCCTTCGGAGGACCAGAGCACTACTCAATTTGCCAGAGCCAATACCCGAGATCCGCAGATTATCCCTCACCCCTTCTGAACAAGTTCAATACAACGAAATAGTCCTCGGGTGCAAAAGAGCAATTGATATGGCAGTCAGTGGACATATAAGATCGAGACTCAACTCAACAATGCTGGAGTCATTACTAAAGCTTCGATTATTCTGCAACAACGGCGGTTCAACGCACAACATTGAGACAGGGCCGACAGGGCTGCCCTCTGATTTAGATGAGGCTTTGAGTTATCTTCAGCAAAACGATCAAGCCAATTGCATTTATTGCACGGGGCCTATTTATTCGATCAACAATGAATGGAATACGGACGGCGGAATATGGATAAAGACTTGCATCCATCTCGTTTGTCGAAGTTGTCTGCCCCAACATAGAGCAAACAAGCAAATATGCCCTTGCACATCTAATGACAAGGAAACTGCTTTATTGTCTAGAAGTTATGAATTTAAAAGCCCAAGCTCGCCATCCCTAGCCGCCGCTGAAGACTCAAGTCGGCTCCAGAAGCTCAACCAGAACACTTCTCCTACAAGGTTGGAAAATCAGTATCCCTCCAAACTCTTGGCGTTTCTGGATGACATTAAATATCAAAAGGCACACAAAAGGTATTTATTTACGTGCACAAAGTCCATATCCTTACTTTCATCCCAGAACATTTTCTAACTGTAATTATCACAGTATCGTTTTCTCCTCTTGGAAGAAAACCCTCACGCTCGTCGGTCAACTTCTCGCCAGTCACAGCATACCGTTCTACTGCATCGATGGTTCCCTTCCTCTTTCCGAGCGCGGAAAGGAGCTCACCAAGTTTCGGTCTCCCGTGGGAGCGAATATCCTATTGATGACACTAGGCACTGGAGCAGTCGGGTTAGTACAACTGTGTTCCAGTTGGCTTTTCCCGCTCTTTATTTAACACCGCCAAATCTATTATTTTCTAACCCAATGGAAAACACTAGACTCAACTTGGCAGTAGCCTCCCGAATCTACCTTCTCGAGCCCCAATGGAACCCGGCAATCGAACTCCAAGCCATTGGGAGGGCACTAAGATTAGGGCAAAAGGAACAAGTGACTATTGTGCGGTATATTATGAAGAATACTGTAGAAGACGTAAGACCCACTTTCCTCGGTTTTCATGGCTATATCCCCATTTCTAAACTAACTCGTCGGCATTATAGAGTAACGTTCTGTCGAGACAGAGGCGCAAGCTTAAATTGGCTGGAGGAGGCTTCTCTCAGAAGGGAGGTGGTTTATCTTCCGAAGTATCGCAATCTCTAAAAGTACGTCTGCTATAAGATCTACCTTTAAACTCGTGCTAATCGTCGCAGAGTGTTTTCGGTGTTGATATTTAGACTAATATTGCCACTTCTGTCCTCCTCTTGGCACCACCGGGCTTATTCTGTTCTACTCTTTATCGAATCCGCAGCTAAACATTCTCAGCATCAGCCTCCTTTCCAGCTATCGCTATAAATGTAACCCACCTCTTCAGCAACCGTATACACTGTAGCATCCAAATGCGTTCCCGGCGTACTCAGACCTTGTACCTCCAAAACCCTCAAATCGGGGGCCCACTACACATCCAAGTTCCGTGAGCATCATTATGCGGGTTCCTAAGCATGTCCGATACCCGGCGTAAAATACATCTGTATTACTGTAATCAAGTCGGGGTCACACATTCAGTCCCGGAATGATCTTCACCGGGGCCAAAGAGGCCCGAGATGGAGCCTAGAACCACTTCCACAAGAAACGTAGGTGTGCAATCATGAACTGCAGGTCGATGGGGTTAGTGATAAGTTCTATCCTCCAGACAATCTCCACCATCTACAATCACGACCAAATATTCGACCTAGTGAGAAATTGTCACCGATAATCGCGCAACAGCTGCTTCGACATCGAAGTCTCCTGGTTGAGTTACGACAGTCCAAATCCCTACGACCCGCGCGTCCCAATATCCTCGAGGCTGTTCAACTTCTCGCCAGACAACGTACACAAAACGAGCCCATGAACACTTCTAGGATGTCAGTCGTTGAATCAGTAATAGAACCAACGAGAGAGGTCCGGAGGCAACAGAGACAGCGAGAACAGAGCAGAAAGCAAGACCGATTCTGAAATATTTTCGCAGCGCTCCCAACTGGACATGGTCAATCTCTAACCACGAACAATGTCCCTCTTCTCGAAAAAGTTGGCAGCTCTCCCTCAACTCGACACAGTAAACATTAGACAAACGACAAAAACCTTCACCATCTTTCCAAACTCGCTGCGGAGCTGCGGATTAAGATTTTGGGCTATGCTTCCGAAATTCCTCGTACTGTTGCACTAACTCTTGGCGACCAATAGAGACGACCGAAAGAACGAATAATCGAAGGATAAATTGGAGTTCCAGCCCTTTTCAACGTGAGCAAGGAAGCCCGCGAGGAGGCCATGAAACACTATACCTTGTGCCCAAAACGCTGCACCAGCGAGTGTGGTGTCTGCTCGCAACTACAAATATTTGCCGACCAACCTAACACCTTTTGTGGCGATCAGCATGTCTACATTAATTTCTCCGTTGATCGGTTTATGCATGGCCCATTCTAGGAAAGAGCAGCACCTGAGATTAAGGATTACCAATTCAGGAGATTTGATGCGTCCAAAATCCAGATCCTCGGTCTCCTGCACAACAGTAACAGAGATAATCTACATGATGTCGACTTGGCCAAATTTTTCGGTGCCCTTACGGACCTACAGGAACTGAATATGATAATCGAGCAAGTTGGCGCTTCGCATGACGCGGTACCAGATTCAGCCTTTACAGAGAAGCAGGGGAGTTCTACGGAGGATATGCAGAGGGCTTGTTCAGGGTTGCGGACAATGGCGATACGGAGGCGAAAGTAATTACAATGGAAGATAAGAGAGCCTGGGAGATTGCTCGGGGTGTGAGGTTGGGGCAGAAGATGATTCAGACTGCTGAGAGCATTGATCTGCCACCCAGAAAAGCGGGATGGGATCAAGTTCTGGGCTGGGCTACAAGGCGTGGATACTGGTAATCAACTACGATTTGAGTGTGTATCATAAGCATATTATCTTTGCAAAGAATAATGTAGACTGCACGAGAAAATTGTATCCCTAAAAGCCTCTGGGCCAGAGTGGAAATATTTTTGTGCTCACAATCTTCTGACCACGCTACTGGGGAGTACCCAAGGACGAAGCGGCGAAGCCTGATCATCCCCACTCTGTCTGCTCGTATCAAGTGCACCGTCTCTCAGTTTTGTCTCTACCGTACAATATGCTCATACGTACTCCGTCTGAATGGACCATCAGGCTGCTTGCGAAAGTTGGATAGGGCTGGCAGCTCACGACTCCATGTCCTTATCAACTGCCTCGATTCCGTAGAACCAAAGCAGCTCCTTAGGAAACCGCTTCTTGCGGAATGCTTCGGCAAAGCCATGGGTTGCAAGTGAGTTCTCTTCGTGAGATATCAAGAAGCGCATGGTCCAAAGTCCCCAAGAAGTGGAAAAACCCAGTTCACAGGATGCCTCGTCGGATGCGCGTCATACTCACGTCGCTGCCACTTCAAAAAGCACAAGAACTGCGGTCCTGGTCGGTCCAGTTTTATCTTGACGCCAGCCTTGTTCCATGTCATGCCAATTTGTTTCGTGTGGAGGAGGCCGTTTATACTTTATAGGGGTCTCGCCCTCCTCGAGTTCCCTCGGAACACCCAGTCTCTTCAATACGTTCTTCTTGGTAAGAATTCTTCGGGCCAGGCGATGGTTGGCGAAGATGGGGAATCCTTGAAGATGGGGATTCCCTCCGGGACAAGCCACTTATTGATCTTGGTAGTTTGCACTCCCATGAGTCCGCACGGCTCTTGAGCTCTTGCTCATTTTCAATGGCCAGGTTACTGATCTGAGCTGCGTTGCTCTTGAAGACATCACGAACGATGGGGTGAATTTGGTTGAGTTCGAGGAAAACGGATATCGAGAAGTAGGAGAGAATATGCACCAAGACTTCGGTGGGAAGTCCGGTCAGATAGTTGCGAGTCAGATAGTCACGAGGTTGAGTAGACATCGTTGCGGACATTTGTTCGCCTTGTTGATGCTGTGTTGACGGTTGAGGACTTGATGACGGTAGACTCTTGGCGGTAGGTTGTTGAATGCTGGGGGAAGTAAGAGGAAGGAGCACGAGCTTGCAGGTCACATTTTGTGAGGTTTTTGCACGCTTCTGCTTAGGCTGTTTTCAATCGAAGACAGCTCATGAACAATATGTTGTTTCATTTGTTTCTAAAGGAATTAACTTCTTTTCACTTGTTCCGCCTCCCTATGCTTGTTCCGAGCTTGAATTCAAATACTGGAGTTTCTGTGCTTAAGTGGTTGACCAAGACTCGGAATAACTCGCTTTTGCAACATATTGTCACATCTTGAGACGAAAACCGGTCCAATTCACCCCGCACAATTTTCAAGACGCGAGTTTAGAACGACTTAGACCCGGGTAATAATTCATATCCAGATTTAAATCTGTCCAAAGTTCGTCTTCAACGCGTCTTTAATTTCGCGTCAGACCTTCCTATATCATCGTTTGTCCTTTTTACAAGTTGCCCTCAACTCCCCCTCTCAACAGGTCGACATCGAACCCCAAAGACTCAAGATGTCTGATAAGAAGAACAGCAGGAAGCGAAAACGCCTCCCAATGGATATGAGAACTCGAGGTCGAAAGAAAAAGAAAGGAGTAGCAAAGATCGACTATCTCACCAACATGCCACCAAATATCCTCCTCCGAATCCTCTCTCACGTTCCGATGAAGTCCTTCCTCGATCTCTCCCAAACACACCCACACCTCCGACGGCTTATGCGCTCCCACGCGTCCACAATCTGCAACCTCACTATCCTGGAACGATTTCGATTCGAAGCCTACAGATTCGAGGCAAAGGAGGTTCAGGGCTGGTTGACTCCGACTGCTGGTCTTATCTGTGGCAAGCCGAGAAAGGACACAAGGTTGGTGGTTCCAGGTCTACAACTTCAGCTTTACGAGCCTGGCCCACATTTCTTGTTCTTTCTTGAAAAGAAGGTCCTCAAGTTTGACAGCGAAGGAAAGGTGATTGGGGATATGATGGCAGCTATTCAAAAGTTCATGAATGGGCTGAACGAGGAGACGCCGGTTGTTTACGGTGGACAAGACTATCCTTGCTGGGTTTGGCTAAGGGAAATGGTTTGGTATCACGGCGTTCCTTCATAAGATTGAGGGAAGAAATCTAAGACGAAAGATAGACGCCGTGAAGTTTCGGGCGATGCCGAGTGTGGAAAAAGCTTGTTGTCGCGAGAACAGTGAATCGGAGGTTGTTTTGAGGAACGAGCTAGAGCTCGCTTAACTTAGGAGCAGTTCACTTTGAGTTGACAACAGACCCCTTGGAGGCCCTCGATTCTGAGAGCAATCGAAATGTGTACTATTTCACTTTCAATTTCCAAAGGGTGACATATTTCTGAAATAATTGGAAGCTTGATTGTCATGCAACCTTCATCCCGTTCTCTCTCTTGTATCGCAATTCATGGCCACCAGCATCAGGCAACCGTCCCGCCTTCTATTATATATCAATCCTCTGTCGTTCTCTCAATCCAAATAAAACAGCTTAATTATCCATAGCCTTAACTCCAATTTTGGAATTCCTGACTCCTTGCTCCCTCACTTTCGCGTACGGCATCAACCTCATCCGCCACTAATTCCCAACCTTCCCCACCAACACTGCAGCAGCCAACCCGAATTAACTCTATGTAGCTTGTCAGCACCGATTACATACCACGATCTCGAGACCTTCCAATATGATGTCCTCCGACCGCGATTACCTTACGTACCTCCCTTCGGACCTCCTCACCAAAATTCTTGCCGAGATCCCCCTGTCTTCGTTCCTCGACCTCACTCATACATCCAGAGTCATTCCAGCATTGTCAAACCAAACACAGTAGCAATCTGCAATGCCGCCATTCGATCCAGATTTCCGAACGAAGACAAACTCCTCCAAACTTATCCTCAAAGGCAATTGGCTTGCGGTCAATCATCCGCGTCTCCTCAGAGTTCACAGAAAATTCCTAGAACTGAGGTCCGGACTTGCGAGAGCATAGTTTCCCCAACATTGTCGCAGAAACAACTGCCACTTAGCCATTCACATGCAGTCTCCACCCCACGGGAGTCATTGGAGGTTGCAACTCCAGCTGGGTGATCCGGGACCAATCTCTCAGAGTTTTTTTTTTTTTTGGAGGAGGGATTCGTGTACAAGAATAACTCTGAAAATTAGTGTGACTCGTATTCACAGCTTTGCCTTTTCTTGGCATTGGGAGGATTCCACATGTCCCCTCCCATAGATAGCAATGAAACTACGATGTAGCCAAAGGAAGCGAGAATTCGCCAGATGGTATGGTACTACGGGGTTGGCGAGGGCTGGAGAGTAGGTCTGGATACCCCATCTTCCCCTATTTCTTAGTCACGTGATCTTTTACCCGGCACGCCAAACAAAGTGGTAGAGCGCCACTTCCATCTCGCCATCTGCATTGTTGACAGACCGTATGCTATGGATTCGTTTGTATGTATTCCTTCCTCCTTCTAACTTGTTCAAGATCGTGGTCGAAACCTCCCGTGCAGGACGTTTTGGGATTAGCCCTCGCTTCACGTTACCATGCCGTCCGTTGGCAAAGTTCTGCGCCGCATACTTGCATCTCCTCAATCTGACACCTCAAAAGCCAAACTCGAACGCGAGATGATCGAACAGACAAATTATGCATCTTATTCTCCATCTGTGTGTGACCACACTCGTAAACACGATACCGAAAATACGAGACCACCCAGGCGACAAGTCAGGGAGCTTTTCGGGGTTGAGAGATGGATCCCTGTTTCGCGATGACAGCCACAACTGACACAGCGGCTCAGCGCCGGGAGCTTCGAGCGTGTGCCAACTGCTCCCACGCAAAGGCGAAGTGTGTTCCGAGCGAAGTGCCGGGAGGCAGATGCTAAAGGTAAGATCATCCACGTGATTCGAGGCTCTCGTAATGACAGTCTCTCCTCTAGGTGTGACCGGCTACTGAAGACATGTGAGCCAACATTGGCTCGAGTACGGCCCCCAGCTCGAAAGAGGAAGGCCCCTGAAACTACGTATAGCTATCTGCACCTCTATCCTTTTAAGACATTTATTTATAACCCGAAATAGACGTGTTTCCAAGTCTCATGTAGAGAAGCTTGAAGAAAAACTGGATGGTCTCGTGACTTTGATCAGATCAGCCCATGAGACAGAACAACCGACTTCTCTGCCTCTCGCTACAGCGTCTGCAGCCAGCACGACTCAATTATCCTCAAATGTATCAACAAAGATACCTCCACAGCCTGTTCTCCCGGAGCAGGTCCCGGTATGGGAAGACATTCCCCAGCGTGACCACAAAACCCAGCCCTCAATACCATCTTCAGCAAATCCATACGCCGCCGAAGCAGGGGAAGAAAGCTTAAATGCAAAGAGTTCAGCGGGAAATCAGTATGAGATGGACGACTTTGACCTTGGCCCCGAGGATCCAGATGTCCTCATGACCATTTTCCGCGATGAAATGAGTCCAAACTTTCCATTCATCACCATGATAGAATTCACACGTGCAGATGACCTTCGGCGAGATCGTCCTTCTTTGTACACTGCAATAATGGCTGTTACGACCCGAGATACCTTGCGAGGGAAGGCCTTGGGGCAAGCTTTTCTGAAGCAGTTGGCAGAACGGATGGTGGTCAATGGAGAAAGGAATATGGATCTCCTTTTGGCTTATTTGGTTTATGCTGCATGGTATGATTGAAACTTATATCCGTTACATATCTGACTTTTTTAGGTGCCGCGACCTCCTCAACCGAGGTCATTATATCACATTTCTACTCGGCTCGGCCATGACAATTTCATCAGATCTTGGCCTGAATAGGCCAACATACAGAGACACACCGGGTCTTTTCGAGCGCCTGACACGAAGGTTCGTCAATATTCCGGATTTCAAAGACTCTGCGGGAACTCTGGAAGAGCGGCGTGCCTTTTTGGGTTACTTTTATCTGAGTTCAGTGTATGTTCCGACCAGTGACCAAACGGTGCCATATTAACATATCCAAATTCTGTGGGTTCTGCCGTCGACTAGATATTGTCCCCTGGACGCCATATCTCGAGGAGTCTTGCCGAATCTTGAACTCATCAGGAAGACCCCGGCAGGATAAATCTGCGGTAATGTTGGCCAGGATTCAAATGGTTGCACAAAGATTGGGCCAGAATCCCTGGGAAGGCAGGCAAGATTTTACGGGAAATGCACCGCCTCCTTTGCTATATTTAAAGTCATTACAAAACCAGATCCAACAACTGAGGGAACAATTAGATCCCGTGCTAGAGGGAGAAGGTGAGTCTCTGGGCTGTGGGTTTCGTAGCTTGAAACGAACCTAACTGTCCGCAATAGCTATCATCCTCTGGACCCACCACAATGCGGAAGTCTTGTCCCAGAAAATGGGCCTTTCACAGTCACCAGCGGTGTCGAAGTTTCCAGACCGCGATTTCAATCGTTTGCAATATCTTTGTGCTTGTCTAGCAGCAGTCAAGTCCCTCCTCGATATCCTTTCGGCCACACCAGCGTCAAGATATCACACATTAACAGTGCCAATGGTCCTGCAAACCATTTGGAATATCGGGACTCTTCAACTGTTGTCGACTTTTGAGCACCCAGACGGGAATGTGGCAGTTGTCAATGAAGCGATGAATTTTCTTGCCTTCTTGAAAAATTTGGCGGATACTATGAGTATGGTGAAGAGCGCTGCAGGATATGATTCTCATACCAGCGAAGGCCTTGATTTCTGGTCTTTGAGCGTGAAAGGCATGACACTGGTGCAGGGCTACTTCGAGGGAACGGTCCCCTACCCCGAGAATGACCCTGGAGGTCCTTCTAGACAAGATCATCGGGATATCGAGACTACGAATTTTTCAACCTTTCCTCAAGGTGTGGAGCTTATGGACTTCATGGACGATGTCTGGATGGAACCATCTGACTACCAGAGATGGTGAAAGAGTATTGAATGTTGGCGATTGAGCGGAAAACGTCCGTCCCGTCCCTTCACTCTTGGCCGGGTGTCAGACACAGATCCGTGCCTCTTCGAGGTTCGAGGGTAGAGAAGTGAGAGACGCTGCGTTACGCTGAACCAATGTCTTGAGATTTTCTCGGCCTCCGATCCTCCCTCGAGTTGCTTGGCTCCAGTCTCCTCTCTGGAGTCTCCTGGCGGACAAAAATGGCGGATAAAATTAGGCGACCCCCTCCAAAGGTTCTGTGGGATTCAGAGGCTGGTTTCTGTAAGCGAATAAAATACAAGCAAGGAAAGTTAAGGTGTTGCTCGAGCCGACTGGGATCAGCATTGCAAGGGTTATCTGCATGATCCTGTCACCAACGCTGCGGCGATTGCTTGATGAACTGTCAGAGAAAACCAGGAACTCCAACAGACCAACCACTGTTGGGCTCGTAAACTTCCCCAGACAAACTTCTTGTCAATGGAGGGTTACCCGCCTGTGATCGCAGCCAGCAGTGCACGGGCAGCAGTCATGCAGCAACTTGCATCCAGGCCTTGACGACCGATAAGTTGAAGCCTGGAAAGTCGCCCTACTTCACATTGATATCGCCTTATTTAACACCATTCACACCACATTACTTGTATAAACGATCGTATTCGTAATAAAATTTATCTCCAGTAATTCAGCGAGATTAGACTTCAATGGTCATGGAACGGCGTGTCCATTTGAAGAGGAGACCAGGACTACCAAAGACACGAGAAGGATGCGTGACGTGCAAGTAAGTGCTTCCATCAGTATTGGAAACTGACAAATATTGACGGATTTCAGAACCGCACGTGTCAAGTACGATCTGGCAAGCCCGTTTGCCTCCGTTGCCAGAGACTTGAGCTCGAATGCCACTACGCGTCAAAAACGCCGATCAAATGAAAGACCGTTGCAATTAAGCCGGCAAACGAGGTAGGGAGACCACAGCCTAAACCTTTGTTCTCAGCTGCGCCCAAGTCTTCAAATTTCCCCTACAATGACTTGGTGCCAATTCCACGCCAACCAACATCACTCGTCTTTGCAGATGATCAAGAGTCTAGTTGCTTCCGTCTCTTCCAAGAACGGACAGCTCAAACACTTGAGGCTTGCAACAAGTCCACACTCTGGAATCGGTTCATTCTGCAAGCCTATGAGACCGAGTCCTTGAGTCGCCATGCAGTCATCACCATTGGAGCTCTGGATCTCACCAAAGAAAAGGCTCAAAAGTTGCACCGCGAGTTTGCTCTTCCTTAGTACTCCAAAGCAATCAAGCGTATGGAGAGGTCCCTTTCTCCTGTAACCCGAGATATTCGCTCGGCACTGATCCTCTGCCTGCTGACAATACGTTTCGAAAGCTGGAATGGAAACATCCAGTCAGGCCTAGGACAAGTCCGGGTCGGTCTCAGCTTATCCGGGATGGCAAAAGACCATGCCTCGTCCCGAACTTTTTGCCGGCAGAGACTTTCTCGTCGCATTCTACCGCCTTGACAATGAGAGCATTATGTTCATCAACGAAGAGCCGATACCAATCATACCCCCCTTGCCACAAGCTAGCCAACAGTTTCACGACCTTGTGGGAAGCAAAGACGCAGTTCGAAGTACTGCTTCGAGTGTTTTTTTATTCGATTGCGGACGCTTATGCTTGGGGTTCACGGTCAAAGGAGGTGGAATATCGAGCGCCCGGATGCAAACCTATGCCGGCATACCCCTTCGCCGAACAAAGACAGGGTTATCTTTCAGCGTTCCGGCAATTGAATAAAACACTGCAGGTCTTATTCAGAGAGTATACTGAGGATCATCCCGACTACGCAGGTGCACTTGCGTTGCAGCTTCGCTTCAAGTCAATTTGTACTTGTGTGGCAGCGGACCATTTCCAAGGCAAGACAGTCTACGACGTCCATGTCACCGATTTCGACGAAGTCATTGACTTGGTTGACAAACTGCCATTATTGAGAACGCAAGAATCCCCAACATACTCATTCGAGGGCTCCTTAATGGTCTCCGTTTATGTCAGCGCGATGAAGTGCCGGGATCGCTCCGTAAGAAGAAACGCAATACGCACACTGAGACGCAAAGAGCTGAGAGAGGACACTATAGATAGTGCACTGAGGGCAAGGCTTATTGAGTTGCAGACGGCAGTTAAGGAAGCTGGCGCTGTGAGGACATATATCCCTGAAGAAGCAAGGATTAGGGGTACCAAAACAAAATGCAATATGGAGCAGAGAAAGGGGGCCATGACTTATCTGAAGATAGAGGAGGGGAAACAGAATGTGTTCAAGCTACGATCTCTGGACCTTGCGTGGTAGTTGAAATACAGCTAACAATTGTAAAGCAAGCCAAAAGATCTAAGTCGCCGTGGCCACGCCGTGAACGGCCATATCACGTGATGTGGTTCTCCTTCCAACCTACTGTTCTTCATCCTTTTCGCACTGGCTCTTCGTACTGACCCTACGCATAAATTTCTCTTTGGGACACAGGCTTGTCCTATCATTTTTGAGCTCAAGCCTCACTTCGAATAGGAGAGAGGGAACAGGTTCAGCACGTGATCTGCTAGCGTCAGTCGAAATCTCGGTCCCCAACAACTGAAACCTCTCGCCACAACCTCTTTCCACTACCTCTCTCCACAAATCACATCCCTCTTCCAAGACATCAATATCCACCAACGTGCAGCTGCAATCTTCTGTTGCACATCGCACAAAAAGCCGGGAGGCCTCCCAACGGACATGATTTTCCCGGAGCTTTGAGCGGCCAACAAAGTTCACCGATGTTTTGCATGCAAAGCCCGCCGCGCTGGCTCCCAACCAATCACCTCTCGACGCCTTCTCCACGCCCGTATGTTGCACATCGACTGCATGGCATACACGCTCAAATCACTGGACTACACGAGACTTCGCAAGCCACGAAGGAGATGTCCTGCGCGTAGCAGCTGCACGATGCAGTATGGTGCATATGACAGACGTGCAACAAACGTGGGGTCGCTCCCATCCGTGATCTAGTTAGTGATCTGGTGATCTGACCATCTTCAATCGACAAGTGCCCAACGAGTCTTAGAAAGGCTCGTTCCTCGTCTGTGAGATATAGCCCAATTGTGGTCCAAGTTCGACCCCAGACGGGGTTTCGAAACATTTTATGTTGTGAGAGTGTCACGTGGAGATGAGACCGCCCCCAAAGTCTATTTTTCAGGGTGCGGGATGTCCAAGTCCTCGGATATTTCCCAGTCTCTAGACCCAGGGTCTGACGTACATTGCTTGAGAGACTTCCGGCGAGGCTGTTGAGGTATACTTGGAGAGAGTTCGAGAGAGGGCCAAGCGTTCAGGAAAGTTTCTCCAGAATTCCTTCATGGATGGTTGCTGGATTGGCAACAACAGAGCTTCCCTTCTTCTTGTGGAGTCTGAATGCTATATACCACTTCATTGGATTACGTTGACTGTTATATGGCCTTTGATCTTTCAGACGAACACGATTTCGACTCCGAACGCGTTGGATACTGAAGCCTCGACCAGAATCAAGCAATTCGCACGCTCGTTGAGAATTGGCATCTAAAGGTTGGGACTGGCTGGAACTTGCCTGTAGTCCGGACTCCAGTCCCCATCAAGTCAATGGTCCTGTGCTCAATTTCTTGCGAGCACAACTCCTATCTGGTGTTCAAAGCTGGCAAATCGCATCTTCTAGGATGCGTGATCACGTGCGCGGGGCTGCCGACCAAAATGTTTCGTTCGAACTCTGGATTGAGCCCGGACTCTTGATTCTCAAACACGCCTGGAGAAGGTTCCCTCTGAGATCCTTCGCGGAGACCCCATTGGTTCGGCTACGATTTTAGAACCCTGACAAGAACTTTTGGCTGCATGGACCAGGGCGAGTTTGTTTCATGCAAGCCTCGTTTTTTGCCGTGGGCGAGCCCGTGCGAGGATCTCCTGCAAGGTGGTTGCTCGTTGCGATCCATGCTTTGTCGAGGCGGTGACCAAGGAGCCACTCTTCGCGTCGTTCACTCACAGGAATGTCATCGATGTAATCGTACTCGCTTGGACGAACCGTTCGAGCAGGAGCAGGTCCATCCATAGAGGTTGCACGTCCTCTACTAAGCAAGTGTCTATCATGCTCTTTCCACGATCTGATTTCTTGATTTGCTCCGGCATTCTCCAGCCAATGCAATGCAAGACCTCACTCTGCCTGATACGCTATGCGAAGGGAGAGTTTGTTTTGCTCTGAGGAAACTTTGATTTTCGTAACTGAGATGGCTGACCAGGCGCTAGACATACACCGCTCAGTATGGCGCTCTCGTTCACCAGGGTGAGGCTTCGCTCATGAATGTCCTATGGCGCTTCCATTCAGCACAGACTCTCGCGTTGATCAGCCCGGAATCTACTTTGTTGATCTATTGCAAATGGTCACCCTCGTAATCCTTTCATTCCAACTCGATCGCCTTGCCTGAGGCTCTAACTATGGTGAACTTGACAGACCACTTAACTTTATCTTTTAATCGACCCATTTCAGCACATCCAGGAGCATATATCTTCCTTCTGCATCCCACACCACTTCCTCTTCGGCCTTCCCCAAAATTGTACCCACGACCACTGTCTCGCCACATATACTGTCTACCACGTTCACTTCATCAACACATTCTGTCACTCCAACAACGCTCTCCACATAGCCAGCCTCCAGCAGTATCCTGCCTAAAAGTGATATGGCAGAATCTCAGTCCACAGCTCAAACAGTCGGTAGAGGAGAACACGACCTTGGAATTCGCATACTTGTGGCCGTCGTCATTCTCGTTGGCATCCTCCTCGTGTTTTACTTCTTCATGAGGCGGCTTCGGAAGCAACAACAAAAACGGATGCGAGATCTCGAAAATGGGTTGGTGGAGGTCAAGGAATCTCATGCTATGAGATCCTTAGATGATACTCTGAAAGGTGTCTCGGATAGATCCGGAAGCTGGGAGTCCTACCACTCAAGCCCGTTCTCTGGCAAGTTTAATGTGCCTTCTGGTGTTGTCCCACATCGTCTTTTCCATCCAGGAATCAAGCGCTCTCGTTCAATCCAAAGTCCACAACCAATCCGCCTCCAATTGCCCTGCCAGTCATTCTCCTATCCACATCTCAAACGATATCCATCGTCGTCGAGTACCGCCTCCTTCAACTCATACCTAAACAAACCCATGTCACCATCAACAACGATGCAAACTCGAAGACCTGAAACTCCACCTCCTCCGCCTCAAGTAGAGGAGATCATAATGATGGCCACTACACCTCCACATCTGCGCCAAGTAAGATCTATCTGGTCTTTTTCTGCCGCTTCGTCAGTACCGTCCTCGTCGCCAAGCGTCTACTCCACAACCCCATCACGCCCAAAGCTATTTGAGCCATCGCGCCTCTCAATCCCAAGGGACACCTCTCCGGAACCATACTCTCTTCCTTCGTCTCCTTTACCCTCACCACCACTCAGCATTCACGACCCCGACGAACCGCGACCAAGACTTCACTCCCTCCAACCACCCCCACAAGCACGAAATCCATCACCACCTCCGCCTCTCCCTACTCCAAAGAACACCCTACGCCAATCAATCCCCATTGAACCCCTTCCTCTTTCCGCTGCACTCGGCCAGCACGAATTTCCAAATACAGAACAAGCACTCGCCCTCTCAACTTTATTATCCCTTCCTCCTTTCGTCGAGCGACCACTGACCGAGGGCTCGGATTCAACAATCGAACGATGGCTTGACGGATATACAGGCACGGCCTCAGAGCTCGGGTCGATCCTCGGAGAAAGCGACGCGGCCACCCAGCCTAGGACCCGGAGGATTCAGTCACTGAGTCTCATTCCGAGGGTTCAATCGGTCAGATCATCCATACGGCGACTTTCGGAGAGTGGGCCGCAGTGGATTGGGGCTGCGTTTTAGATCCGAGGGACGGGACGTAATGAGAACTTAGTGGTGGGGAATGGAGAGAATGTTGTAATGGGATGATATTGGATGATAATGAAGTATGATGTGTTCTAATCCGAGATTGTAACCGCTATGTGTGCCGTGGCTGAACGCCTCGTTTTGGTGTACTGTAATGCGTCTCTCAGGAAAAGGGAAGGGGTCTCAGCCGTGAAGATGCGATTGTTTCGGAAGCGGGTTCCGAGATCCACATGGCGTGCTGCATTCCGCGACCCGTGTACCGAGGCGGTGGGACATCAAGTCCTCAAGATGCCAATCACCACCCAACGAAATCAACCTAGACAATCACCCATTGTCAGTGCGCCAACCCCTGTTTGATATATGTCTGACCACTCACATCGTGGCTGCTCTCGGGGAGGAAAAGCACCTGTCAGTCGTGTCAAGGTCGTCGGAAGTTGTCCGTGCAGGGCTCTTCCCCAGATTAGCCCCTGAAAAAGCAAATATGTGGCGTTCTGCACCAGTAAAAGGAAGATGTTGGATGGCTATAAGGTAGAGCCAGCGTCTCCTGCCCCCTCTCAGACTCATACCATCCCGGCAGCGCTGCCAATGTTGGTCCAGAGGCCTCACACCAGCCGAAGAAGGATTTTTACCAATTTGTCGAGTCCAACAGCTCTCGACTGTTTTCGGCCATTCGATATGCAGCATGGCTTCTCCACCCCCAGGTCAGCCACCTGATGCCGCCTATCTCGCCCAGTCCCGAGTTCCCGAAATCTTATTTGGAGCCATCTTCCCGGCCGCGATAGCAACCATCTTTGTCCTCGCTCGTTTCTATTCTCGGGCTATCCTCATGAAGAATTGGGGATGGGATGATTCCTGGATATTGCTTTCTTGGGTATGTTCTTCATCCTCATTGCTTCGCGGTGTTTGGTTCTTGTTCGCTGATACTGATCGTTTGTTAGCTTAATGGGGGGGTAGTGTTGACTGTTCTCAGCTGGGTCCTGACCCATTATGGTGCGGGTCGACATGCGATACTTCTCACTCTGCCCGACATTGAGAAGCTGGGCTTTATTGGCAACGTGTGCCGTTTCCTGTATACGACTTGTCTTTTCACGACAAAAATCGGCATGTGTGCCCTGTATCTTCGATTGTTCGTGGAGCAGAGAGATAGAATGATTGTCTGGGTGATAATCGCATACCATACTATCTTCACAATCATTTTGTTCTTTCTGCTTGTATTCCGCTGTACTCCTTTTCAGGGTGTGTACTCAACCCCACATTACACTTAACGCACATATGAAACTGACAGCTCAGCGAATTGGATTCTCACAACGGGGTCATGCCAGCCTTACGCAAACTCCTTGTACGCATCCGCCATGCTCAACATCTTCGGCGACATCACCCTCATCGCCTTCATCATTCCCAAACTCTGTACATCCACCTTCTCATCTCAATACCATCCAGCTAACCAATTCCACACAGCCACACTAAAAATCGGCCGGAGACAACGAAATATCCTCATCGGTGTCATGGGAATGGGCGTACTCGTCATCATCGCCGCGATCGTGCGCTTAATCCGCACCATCGACGAGCTCAAGAGTGCAAACAATCCAGGCTACGACCTCACATTCGCAAGCTACGACGTGATGATCTGGAGCTCAGTGGAATTGAACATGGGTCTTGTCTGCGCGGCTGCGCCAGCTACTAGGCCTCTTGTCAGATTACTTGCTCCGCGCTTGCTGCCAAATGAATCTGGTGGTCAACTGGATAACTCGGCGGCCAGGAGAAGCAATTATGCTGATGGAACGTTGGAGAGTGAGAATTCGCAGCCGGGGGACGAGAGATTTGAACTGGGTGGTTGGTTGAAAAGTGGAACCGGGAAGAGTGTATCTGATCAGGGATATGGGAATGCGGAATTGTGGGACTGTGGAGGTCTTCTAAAGAATGAGACGTGCGTAGCTGTGGAGGGCAGGCGTATTGATAGCGACAGAGGGGATGGTAAAGATCATAACTATTGAAGCCAGACATTGGTGGCAGCCTCTCATTCATTTGGCTTATGAAGTTTGCCAGGTTGATTGAGCTTGTTATTCCCTCTTTCCTTCTCGTAGCTCGAGATCCTTCCTAATTTCCGAGCACTCCCTGCTCATTTACTCCCCCGTTTCTCAATTTTCTTCTCTCTGATATCCCGTCACTCTCAGAAAGGTGAATCTGTCATTGAGGAGCTGTAGAGAGGGTAGGTGTTTTTTTAACCGTCGCTACTCGATTAAAATGGGGGACATCATTCAGCAAACAATACGACTCATGCCTCGGTGACCTTTAATTGTACGTACACGACCGCGACCAACGCCAAAAAACGACTGTTCAATACAAAAACCTTTCCAACCTCGAACTCATGTTATTGCACCCGTTGATCTCTCACTGCATACTTTCAAGAACGCGTGCCGATTGATTCCAAAGGAGATGGATGATATCACGTGGCCCTAAATTCCACTACGGCTCCCACCTCAGGAGTTCATTTAGCATAACGGGTCTCTTACATGCCTCTTTTGATATATGTTGGTGTTAGTTCATTTAGAATTCTCCTCACGAAGCCTGTTCTGCAAGGTATGATTTCCTCCAACTTCGCATCGCCAAGAATCACTAACTTCATATATCTAGATGGCCCTTTGCAATTCCACTGGGCTGAGACCCTCCAATTCACATGTCCGTACACAACCACATTCATATAGTTTCCTACAACGGTTTTGATCTTGCAGCCTGTTGGACAAATCATAGCAGCAGTTCAAGGACATGGGCCAGATTATGTTCCGCCGTAACTTCTCCAAGCCAGTCAATCGCTTACTGTAGGCATATGGACCCCTAGACGCTTCACTTCCAGTTTTTTTTTGGGTTACAGCTGATTCCGTCTTGGGAGCTCGAGTGCTGTTTCATTCATATGTCGAGATGTATCTGCTTTCTCGTGATCTGGCCATCTCTGTGTTCCGGTCCCCGACCAACCTCTTGCTAAAATCCGTAGGGAGAAAAGTGGGCGAGAGAGCCGATTGACGGGTACAACATGCTTCACGAATCCGAAATAGGTTGGGGTTTGTGAGATGCAGGCCGAGGGGTTCCCTTGTGCACAAATCACCTCGAAAGTTCTAAACGGTTATGCCAGGGGCGATCGAAATGGGCGAAAGAATATATTTAATGGTACTTAGTGCTTTGTTGGGGTTATCCAGAATATACTTCGATGTTTGAAGGACGGGTTGAATCTTTGAAGTAGGGTATTCCCAGTGACTTTCGGAATATTGCGCGAGGTATTAACAAAAGCTCCAGGGGGGGGGGAGACAATTCGCTGTACGGAGGACGCGGCCAAAAGTCTTGCAACTGCCAGGGTTTGACGCCACACTCGCTTAAATGGCAGGGGCGTTGCACAGCAACCAGAGGCCGCTATAATTACAGGGTCTTACAGGCTTGTCATGCTTTAATAATAGTACTCAAGCCCTGTAAACACAACTAACAGTGATGTTCCTTCAGGCTACTAAGGCCCTAAGCACCGTTGCTATGCCAGAACTATGTGGCGTCCTTAGGCTTGGCGCCCATCCCTGCCAGTTGCAAGACTTTTGGCCGCGTCCTCCGTACTCTCGTGTCCATTTCCAAGTCCCTGCTCATACTATCCCCCCCTTGGTTTAATTGCTAGCGCACCTAATATGGATTAGAGGAACAGAATTCCTATTCTGAGTGGCTATAAGCCTGGTCGGAGGGCTTTTGGATCTACTGCACAGAGCAAAAAGTGGTCTGTGTATTAAGCCAGGGGTGTGCATAGAAGGTTCACGAAGACCGTTTACCCTGGCAGTGGCTCCCAGCCAGCTCAAAAGGGACTTCCTCACTGGCTTAACACCCTGGATTCCTACCCGCACCTATACTCAAAACATACGGGCTAGCAATTATTTAGGGGGGGGGATAGTACGAAAAAAAAAAGCCCACCCAGTGAGTTCCTGCATTCTGAATCTTCCTCCTGTGTTCGTGTTGCAATCAGGGACTAGGGTCTGCCTTAGCGCAATGAGCAAGAATGACTCATGTTGAGCCATGCAGATACAGCAGGGATCAGCGATGCTGCCCCACTAAGCTGTGCAACCGTCCCCTCTTCCATCTTCTGCTGATTACGAATGAAGGGGAGGTTGGTTTATGGGCATGGCTTGGAGGAGGAGGAGGGATCACTTCGACTCATGGTGAGGGTTTATGAAGCGATTGGGATCATTATGAGGGTGGAAGAGTAAGAAGGGAAGAGCGAAAGAATGGGTGTATAAAGGGTAGCAGCACGCTGTGCCCGTTCGTACCTCCCACCAGCTTCCACTAGCGGAAACTAGTGGGAGGTACGAAGAGGTAGAATAATGGAGAGATTAAATTCTGATTGCGTGTATTATTATGATTTGAATTTTACGAATGACGGGCTTGTGAAGCAGGTAAGAAACTTCCACTTTTTCACCGAGTATCAAATGAGGAATATGACGAAACTCTTTTGCCGATGTGATACCTACATTTTATGATCACCAACCGACATCGTCCGACCCTTTCTTCCATCCCTCTCCTCTCTTCCCCTCCCTCCCTCCTTCACTCTCTCACTAACACTCCAAAACATCATTTACCAGGTCTCAACAACCCCCTCAAGACCTCCACCTCGCCCTCGAGCCTCGCAACCCGCATCTGCAGCTCCTCCTTCTCCTTCTCGCTTTCCCTGAGCTTCTGCTCTAGCTCCGCCATCTGATCGACTCTCTTCTGTCGATACCGGCGCGCGGCAAGGGTGTTAAGAGTTCTCTTATGTACCTTTGAACTCGGAGATGCCGGGGATGTCGAAGAACTCGGACTAGTATGAGTGGTAGATGCTTTGGACCGTGGAGGCTGAGGTTGAGGTTGAAGCGTGGTGGTGGTAGGTTGGGATGGGGCTGGTCTGGGATTGGAATTCGTTGCTATGAATGAAGTCGAGGGAGCGTTGAGGTCGCTTTGCTGAAACTGGGGATTGGAAGAAACGAGCGAGGTGTCGTAGAAATTTGTTTGAGGAAAAGTGTGAGATTGGGAGAGACTTTGATGTCCCATTGATGTACCAGGATCAGGTGCCGTCAATAGAGCCCAGGAGTTGAGTTCCCAGTCAGACAACTCTGGCCAGGCTTCGGGGTTCATTAATTGAATGTTCGTATCTAAGTCGTTGAAGTCGTTGAAAAGTGTTGGATCTGGCTCGAAACAGTTTTCTGGCCAAAGATCAAGTTCAAAGTTTGGATCGTTGAAGTTATAATTGGAGTTCGCAGGGTTATTTCCGAGAGACGGAAAATCATAATGCAGGTGCGTGTAACCAGAGGAATTACTGTGGAGGTCGAGAGGCGATACCGTCTCTACTTGGGCGGAAGATGGTGTGGCCGGTCTGTCTTGGGCAGCTTGCGTTGTGTGCGCTGGCTGCTGGCATGATTGTATAGTTTTCTACGGGCCTGAGTGACCCGTTCGATGTCCTGGTTGATGTTAGAGCTCACGCATTCCGAATGATTATAGGGAGTCTGACCTTTGGATAGGGTTCAAAGGAAAACTGCTTCTGGGGAGGAAAGAAAGTGAGGCAGGATAAAGAGGTTCTTTTATGGCAGCGAGTAGTGTTAGTGTGCTTCAGTGGCAGGGGTTTGAGGGCTTAGCGTATGACTCACGCTCTAAGCCATGCATTCCCACCCCTGTTCGGAAGCCGAGAAATTGTGGTCCCGGTAGACGAATAGAAAAAAGATGAGGGGATAAAGTAGATATTGAAAATATATACGATAAACTAAGTAATTACAGGAATTCCCTAATCAACCCAAGATCTGATTTCCAGACGAAGATCAATCCTCCTTGAAAAAGAAAGAGCCTCCTGGACAAGGCGCTCCACCCACTCCTCGTGCGCTACCGAAGCGGGGTTCTTACTCGTTAGCGAGCTCAGGGGCTGAGCTCGCTAAGCTGCAGCAGCCCCTCAACCCCACCATGGGCTCTACAAGAGAATAGGGTTACCCTTCTGTTCCTCTTCGATAACTTCACCATGAGAAACAGAAGCTCTCTTGACGTGCACCGCAACTGAAGATCTCCTTCCATGAGAAATAATACTCGCTCTCCTCCCACCCTGCGCGGATAAGGACTCCTTCTCCCCCGTGTAATGAACGTAGTTGATCGCGCCACCCAGCGCTCCTCCCCATGCTGAGCCTTTACGACCAGCGGTATCGGCTGCAACCACGATGTCCTTGACGCGACGGAAGTTGCGCCCGTGCGTGAACCAGTGGAACAAGCAGTAGCCGAAGACGTAGACGAAGCCGACCAGGGGAATGACCATCGAGATTCTGGTTGATGCGGAGTCGGCGACGGCACCTTGAATTGGTGGGAATACGGCTCCTCCGGCGACTCCCTGAGAAATTGGATGTCAACAAGTATGATCTTCAGAATCAGTTTAGAGTGCTACATACCATGACCAGGATACCAGCACCACGACGAGTATGGGTTCCGAGATCTGAGGTCCAAGTTAGAATGGATAGATGAGAGACTTCTGAGGATATGACTTACTTGCAGTTCCTAGGGTGAAAATCGTTGGGTACATCGGAGCCATCAGGAAATACGTTGCCATGAGTACTCCAACGCCACCTGAGCCTTTCACTGCAGATGACGCGGCCGTGAATGCAATTGCCAGTGCTGAGTACACACACATAATGAACGAAGGCGCAAGGAAGAACGCAATGCAGACAGCAACGAATCGACCGACGGTGAAAATGATTAGCGCGTAGGAGAGGAAATTCGAAGCAGTTGGTTTGTCATAGCCACCGTTTTCAACGACGTAATTGATAAAGAATGCGCCAATGGTGACCTGGGCACCGACGTACGCAAACTGTGCGCCGAACGCAAAGAACATGTTGTATTGCTTCCAGAGAGACGCTTGGCCGATCTGATTTCCCTCTTCGTCAACAGCCGTGATCTCAATATTAGCGTTGTCAGCGAGAGTTTGTTCGGAGACTTCGGGGAGCCTGGTGAAGATAAAGAGAACAGCGACTGCAACACCGAGACAGGCAACGGCTAAATAGACGTATTGAACGTTTGTAAGGTTATGGGCGTTAGATCCGGTAAAAAAGAACTTGGAGGCAATGAGGGGGCCGACGAAGGAAGCTACTCCGTTCCAGGATTGGCAGAATTGAAGGCGGATTGAGGCTGAGGCTGGGTCGCCGATGATGACAGCGTACGAATTGGCAGACGTCTCCAGTGTCGATAGACCGCAAGCAATGACGAAGGTACAAACGAGAAAGCCGCCGTAGGATGCAAGCTTGTTTTGGGGGGTGGAGAAGTGAGCTACGGGCCAGAAGAAGACTGCACCAAGAGAGTAGAGGGCGAGACCCATCAAAATGGTAGTCTTATATCCGCGTCGCTTGAGGACCTCAGCAGCAATCGGCGAGAAGAAGAAATAGCTTGGCAAAGGTCATTATCTGAACGTTGAATAATGGAGGGGGATATCGGCTTACCCTCCGCCGAAGTACATAACTTGGAGACCGGTCGATTGTAGCTTGGTAATGCTTAAAACAGTTTGGAAATGAGAATTCAAGACATCTAGAAGGCCGTACGAAAAGCCCCAGAGAAAGAAGAGTAAGGTGATCAGGAAGACGGGGTAGTAAAGAGCTCTTCCAGTCAGAAACCCGCCCTCAACCGTGCCCCCAGTGGAGATCATAGCACCGCCGGCCATTGCGAATTGGATGCGTATGGTGTCTGCTTGGTAAGAAGTCGTTCAGATATTTCGAAAGGCTGTGGAGGGACTATCAATGTTGATTATGAAGAGACGCCCGTACAGAAATATTTCTGGAGGGGAGGGGAAAGGCGTTCTTATCTCACACGAAAACTTTCCCATGTTCCAAGACCCCTCCTCACGCCGGTCACCATGATGGACAAGAAGCTGTACAAACGAGTGACGGCATGGCTGATGGTCTCAACCAGTCCAGGCCCTTTCCCACAGTTTTGAAAGTGAGCTAAATGTTGAGATGTCCTGCCAAGATTTACAGCTCCCCCGGGACTGGAGCTGCAAAGCCGAGCAAACCTCTCAGGCCATTGGTGCTTCTTCGCACAACAAAAGTGTGGCATATGCGGGGTAATAGCGGCCAAGCGAGCAATCGAGCGAACTTGCTGCGATTTGCGGGGGCGGGACCAGCCCCCGCGAATTCCGCCTTGTGTGGCATCAACCTTGCTGGACGAACACGAACTTGGGCCCTGAAACCTAATGATTGTGGCGACGCTCAGGAAATGGCATTGGCGAGGTCTCCCTGGAACCTGCCGTGTAACCGCAATAGTGCAAGCCACTGGATCGATCGATTTCCTTTCTCCGTGGGTGCGTGGCATCATAATTCAGGACGAGATCTCCACCGCTAGGAAATGGAGATCTGGGGATAAAGTAAAAAGTCGATCACCTCGCACCGTCATTGTAACCACCGACATCTCTCCCGTATTGAACGATAAGGGAGAAAGTTGAAAGGGCACTCTTTTCTTAAGCAGCCCTTTTCTTGGCAGACTAATAAAGTCAGCATAAATGGTCACACGGCCAAATGATGGCTGGCATTGGCTGCAAAGTGGCAAACCAATGGCCCAAAGTCTTGGGGAGGGCGCTATGAGTAAAGGTTTCGCTTCTCAACAAATCACGCAGCTCTCCATCTTGGCTGACTTGGAGCCTTTTGTAATTGGTCGCTGTGAGCGCCTTAGAGTACATTTCTTGATATCCTCTAATATGTAGACACGTTTTCCCCTTTTCAAGATGTGCGACGTTCAGTTTAATAGCAATTCTCCTTGAGGACCATTCTTAGGAAGTCGAATGTCGATTACCCTGCTGCTCCATATTTAGCGAAGGCGGGGTGGTCCAGTAGCAAGGTCAGGGGCTATGCTCGCTAAAATGAACGCCCCCTACAAACACCCACCTCAACACTTCAACATTACACAGTAAGGGGTTGAAATTTCAAATTCAAAAATTGGAGAATGGAAGAAGAATCAAGGGGAACTCGTCATGTTTATATATAAAGTCAGAAATAAGAGAAAGTCCAGAATTTGGTAAGGGGAAGATAGTTGACATGAGGCCGAACATCGCCGTCCACCAAAGCCACAACTTCTTGCGCGACGGCCCACCTCATGCATCAACTCGAACTTCGATCAAGCCTCCTTCTTTTTCATTTCTTTCAACTTCAAAACTCAATCCAGTGACACTTCACAATGGCCGACTCCAGCATCGATGGGCTGTGTCTCCATCTGATCCACTATCAAACCAGTTCCCTCATAACAACCCACTCATAATCCCCACCAACCTCCCCTCGTATATTCCACCCATTGCTCCGCCTCCCCAGCGAGCTCCGCCTCAAATTCTGCAAATCCTATCACTTCCCTCTCCCACCCCGCTTCATCGGCATCCACCGCTCCCTCCCTCCCCACCCTGGCGACAGCCCCGAGCCAATCTGCCTCGGTGGCACGCATCTCTCCCCCACTATCCTCACCTCATCCCCTTCCCTTTTCCACATAAACCGTGAAACACGAGACCTCGGTCTCTCAATCTGTAAATCCTGGTTTGAAATCTCGCAGCGAGATTCTGACGATTTGGATCCGCACGCCTGCTTCGGGCGCAAGTGGGTGATCGAAGAGGGGAAGGATTTTGTCCTTGCGAGGCAGTAGTAAGGGAAAGGCGAGGAGGAAAGGTGCAGAGAGGTTCCTACACTGGGATCCAGATCGCGGTGATTTTGTTCAGCGGCTATTCAACGGTCCTAATTACGGGTATAAGAGGGAAGTGTATTGGAGGCAGGCTCACTCAAGCAGCACTTGGAAAGAGGACAAGATTGCTGGGATCCATACGCAGATGAGTTATATTGCGTTTGTGGGGGTGAGGCGGGAGGTTATTCAGTATGCGGCTACGGCCCAGATGAGTGGGAGGCAGAAGGTGATTTTCGAGGGGATGGAATGCGTGTTTTGGTTTGTTAATAAAGGTTGGTCTGAGGTTGGAGGGCGGCCAGGTAGTTTAAAAAGGTATTCGGGGGATGAGATAGCCAGGAGAAGTTTTCGAGGCATGGAGGATGCGCACAGAGAGTCTGCTAGAGTGTATTGGAAAGGATGGAGGGAGGGAGAAGGCCCAGATTTGAAATTTGTGCACACGCTCCATGAGGTGATTGAGGTGATTGAGAGAAGGACTAGATCCTAGGTCTCATTAATTGCATCGCGATTTCCATCGGATCAAGCACAATAAAATTTCTCTGATAAGTGATGATATTCGGTCTGAAACTGGGTATCAATGTGCTTGCTATGTAAAATCAAATACATCTAACATTATCCTCTCCGTTTCCATGCGGTAACAAATGCAGCAGAATAGTGTATAATAATATATATCATAAATCGTCTCATAATGCACTGTATATCAACCGTTAGAGAAAATAACCTTCGCCGACTTCGACATAACCAAAACAGGTAGCGGCTTCGCCTCCCACGAGCCTCGTATATACTCGCAATGATGGCGCTCAGCAGGTCTCCCCAACATCTTCTCGTTGATTGCCACGTTTTTGACTTCCTTCATAATCTCAGACTTGATAGCGCTCCACTCCGCAATCACGGGACAGGTTCTTGTGGAGGCTGTGAGCACTTTCAGGGTGCCATGATTGCCGAGCGAGAATGAAGTTCCGCGTTTGAGGTCCTTCGCATCCCAAATGGTCTTCCGTCCACTGTCCACCTGTTCCTTCTTCAGCTTCTCGTCCTTGAGCATTGATTCGTTGAGCTTGAGAGAGGTTTGGAGGACTGCAAAACCCTTGGACTTCGATGCATCGTTTGCAAGAGCTCGTTGGCCAGGACATCGTCGACCGTATCCTTTTTCGTGCAGGAAATCGAGGCATGTCATGCCAACAATTGCCATCGTCAAGGACTCTTCTGAATCTTGCAGAAATCCAGTCCATGTGTGTTCAGACCTGAACAGAGTAACGATATGCTCCTCGCAGAAGCTTAGGTCTGTTTCTTTTGCAACCGTAGGTTCTTGTGATACCAGGGCTCCAGGGGACGACGCAACCTCGCCATCTTGATGGTTCTCTCCATCTGATTCGCCATCAGAATCTCCTTGCTCGCCGAAAGACTCGACCCATAAGGCACTCAATTCGCCACTGTCGTCGTCAATTCCCGTCTCTTCTAAGGCATCCAAGCAGATAGAAACAGCATTTCCTACATTCTCTTGCCAGTCTTTATGGTCCTTCCAGAATCTCCTGAATAGTTTGGGGCAGCGTAGGGCTTTGAAATATGCGAGCTCGCAATCTTCAGATGCCCAATTGAAGGAGATGGTATTCAGGTAGTTGCGCATGGTGTCTGAACCAAGCAAGTGCATAAGTCGTCGTCTCCTCGCATTTCGTGTGCAGAAGGATACTTCGACGCTGCTAAAGGCCTCCAGATCCAGTGGACTCCGAAGATTGTGCCGCCATCTCTCGACCAGAGCATCTTTCATGGTGTGACCAACACGACGTTTGTAGGTGACTATACCAGTTCCCGAAATGATACCAAGAGCAGTGCCGCTCACTTGTATGGCATGCGAATCGATGTACCGTTTATCACGGAAGGTTCTGGGGATTCTCAGTGCGCCCTGGTCAAATAGCTGGGTTTTCATGCGTGATAATCGCTCTGGGGTTGAAGTACAGTCCTGGTTGATATTGAGCCCGAATTCAGTATTCGCCCCGATCAGAAGAGTATCAGATTCAAGAAAGTACTTTCGAGGCAGGCCACTCTGGTTTTCTTCGATAAGCTGCTCGTTCCAATCTTTCGATGAGATCCAGTGACAGTAGACTTCGGACGGATTGGTTGCTGAATAAATAGAGTGATATTCGGCATTTTCCGACCATGGTACGATAGAACCATTCCCTATGTCGTATTGCTGGATAGACCCATGTTCACCAATAATCTTCCAGGAAGGGCCCCATAGATCCGTCAAAGACTCAATACTGGTCGACAGATGGAGAGGTTCATTATCGTCACGGAACGCATTTTGATGGAAGACCCAAGGTCGGCAGCTCCTCAAAAGTTTATCCAGACATTGGAACTGGCGACGTTGAAGCGTAATAACCGTGCGGTTAGGTCTAGAGGATATTTCTCGAAGGGTGCTGTCCTCGTAGGCGATATTGGTCGGGAGTTGGAATGACGGAATCTCTGAGCCTATCAATTGCAAGTCAAATCGTTGGAGATGAGCTCCTGCATAAGAAAGCACGCCGAGCTGCAGTGACTGCACAGCACAGTCCCACACGATCGGAGATCCAACGTGAACAGGAGGGTGGGGCGACAGGTCTATTGAGCTGAGCATCTCGCCACACTGTGCGGTCAGGCGGTGGCTTCCATCCTGTTTCTCGACAATCGAATTAACAATGTCCTTACTGTCCTGCCCGAATTGTAATGCTGATAGTTCAGAAAGTACCCTTTTCAGGGTGAGCTCAAACGTGAGACCTAAGTTGAGGACTTGGCGAACTGGGATTTTCACCATCTTCGCGATTCTCCGCCTGAAAGGATCTCGTTCCACGACCAGGAATGTGAGGGTTTCGAAGAGATAACCGGCAGTTCGAAGCCTAGCCAAACTCCTGCCCGTTCGTCCAATGATGTTGTAACACTCTAGCAAACTGAGAAGTCTAGCCGATTTCGAGGTCTTGATTACTCTTACTACTTCGTTGTTCTCAATTCTCGTCTGAAAATGAAACGAAAAGTAAGAAGACAAAAGGTCGTCCTTTTCTTGGGTACTGCCCGCTGCGGAGGCTATTTCGGGAAACAAGAAGGAGGAATCGTCGAAAATTTCCTTTTCTAATACTTCAAGCTTGTCGAAGTACTCTCTTGGATGGAGAATACGGCCATCCGATGCAGTAGTCAAGGCTGGGTCATCAGAAGCAACACTTGCCATGTCATCACTATCCTCTTCAAGCTCTAGATCTGGTATAGTAACTTCGGTCCTTTCAGTGGATCCGGATCCTTCAAATGATTCCTCAGAAGGGATATTTGGGGATATCTTGGGGCTCGGTATCGGGGGCTTCTGAGGGTTGAGAAATTGAAATGTGTTCTGTTTGAGATTTTCGAAAGCCATTCCTCCAATAATAAATTTTTTAATGTGTTCGAGATTGGGGAAGTTGGAATAGTCAATGTAGTTTTCCATGTCAGTTTCCGACTCCCCGGATTCGCTTTCGTCCGAAGAGTTTGGTGGTAGTGACGGTGAACGGTTATTCCTGACTTCATCGCCGTTTCTATGGTTGACAGACTCCCGCGAGGGTTGGGGTGCTTTGGGTGCTTTCGCGTGGTTTAATCCAGGCATGGTTGAGGGTACGGTGGAGGACACTGTGGAGGCGAGATAACGCTCAAGCGTAGGTAGTTTGTCAATACGTTGGTTCAAATGTGTTGCCAAGTTGCGGGTATTTGACTTATTCTCGGGGTCCGACATGTCAAACAACCTGCTCACGAGCCATTGTGAATGCTTTTCTATGATTCTTACAGCATCCTTCTCTCGGTGGTCTGAAGCCGCGTTCTGAAGCTCCCGCTGGAATGGAAGAAGAAGCCTTCTGATATTCCGGGTAAAACGAGGCTTACTGATCATAGAGGCGGCGCTCTCTAGGA
The DNA here is from genome assembly GCF_002865645.1 of Hyaloscypha bicolor E. Classification (NCBI taxonomy): domain Eukaryota; kingdom Fungi; phylum Ascomycota; class Leotiomycetes; order Helotiales; family Hyaloscyphaceae; genus Hyaloscypha; species Hyaloscypha bicolor. The sequence continues at coordinate 1,938,878 of NW_020194518.1, read as the reverse complement.
GAGAACGAAATGTTTGGTCGGAGAAAAGAATAAGAACAATTTCGTCCTGGGCAGTCTTTGGTAGTCCTTGCGTTATTGATCCAGAGGTGTTTGACGGTAGGCTCGACCCAAGTGCACTATCATGAAAAGTGTTCACAGAGGCGAGCGATTGAACGTCCCATTCATGGCTGGCTTGCTGATCTGCGACTCCCTCGAACTCAGGCCTTGATGGCATATTGCCTTCACATAACTTGCATTTGAGATGACGACAGTCTGGACAAATGAATGCCGCAATGATTTTGCGCCCACAATGTTGCGTGCAACACTTCCACCAAACCAGTGGTGGCCCACGCAGATAATTGGTTTCATGAATCTTTAAGTTCTCAAAGCTCTGGTCAGAACGGACACCAAAGGGGTCATATGCCTCTCTTGACGGAGTAGAATAGCTGTGATAAGTCGGCAAAGTCAAGGTAGAGCCGAAATGTTGTGACACTGAGTACACTGAAGAGTTTTGTAATGCTGGGGGTATCGAGTTGAAATTCGGTGACATTGTCGGTTGTAAAAAAGAGTCAAACCGGGGTCGAATACCTGTCCCGGCAAGGTCAGGAAAGTCGCACGCAGGCTGCTGCATGCCCGACATATTGGAATCCATCGAGTTGTGCGTGGGGTAGCTCGTCGGGGCCAGGTTGCGAGAATTGAATTCACTATTGAAATAACGCTGCTGTTGTGGATATTCCATGGGGAGGTGTGGAGAAATGCTATTCATACTGAAAGGGTTGGGTGATTTTAATCCCTCCATATTGGCAATCGGCGTGACGGGAGAAAGATTCTGCTCAACTGGACTGATGATTGTTCTTGCATCAACATTTGTAGCTTCGACGAGGCGAAGAATAGGCAAACTGATATGCTCCATATGCTTGGCGAGATGTACAGTGAGCTTTTTCCAAGTTGGAAAGGACTTGCCACAAAATTTACATGGTTCATCCTCTGGTCGATTTAAGGTTTCGTGGTGGCATTTCTCCAACATGATCCATGCGGGTTCTGTAAGGCGAGCATTCTTAATGGCGGCCTTCGTTTTTTGTGTCGGCTAGCAGTCTGTTAGCGTTAATGATGAACTTTAAAGAAGCTTGAATCATACCTCTGGTAACTTGTGCTCTCTGACAATGTGCTGCAGGAAGTTATCTTTCCGATAGCACGGATGCCGACAGTCCTCAATCTGGCATATCCACCACTCCAGGTGCCGGTGGCGTTCATTCTCGTGACGCACCCAATCTGCCTTTCTCTTAAAGGACTTAGGCTCCTTGCACCTCTCATAAGTACAAGTAAATGGCGCTACATCCTCATGCACATGCTTTGTCCAATCTGTAGGTTTTTGAAACTTTTTTGCCTTGAAGCACAGCTGGCATTCGAATTCTGCTGGAAGATTTCGGGTTGGTGGCATCGGCACTCCTTGCGGGAATGTCCTATCTGTAAGAGCGCCTTCCCCGGGATTGGAATCGTCATCTGAGAAGTCGCTGACGGCCCGTGATGATTCTTGCTCACCAGCCTTGCTTTTGTCCACCAGTAGCCTGCCGTTCATATCAAGAAGGGTTGTGGATCCTCCTAAGGCGAGGCAAAGCGGGCCAGCGGCACATTCTCTCCTTACGATCGCTTGAGAGTGCTTGACTCTCATATCGAGTAGATTTTTATATCTTATTTCCTGTTGGTGAGCGATCCTGGAGACTAACCAATTGTACTGAGAATCCATGCCTGGATTGAGTCGCCGGATGTGAGCTTTGAATCCCTCATAGTTGGGCACGATCGGCTCTTCGTCAGCTATGGTCATATCCCCTTGATCATCCACCTCATCATCTTCCTCATCCACTGGATCTTCTTTCATTCTCTTGACTGGAGAGTGATCTGCATATCGTAGTGAACGTGTCTTTGGCTGCGCGCCAGCGAATCTTTGAGAAGAGGTTTCGGGACTAATTCGGGCTTCGATATGTGACGACGGGCGCTGGCCTGAGGAGGCTCGATGACGAAAGAAGTATTCGATGCACTTTCGGCTTGGTGATTATCGCTCTCTGATAATCTTCGTTTTGTACCGCTTTGATTTCCAAACTGCGACTTGAACTCAAGTGCAAGCTCACATTGACTCTGTCGCGGTGGGGAGATCCTCCCAAGCCCTCTAGATCCCCGAGCTGCTATATGGTCATCAACGACTCGGTGAGTATCGCCATCTCTAATTAGAGGCTCTTCTGAGGAAGAACGCGGATTCGAAATTGGATACAAAATCGGATCTCGAGGTACGGGTCCAGAAGCTGGAGAGATTGTGGGAGAGACCGGGGTATACAATGCTCCGTTCGAGATCTTTGATGCAGACGATTCCCCGTTGTGGGACATATTTTCACCCGCTCTGAGTTGGAGAGGCCTAATTTCGAGCGTACATGGAGGGTCTCGAGAAGATTATCGTTCAAAAGGGGGGAGAAAGCCGCGGCTTTAGGTTCCGGCTATAGATCCGCAATCAGCACACCTGTCAGAATTGAAACAAAGACACGACTGAGTATATCACACTTCAATGTCTCCTCTGTCATGCTCTTGGATATCTTTAAAAGCCCCCGAACAAGGCAGGCCGGCTCGTACCACAACCCTCCCCTTCTTCGGCCCGCGAGATGCAAGAGTCAACACTTCAGCGCAGCGGATTAACGGTCGATCGAATAGGTGGCAAGCTGCGATAGATTGCTGAAGGCCAGAATGAAAAATCCCCAAAACATTGATCAAGAAGGAAGAACGAGGTGAAAGGCTGCAGATCGCAGCTGGAGTGTGGCGAATGCAAGGCTGCATTAGCGCTGCTGCGCCTTCCGAGGGGGCTGAGGTCGGACAGGGACTTCTGCCTCGAATTCTCGACTCCCCTTCATTTCCCTCCTCAGTTTTATCGGTCAAGCAATAGAGCACGTTTTGACGTCGGATTGCCAATAATTCCCAAGACAGGCTGCCAATCCCGTATTGTGATGAAGAAAATCTCATCTCGCTGAGAATAAATTAACGCAGTGCAAAATGCGCTCTCTGAGGAGCATAAATTGGGTGCTCCGGAGGAGCTTACAGTAGAAAGGGGTGAAACATGCCCAGGAGCTAAGACCCTGAACACGTGACATGGGCAAGTACAGGGGACTGGGGGGGCCCAGTGCCATGCAACATAAATCATTCTTCACGCAGAGGGAGTGGCTGATCATTAAGAATCTCCACTCCCTGAAGCTATCAAAACATTGATGCAAGCTGGTCATGTCACAACCGCGAATATCCATCCGCGTACTCGAATATACAAATACTTGGCCGCGTGTTTGCCTGGAGTGAGGTGCTCACTCAACGGACCTTCACGTCTCCCCAATCACAGGAGACTGGCCTTATGATATCGGAATAGCAGGATCTAGAGATGATCTTGCACACTTTCAAAAGAAACAATTCGTGCCCGTCCGATCTTGACGGCGGGCTTCAAAGTACCCCTTCATCCCCAGCTATTTTCTAGACGACTCCCCCGTTAGGGTTCCTCTGATTCATCAACGACTGAATCATTCGAAATTTGAGGGGCTGCGAAATTGTCTGGCATTGGCTGCTAGTCCAACATCTCTCTTTGTGATTGCTCTTTCCTCTCCCTCTTGATCTGTCCTCGGTCCTTGCACCTTCCTGTCCCTATCTGCGCCGATCTGGGACGTAGACCATCCTGAAATCCAGCGTTAGCTTCATATGCTCTTGCCCTCCCTTATTTAAAGAGATCTTGACGTTCGTTGGCTTCGACCTCTGCCTCCCCCTTGACGAGTTCCACCATACACTCATGCGCCTTGCACGAGAAGCTACACTCTTTTTCCCGCCCCGACAATGTCACCGTTGATGACATCGATTTTTGTTACACGTCCCGTCTTTACACCCTCAACATATCGGTTCCAACTATGTTGCTGCCCATTCGGTCCCAAACCCAGCGATTCACCTCTTTGAACTCAATTCTTGGAATAAAGTCTGCACGAAGGCATGAGTCTCGACTAGCTTTTTTTTTTTTTTTGAAGATTTCTCCCATTGCTGGATCGCCGATTAAGCCTTGTCGAATATCCCTAAAGGTGCAATTTAGCACCACAGAAATAGGGTCGAGGATTTAGGCCGCAGCAAATCGTTGCCCGGAAAGCTAGTGGGTGGGCAGAAGTCAATTCGTATGCCCTCATTTTGTCGCATGAAATAAGAGTGTCGATCATGTACTGAGTCGTGTTTCGCCTTCGAGTCAAAATATCTGGGATCTATTTCAACGCGTGCTATTGAAAGTGCTCCTCTCCCGGTCCGGGTCGAGGTAAATAGCGCTTTCTACGTACTTCTAGTCACGTAGTCCTCTTCTATCGCCTCGTATCCGGTGTCACGCACCTTTCGATAAAAATATTCGTCTTGAAAATTAAAGCAGTGACTAAGACCCAGGAATATCGCTATGGCACCGTGAAGTTAGATTATGATGCTCTCGAGGGTACTAGCAACATTAGGGCCAGGAAAAAAGGTGATAATGTGAAAGTTGAGCGAACCGTGAATCAGGTCTAGAATCATAGGAGATAAGTGAAGAGAACTCACGTTATTGCTCCAGGAAGGAAGGTTGGCCGGGGTTTTGGGTCGCGGAAAACGATTCGACACAAGTCGTCCTATATATAGACGCCGTCATGACAGTGGAACATGGTCGATTCTGAGGACAATCTTGGTAGGAGAGCCTCTCCCTGACCGGCCCAGAGTGTGTTGGTATTACGAGGTTCATAATGGGACCCACGGCTTCAACGTTATTAAAATCGAGGACTTGAATTTGCGGTACGCCATGTGAGTCTTGTTCAAAGCGAGGCAACTTGCGCTGGCGGTCGAGGTCATTGCTTCCCGGTCGTACTGGATAACAAGTTGACTTTTCCAGGGAACTACCATCTCAGCTCCCACTCCAGTAACATTCCCTACTTGCAATGGTGATTTCCCATCACAATGCTTGAAGTTTGCTGGGGGTAGGTTGAACCACGAAAGAAGTGTGACAGGGGTGGATTGGGACGTAACCGAAGGCAATATGCTGTGAATTGATATATAAAACTGCTTCCCAGGATGTAAAATGGTCGTTCGGTAATTCTCAACGACATTGAATTTCGCTGCTGAGGGGGGTCGGGTCCTCGGTTTGCAATGGTTTGCCTTGCTCGCAATCCCAGCTGACCTGGCCGGCCACGAGCGCGCCACGGAACACATCGTCACGGGCCGGGCGGATACAATGATCTATTGCCATGTCGGTCTCTACAAACGACAGGTTGGTGTGGTCGTGGTGTTGCTGAGGTGGTGCTATTAGTTGGTGAAGACGGAAAATTAGAGGTGCAGTTCGAGTACAGAGGGGGCGTGGTCACACGTGACCTCGATCCAAGGATATCAATAAAACTGAACAATCGCAATATTCTGTTGATTGGTCAGATAGGTTATTGTCACAGCGTTGTAGTGTTGGAATTTATAACGTGATACGAGGCCCCTCAGACTTTTTATAAACGAAGCAAATAGCATCACCCAACTTTCAGTCAATTTAAGACATCCGAGAGAAAATTTTACTAATTAAACAACTACGAGATAACCAAGACTATCTATGTGGCCCAAAACAAGGCAATTTGATTGTAAAAGCACGTATCATCTGGTAGAGGAACCAGATCTCCTCCAACCCAGCGCAAGGAAAATATATTCATCCAATATTCCTTCAAGCCCAAAACATCCCAACGAACACAAAACCCACGGCAACAAACGAGCTCCAAATCAAGCCATTCCCTGTAGCTCCCGAGACAATTATTATGGGAATATTACCTGGAGTCGTTCCATTGCTAGGTACTACACCTCCGTTGCCAGGTGTAGGTATAGCCGTTGGCATCATGGTGCTTCCCTTCGGAGTAGGAGAAGGTGGATTCCCATGCAAAGTGACTGTAGTAACTGGAACCATTCTAGTGGAAACACTATAAGGACAGTTGGTGACCAGGGGTGCACAGCTGCTGATGGTAATCCATTCTGTTGAGTATATCACGATAGCAACGGGTCTAGAAACCATTGACATGCTTGTGTTACGCGCTGGACAATGAGTAATCGTAGGAGCACAGCTTGTGATTGTGAGAAACTGAGTTTCGTAGATTGTTGAAGTGCTGTGGTCGTTGGAAGAGGCGGAAGCGGAAGATGTTCCCGGGTAGGGAGTGGAGGTGGTTACCATTGGTGTTCCAGTGCTCGATGTAGGAGTGGCAGAGCCTGTATTGGACGTCAAGGCTACCGAGTTAGCTGATGAGGAAGACGGAAGTTCTGCTCTTCCGACGAGAGGAATCGGACTTCCAGTGAAGGCGTAGAGGTTGAGCACAAGAGCGTTTCCGCATTGATACGAGGAACCGCCGCTACAGGGGGAAGTGCATTCCATAGGATAGGCAAGCTGGCCACCACAATAAGAAGGCCAGCCTGGAGGGTTGCAAGGCGCGATATTAAGTGAGTTCGCGCAATAACAGGTAGTGCCTGATAGAGTTAGGCGGGTCCAGTTACACGGAAGGCGCATACTCACTATGCTCCAAGCCAAAGTACTTATATCCAGCGCAAAATGATCCACATTCGCCTGGCGTTAAGGCATTCGATGTGAAACTGCTCGTTGGAAGAAGTCGATTTGGAGCAACATTGTCGAGAATGCAACCAAGACTCGTCCACCCAACCACGTCAGCAACGACCGGTGCTACACGTACAGCAAGTGAATTTGCCATTACGATAGATCTATATGTAATTCCCAATTAGCAAGTGCAAAGTGAGGAAGTGTTACCTGAACATTGCTTACTCTCAGGATGATTAATAAAATTTGATAGTTTCAAGAAAAAAGGTTCTGCGGAAAGGACTGACTGTGAAGAACTTGATTTGCTTAAGAAGACAGAGCTTAAGAAGACAGAGGAGGTTGATATATAGCACATTCTCTAATATTTTCCCACGCGCCTGAGACTTCTGGACCCGCGAAGTATGATCGGCTGGGAGAAAACATTTGCGCACGGACGATATCAGAACAAAGGAATGTGAACTCATCCTAGTCATTGGACATCGATTAAACGGTGACATAAAAACGACGGCTAGGGGTTAATTTCTATTGGAGAAAAAGAACGAAACTCTGTGAATCTTTGAAATTGAAAAGGGGTCACAATTCCACATCGGAATGCAGCTTCAAAATCGCCTCAGTGAGCTTGCTGGAAGGCTAGAACATTTCAAAGAGATGGCTGTATTTGCATCCCCGCCACCCCGCCACTCTGGTCTCAGTTTCGTTGAGAAAAAGCAAGTTTTGGATCGACTGAACTTGCCGCGTCAGCGAATGTTGGGCGCGAGGAAGTGAGCTGAGATGAGGTCAAATGTCGAAGGATTCAGCCCGAATCGGCCTGATGCCCAGTAGTCCTCTTCAACTTCTCCACAAACCTCAACATCAACATTTGGACCTACTCCCCATGTAGTCATTCCCAAACTGCCTGACCTACCCTAGGAGACTGTCTCCGAAATCGTTGAGTACTGCTTTGACCCGAAACCAGATTTCACGGGAAGAAGTAGTACGTGCCACATCGCGTAGCTCTCTTCTCAATTCTACCACGCAGCGCGCCGCGCTGTTTTTCCAAATGAGATCCGCTTCATGCTTTGCCGTGTGGATTGGTACTAGCCTGGAGGTGAAGCGTTCATCCGCGCCGTGAACGAGAACCCTGTATTTGTGTCGAAGACCCGATCGACATAACTTGCAATCAACCTTGCAGGCAATCCAAGTATTGGTGAAGTAGCTACCGACACCAACAAAATCCTCTCAAAGCTTTCCACGAGACACTACAAATTGTAGCTTATGAAGTTATGAGAACAGGAAACCATTTTGGCCACAATTTCGCGGCCTCAAGCCCGCTCTGACGCAGGTCTCGATCAATGATACAGCGCTCAGGCTAGAAAACATTGTCGGGAATATGTTTCTTTCGCACACCAAGTGCCTCACAATTATTCGTATCAAAAAAGGCACCGAAGTCATTCGTCTGCTAAGAAAATTTGGAATCAGAGCTTCTCCCTTCGGTAATCTTCACTTTGACCATGCTTCTCGGTTTCATTTTCAGCATCAAGTGTTGGATGTGCTGCTGAGGTGGCCGAAGTTTCCGAAATTGAAATTTACGGACATCCTACTGCCAACTTCGTACAGGCGTTCCGTCGGCGAAGGACTGCTTCGAGGATCTCCAGTGGGTCAACATGGACGATACTGGGAGGAATATCCTGTTGAAGCCACGAAATTCTGCCGAATGAAGATGCTCAAGAAGCTTTGTTGTCCTATTGATTGTTTTGCCTCTCATAGCAGATTTGGTATTGAGGGTGGGACATGTGCAAACCATTACCACACAGCCTAGAAATCCTTCAGGTCCGTAGATTTCAGATGAGACGCATAAACCTTTGAGCTAACTTCATCTCCGCCAGGAGTGGCGTCGCATTGTATGACAAATCCTAGGTTCTCTTCTACCAGTATATGGGGAAGCAAGATCGGTGTCACGACTCACGATCGTGATGATAATGATGATGATGAAGTCCACTTGCGGAAGCTGCCCCGTATGCCTCGGAAATTAGCTGATATGCTGTGGGTACTGGAGTTTGTCGAAAGCAAGATGAAGCACACTCCGCATTTCAAAGAGATCGTACTACTGGAGTCTATAATGTGGTACGATAACGACGAACAGTTCCCTAACGTCAGATTCGTGGAAATACCAGATGCGATAAGACTAACCTTGGAGGCTGCTGGCATTGGCATCGTTTTATATATTAAAGAGCGAATTGTATTCTATTTCCATGAATAGTCAAGCTCTCGAACCTTCGAAACAGACGTGCGTTGATATGGTCCAGCAGGTGATGAGTGTCAGGTTGGAGTACTGTTCAATCCAATTAGCAAATGACCGCATCTATAGTATATACTTTTCAACCCACTTCTCGCCTGCTTCCTCTCAGCTCTTGGCGATTGCAAGGAGGTGTTGAACCCTTGATATACGAAGGCGCGCGGCTTTAAAAACCGTCCATTTCGCTAGGCGAGAGTTTTGAAAATCGCTCACTCGCGTTCAAAAAATCGTAACAAAACTCCCTAGAACTTTAGAACAACAAAGCCGTAGAAAAAGATACTTTGGCTTCTTATCTATCACTTAAAGCTTAATTCAAAGCATTCGGACTTCGTGGTGCTCCAATGCGCAATTTTCAGAACCTAGAGATTTTGGTGATCCTTGCCTTAGCGAAAAATGGACGGATTTTAATGCCGTGCGCCTTCGTATGTGGAAGGGAAGATTGCATGTTTGCCCACCGCACTTAATTTTGCCGACGTGAGCAGTCTTTTACAATACCCCCAATCCAATTTGAGATCTCCAAGTGTCGTCCTATCAGATCTGTCGTTCGATTTACGAAGAAAAATAGATCGTTTGCTGGCAACCCCGAAGCGTTTCATGCAGAAGTCGGCGCTCGTCACGTGCTTTGCACTGCCTCATTCCGGTACCGATTTGGCCTTTGTGCAGGAATTTCCTCGTTTGTGCGGGCCCTTCGTGCTAAAACAAGGCTGAGCTGAAGCAGGGTTTCGCCGTCTCCGAGGGAAGGCTTGCAAGCCAATCATTATTATGAGACAACCCCTCCAATGACGCCGTTCAGCAGATCGGGCTGTGCCACAACCTGGCAGCCATCAGATATAAGCGGTCTCTCAACCTCACCACGCTGACACGTTTCATCCCCTATCATTGTCGTATCGCAACAACATCTCCAGACATCTGTTCATCTTCAATTCGGTTTCCATTGTTGAAAGTACCGGTATTCACGATGGCGACGCTTTTATTCGGGCTGGCGAGGGGGATATCCAAGACTGTCCACGATTCACACAACCGAGACAACCACACCTCGAACACCCCGCGACAAACCACGATTATGACCCTACCACCCTCCCAGTCCAACCCTGAGTACGCTGCACCAGCACATGTACCTCGAGACGAACCACCTCCGCCGTACACAGAAGTTGCACCTCCAGAGGCCCGGATTCCTCAACCACAAACCCAAGCCCCTTCGCGAATGCCAACTCAAAGACGAACACAACCGCAATCGCAAGGGCCTTCGCAACCTCAACCAATAATCGGAACCCCAAACCAAGCGCAAACCCCAACACGAAATCCAAGTCAATCGCAACCACGACCAGAGCAACCGAAACGGGCTCCAAGTCAATCACAACCCCCAACTCGAACCCAATCACAATCACAGCCCCAACGATCTGCCTCTACGATCCGCCACCGTGCAATTATTCCCTCCTATCAACAACCCCCTTCTCAAGAACCAGCAGGCTACGTAGTCGTCGACGCAGTACCCGGCCTTGACGTCTGCGATTGCGTTTACAAAGATGGTTTCGGACTGGCTCCGAAGTGTCGAAGATGTGAAAGGCAAGCGAGGAGGGGCCACCAGGGTACCGGGGGAAGGAGAAGGAGGAGGCAGCGAGATGGGCCTACATATGCGATTGTTGATGAGATGAGGAGGTGATTGAGTTTTAAATTGATGGTTGTAAGATGTCTTGTTTGGATATTAGCGTTGGATGGCCGGGGTGTTAGAGGTATATACCAGGGCCGTTATTTCTTTCGACTTCTGTTTTCTACTTTTAAGTTCGAAAAAGCATCTTTATACAAATGACAAAGCTGTTTCTTTCTTCCCCTTCCTACGTCCAGTACAGAGTCCCTCTCCACCGACTCCCAACCCCACAATTTAAGGAGTCTTCATCCCCTCTAGAGGGACCACCAACCAATTTTCCGAGCGTCCCATCATCATCGCTCTCAGGATCTGAAGAGCCGTAGCCCTCTTTCGGCCTGCATACAAGATGCTTATGTTTCCCCGTCATTATCGGTATCCCAGACACACTAGACAGGTGGGAGAAGTTCGCGGACTTGCAAGGCGTCCTGCAAATATATTAATTTCCATAGGAAGAGAACAATAGAGATGAGTAGAGGACTCAGAGGGCCGGTTGGGAGAGGTCCAGCGTGGATGGCCATCAAGAGGAGGGAGAGGGCCAGGGGAAGGAGTGTGGTCTTCATTTTGATGTTTGGTTGATTTTGACGATGGTAAAGGGAAGCTCCTGGGAAAACTGGTGGTTTGTTTTGTAGTCTGAAGTCAGTGCTTCAGGACGGCTTACCCTTCAGCAAACCTACTCATATTTGTATCTTTCCTTAGAACTGCATCACCACACCCATCACCAAATATCGGCAGGCAGATTCCCCGAGATGGTTCAACTGAGCCGCCCACTTCACTCTCGGGATCGCGGAGAAGATCGGGAGGCGTGAATCCCGACATCGACAATCTCATCGAGTCCGAGTGAGCAGCCAGCGGAGCCACATCTTGGCAGGTCAAATAGGACGACTTCAGCCAAAGAGGCGAATGCCGTCTCTATTCTCTTTATACCTCGCGAAAGGCAAGCCCAGCCTCAAGTGGCGCTGCTGGCATTCCGGTTAAAGGGTGGCCTGAATGCAAAGGCGCCATTGCCGTCTATGCGAAAGTAGAAGCAATCTGGGGATAGCGACCGAACTCCGGGCGGTGGCTTCCCACTGTGGGTTCCGATAGGCTCGATAACCGATCGATAGACAATTGCGCTAATTAGTCGATTACTAATCATCGTAATCGATAATTATGGAGAATAATTATCAGAGCCCACACAGTTCAGACCTCCTCCAATCGAGCAGTGGCAAAGTATCGAGAACCACTAGCACCCAGTCTCCCTATTCGCTATTGAAACCGTGGAGTCATAGTTTGTAGCAGAAGGTGGTGAGATTGGGAAGCAGCATACTTTTCCAGGCCTGAAGTTTCGGTTTACCTTACGATGACTTTAGGCACGTTTTAATCTAAGTCACACATTGTGTCAGCTCACTTTTTCCGAGGCCTGTAATCCAGCATCTTCTCCGAGTGGTGGGGTCCAATGATGGCGGATAAATGCATTGAACTCGGGGCGCAGCCCCCCCCCCCCCCCCCGAACAGCAGTGTCTTGTCGATCGTTGCGAGATGATCCCGGAAGGCCCCCAACCGCGGATCCTCGCTCAATTTTGATATCAGCGATTCCTTTCAACTGCGAAGTTCTTCTGTGCTTCTACAGAGCGGAGGCAAGATGACTGACAGACTCTCAATATTGCGCGTCTAGTTCTTTCACGACGGTAGGATCACAATTGCGATCATTTGCTAACGCGAAACACATCAACACTTTCCCGATTAGTTTTGATAGCCCCAAATTACCCAACGTATGAAAGGCTTTTCCGAGAAGTTAGGTTGATCTCCTTCGGTACCACACTTGAAGATCTAAGGTCAGGTATGATATTAATATGATTACCTTGCTGCAAGGGAGAGGATTCCCCTCGATCCCGGTATGGCCATTCAATAAAATACCCCATTAGGGGACACCAGGGCAGAGGGCCTTGAATTGAGAAATCGATCATGCGATCGCCTTGGCCTCGCCCTCTGCCACCCTTCTGGAAAACTTAAACGTCCTACTTTAGATTGGGGACCTGCCCGTTGTTCGTTATCGTCTTTCGCATATATTAGTTCCTTTTGAAAAGTTTGGGGGTTCCCACTCGATGGGTGTCGGTCTACGTAGCAGAAATGGGGTGGACGTTCAATGTTGCCAATCCTGATGCTGCCACGAATGCGCCCGCCATTGCGGTTGTGGGAATTGTTTTTACCGTCCTTTCTACCCTAGTTGTGTCATTACGACTCTACGTTCGAAGTTCGATAGTCAAGAAAATCAGTATCGGTAGGTGTTCCCAACTGGGGATAGCATTGTTGCTTTATCTAATTGGGATATCAGATGACTGGATTATCGTTGTTACTTGGGTATGTGTTGTATATGAAGCTTTTGATATCTCTGACGTCGAGAATAGTTTCTGTTATTCATTTTTGTAGCAATCAAACTCGCTCGTCAGTCTCCACTCGTCACCGACCACATGATACAGTCTAACATATGTTTAGAAACAAGATGGGGACTGGGTCTTCAGAATGTGGAGGATATGCCTCCTCAAAATCTCTATTATTTTGGACTGGTCAGTAACCCTTCCTCGCTTCGTGCTAGCCCTTCTAACATATAGTAGCTCGCATATGCTTCGTCGCTATTGTATTCACCACCTGGAATACCAACTCATAATCCTTCTAACCAGCCTCCTGTAGTTACGTCTGTGCTATCCTCGGATTTAAACTCAGCATCCTCTTCACTTTCTTCCGCATGGCTACCGATCGCCTCCACCGATTTTCCATTGTCGGCCTCGCGGTAGCCTGCTCCATGTTCCACTTCTGCTTTTTTGTAGTCCAACTGCGTCTCTGCAACCCCGTCGCCAAGCAATGGGACCCCGCCATCACAGACGGCACTTGCATTCCCACCATGCCCCTCTACACCGCAATGGCAGTAATAACAATAATATTCGAAGTCTTAATGTCCGTTCCACCCCTCCTCCAAAGACAATCCACTAACAAACCAACAGACTCCTCACCCCACTCCCCATCCTCCTCTACTCGGTCTTCACCCCTCGGAAGAACCTTCTCATCGGCGCAATCTACATCCTCTCCATCTTCGTTTGCTTCATCCAAATTATTCGGCTGCTCTTCATCACCAACCAGTCCTCAGCAATCGACACCTCTCCCCTCCTCAACTGGTCCGTGGTTGAGGTTTCCCTCGGAATAATCGCCTCCAGTCTCCTCTCTCTCGCTCCACTCTTTGAGTCTTTCCTCGCCTCAGAAATCGACACCTTCAAACTCTCCCTCAAGATCGACCACGCCAAGATGGCCGTCAAGCGCGTCAGGAAAGAGTCTCCGACTTGGCAAAAGATAACCCTGCTCCTCGGATATGGCAAGTTGAAAGGACAGAAAGGAGAGAATAGGAGTGGTTCAAGGTTGGAGAGTCGGCCAAATAGCAGGAGGAAATGGGAGGGCCGCGGAGGAGGGGAGGGGAGCGCAGGCGGTCTCAATTTCGAGATGGGGATTGTTAAGACGACAGAGGTGATTATTAGTCGTGAAGGGAGCACATGAAAAAAGCCGAAGAGCTTGAGGCTTGGAAGAAAGAGGTGTAGGATATGGATAATTAATGAGATGTTTATCATGCAATTTTTCTTGAGTTGGAAATAGGGTTTCTTGGCGTGTTTCGGGGCTCTTTAACGAAGGGCTAGGATTTATGAGGAGTGGGAGGATAGTTCACTTTCTCGGGCGTGTTTTGAGATACCAATTCACTTTCTTTCTTTTGAATTTTCTCTTACTCCTGTGCCTCGAGCACAGAAGTTGGTTGTCACTGCGGAGCCAGCAAGGTTCCTGAGTCTTCATCCCTGGGTGAGTCATCCCCCGGTAGGTTTACCAATGAATTACGTACGCTCAATTCCAAACGCCGCACCTACACGGGTTGAGTGACCAAAAAAAATCTATTTATGGATGTTTTAATCAATTTGTTTTGAATCAACTGCCGTTTTGGGCGATATATTTGCTGCGACGAACGCTGAACCGCTGCGGAGAGGGCGATCCTGGCTCCCCAAGCTATCAAGGGAACAACTTGTTGGCCTTTTTAAATACCGAAGATTTTTTTTTGGAAAACAGGGTGCATTGGTCGGGGCCTGGGCTCAGCATTGATAGCATCCCCTCTTGCAGTCTTCCTATATCTACGTTTTATAAGCTGGACCGACTTCCGAGTATCTGCGTCCACTTTCATTGCACAGATGGGTATTTTACTTAAAGTAGCTTTGTGGGGCGGTGGGTGGGCTTAGCTGCAAATGTAATTGGGGCCTGGCCGTGTATGCATTTGAAACTATGGAACCTTGGGAGAAGTCTCTTGGGTTTGCCTTTACTAATCATGGAACTTTCCACATACCTGATATCTGAATGCAACCAAAACCTCTGAAACAATGAATAAAATAGTTGTGGAACATGTGCTGAAAATTCACAGCATAGCAAACCAAAGGTGAACCGCTTTCCACAAAATTACTCACTGTCACTGTCGAAAGGAGGTCGCTTGCCGAAGCGACGGCTTAACTCCGGCACATCAGATTAAATAGGGGCTTGCCCTTTTTACTCGACAGCAAAATTTCTGCCGAAAAGTAATGACAAGAGGACACCATTGACATCAATCTCCGTCTGGTGTTGTTAACCAGTGATAAAGAATCTCTAAGACTTTTATCTCACCCACGGCATCAAAGGAGAAGACAAATGCATTCTGCAGCACCAAAACAATCTCCATTCTCTGGTATTGTCTCAACCAATCCCACCCCTCAGTTCCCGCCCGGAAAGACGTTGCCCAACGCCCGAAAGCCAAAAAATTGCAGCAGACGAAGGTCCGCTCCCTCTCCCCCGTCGTCCTCCTCTCCCCCCATCTCCATTCCTTGCATCTCATTGTCCCTGCCCTCATCCTCCTCCTCCTCCTCCTCCTCCTCCTCCTCCTCAACTGGTATCACCGCCGAGTTTGGTCGGGAAGATGGGAGGGGTGTGCGTGGGCCGGGCTGCTGCTTTCATCTGTCAGCCGCATGCTCCTTCCGCAGAAGTTAGGGGCGAAAGAAACAGAGGATACAATTGTCTCATTATGGGAAGAAAAAATATGTTGGATATCTGAGACGAAAGAGACAAAGGGGGGGGGACTCACTGCTGGCTGCCTAAGGGGGAGATGCTGTTGTTGATTAACTACCACAGGACCTGGGGCAGCTGGAGGCAGAGCCGGTCCAACCAGGGCACTGTGACGGCCAATCAACGTGAACATTTCTCCCTTGATGTGGCTCCATGCGCTTTGGAATGAATGGAGGTTTGAGTATGGGCGATTGATGGTGGTGGCATATTGGGAGTGTAAATCTGGAATATCTGCGCAGAACGACCGCGCGGACGGACGACGAAGGGGGTTGCTGAACCGGTGTAGCCTGGGAGAGAGAGATTGATTGCCTCGACGGCGTTCATGACTGTTTGCTATTTATTAGCTATTTGTCCGATAGAGCGGTAGAGCGTTTTGAGATAGGGGCGACGAGATCAAAGCGACGCGTGTCCCAAGACATCAGACGACAACTTCTCGATCATCTGAAATCAAACAGAAAGATACGAACAAGATGACGACTGCCCTCAAGACTCCCGACGATACCCAGATAACAATTCCACCTGTCATCTGAAATAGGGAGCAAGGAGAAAAGATCGCACTTACAAGTCAACTTGGACGTATATCGGCCCCGAGCAGATGCGGAGAGGTTAGTGAGCGCGGCGCTTGCAGGCCAGTTGCCAGGACCAATGGGAGCGACGAGCGAGATAGTAGCGGACATCTTGATAGTGGTAGAGACAAGGGCAGTTGTTTGGATAGTTGTGTGTAGTAGATGTGTAATGGCTGTTTCTTGACCGGAATCTCGACACCTCCCAACCCTCTGGCCCACGTGACCCCGCGCCGCCTTTGCTCAAGCGGCTCAGGCCTGGCTCAACTCCGGCTCAAGTTTGCTCAGGTCTGCTAACCCATCTCACCAGAAATCGTCAACTTTTAACGAGGAGCCCGAAAAGGCCCCCTTTCCCAATCCGGGGGTCCCAAATCTGTTCCCACTATACGCTCATTCCCAGACAGTTATCCTGGTCTGCCTGTCTTTATACGTAGGACCTTTTTCTGTGTTTTACTTCAGGTTATTTTATGTCGTCCTCTGTATTTTGCCTAGAACTATGTATTCTATAAATGGCTGTTTCCCTCTTACCTTTATATCTTTTCTCCTCTATCTTCTTACTCATATTCTTATCTATCTTCTTATATATCTCCTTACCCATCTTCCAATACATCTCCTTACCTATCCCCTTACCTATCTCCTTATATATATCCTTATATATATCCTTACTTATATTCTTTCCCTCTTCTTTTCTCTCTCCTCTCTCATTTCTCCAGGAAGACCTTCTTTTCTCGTCTCTATTTCAGATATCTATATCCGTATATATATAGTTCTATAAGCCATAAGTACTAAATAGGTAAAAGAATATTAGAAAGAACTAAATTCAGATAAGTAAATAGAGGCAGCCCTGAGAAATAGGCTCTCTAAAAACAGGTCTGGAATTAATAATAATCCCGTTTATAGAAAACTAAATAAAAAGACTAGCTAACTATAATATAATATAATATAGGATTTTTGGGAAGTATATATTACTAATATTATAAGATTAAGTCTAGAATAGTAAATACTAATATATCTTAGATCTAAAAGAAAATATCTAGAATTAGACTTATATAATATAAAAGATATAAAATATATTATTAAAGCTATTAGATATTTAATTCCCGGTAAACTAGATAAAGAAATAGAAAGAGTAATTATTAAAATAGTATAGAATAAGATACGAAAACTTATATTAATATAATAATAAAAAACAAATATTACTATTTCTTTAGAAATCTATAATTTAATAGCTCTTATAAATATATTTATAGGCAAGTCTATTTTAAATTATTAATATATAATATATTTACTAATAAATAAAAAAGCATATTAAAAATATATTAAAATATATAATTCTTTTATTAATAGAAGAAAAGATATTTATATTTCTAATAATAAAGAATTATATTAATATAAAAGAGTTCTTATAATAATATAATTACTATAATTATATTTATAAAAAATATTATATAAATTTAAGTATTCTATTAAAAATATATTATTATATTTTTATAAAGTTATAGAAAATATATAAGATAATATTTAAGGTAAGATATTAAATCTAGAATAGAAATAAAACCCCGATTTTCGTATTAATAACTATTACTAATAATAAAACCTTATTTATATAATTATATAGAAAGATAGAAAGCTAGAGATTAAAATAAGTTTTAAAAAAGAATTTACTAAAGAAATATAAAATATTTCAAAAAAGTAAATCCAAAAGTATTTATTTTAAAGCTTAGATAAATTACTAATAGCTTATTTATAGACCAAAATATCTATTATATAAGAAATTAAAGCCTATATCTTCTTTTTTTACTAATAGTTTCTTATTTCTATTTATTATTATTATTTTAGTTAATATATTTAGGGACTATAGTACTATTAAGAATATTCTTATTACTAGACTATTATTAGATAGAAAATACTAGATTATAGATTAAATAAATAAGATATTAGATAATCTAGTCTTTCTAAAGATATTTATAAATAGACTAGTTAAAAAGACTAAAAACGAGATTATATAAGGCTATTAGTATTTAGACTAAATAAAAAGGGCTAGTTTTATAAGAGAAATAAAGTTTTATACTATTTATTATAAAGTATTTATTAAGATAAATAATAAAAAGTACTTATTTTAAATAAGTTTATAATATAATAGGCTAATTAGTAATAAATAATAGCTATTTACTAAAACAAGTTATAAAGTTTATTATATATAGAAACTTAAAAACTTTTATTAGTTACTATTTAAATAATATAAGTAATATAGATAATATAATAGTCTTTTTTATCCTGAAACTATAATAGAATCTTACTAAAAACTTCTATTCTATATTTATAAAAAGAAACCCGGATTTCTAGTACTTATTTCTAGGAAAATACTTAGATAAGCTAAGGTAATACCGGAACTTTACTAATTTTAGTAAATAAATTAATAATCTTTTTATTTAAATTATAGCTACTATTATAGAAAAGAAATACTAAAAGCTTAAAGCTTAATAATACTATATTTATAATTAGTATTAAAAGCTTATTAATAAAGAATTAGTAAACTATTATAGAATATAATAATAAATATATATTATCTAATATAAAATAAATAACTAGGGCAAATAATACTATAATTACTTTAATTATATTATCTATTATATAGTTTTTAAATATAATTGCCTTATTTATACTTTACTAATTATTACCCTATTATAGAATTCAGAAAATATCTCTATTTTCTAAGATCTTATTATATTTTATATAAATAATTCCCGTATTATATATTAGGAAATATTATAGTCTATAGGAAATTACTATCTAGTATTAATTTATAGCTAAGAGATTAAAGAATAAGAATAGTTTCCTCTTATTAGTATTATTTCTATTAATAGAATATATTAGTATTATTATAAAAGAGAAATAGAAATATATATACTAGTATTTTAAAAACTATTATAAGAAGTAATCTGGTTTTATTAAATTTTATTTTTGGTATAATAGATAAATAACTAGTAAAATAGGTTAGAAAGCCTATTATTAAGATTATATTAGTAATTTTAATATATTTTTCTAGTATAAACTAGTTTCTTTCTATTATATTATTACTTATACCGGATATTATAGCAGATATTTAAGGAAAAAATAGCTATTAGTAATTATATAAATAAGATAGTTTTATAATTAGATAAGCTAGTAAAAATATATTTCTAATTATATTTTAGAATATATTAAGAGCTTAGATAGTAAGAACTTTATTTTATACTTATATTTACTATATATTATAGTACTTTATTCGGAATTAGACTTATAAAACTATTTTGGAAATATATATAATATTTATAAGCCAGATATATAAAAGAAATACTAATATTAGTAAGAAGAAAGTAATAATAAATAAGTCGAAATATCGGGTATTATTAAGAAGAAATAGCCTCGATTTTAAGGAAAGCTAGAAGATAAAAACTATAAAATACCAGATAACTAAAAATCTATTTTTAAAGATTATTCTAAAGATTTTCTTAGCTACTTATTTATAAATATGTCGGTAGTAAATTTTGATTTATATCTAGTAAATAATATTAAGATAATAGTAATATCTAGTAATTTCTTATTATATTATAGTATTTTAGTTAGTAGTATCTGGAATAATTATAATAACTATTATAGTATAAATACTTCGCTTTTATTCCTATTAAATAATATTCTTAAAGCAGTTTCTTAGACTAGAAAGAATTACTATTCTTTTTAGATAACTTTATTAGAAGCTATTACTATTAACCTCTTTAATAATTCTGAACTTTAGAACTTTAATATAATTATAGATACTATTTCTTATTCTATTAAGTTTTAAGAGAACTAGATATTATCTAGCTCTAATACTTTTCTATTATATCTATCTAGTATTTTAATAAAGTTAGTTAATCCGGAGCTTTAAGATATTCTTTCTTCTTTTATATTAAGTTTACTAGTAATTACTAACTTAGTTAAGGATATTTATAGAAATATACTAATAATTATATTAGGGTATATAGAAAGCTCGGTAATATAGCCGCTTTATAATAGCTAGCTAGTTATAATTAATACCAAGAAAGGAATATAGGAGGCTAAAATATTACTTGCTAAGTAAAAACGAGATAAAATAACTTAGTACTTTATAAAGTAGAAAGGATTTCCGTATAAGAATAATATATAAAAGAAATAGAAGAATATAAGCCCGGAGCTTATTAAAGAGTTTGAGGCGACCTATTAAAGGAACTATTCGGGTATATAACTACTTAAGAAGCGAGTACTATATAAAAGAATTAAATACCTTATTAGGTAAAAGGGTTATCCGGAGAGCGAGAATTCTTGGGAGAAAGAAGCTACTATAGGCCGTAAACGAATTATGAAGTTTGAGGCGAGCTAAAGAAGGAAACTATTTATATTATATAATATTATTCTTAGCTAGTAACTTGGCTTGTAATCTTATCCCTGTATTTATTTATTAAAAGTATATTGTGGATATCCGTTATAGGGCGAGTATGACAAAGGCACTAAATATGTGGTTGGCCCGGAATAATATAGAGCCGCTCCCGTAATCTAGAAAGTTCTGGAAGAGCTCTACTTTTAGGCGAGAATGTCCGCCTCCCGAGATCTGTAAATCATATTATAACTTTTTTATGAAATTATGAATCTAGAATTCAAATAAACACGCCTTGGACTTGAGCAATATCTGCCAATCTTCATAGGATTAGGCTTTGATTAGTATTTGTTCTGCGACATATTATCGCTCGTAAGAAACCACAACTAATGCGAAGCCTGAATAGCAGCGATTACTTTGCCCCTGATAAATCAGGCGAGGGAGCTATATCGGGTCCCTATAGTTATTCAGAGGCTGTGCTGTAATCTCCCGTCGGACAGTGTGCCTTCGCTTTTCTAAATTTGTGTATTAACACTCGCTATATAGAGGGAGCCAGAAAGGGATCCCCATAAAAATAGATAGTCCAAAGAGGGACCCGTAGAGCAATACTTTATTAATTCAAGCTATATAAATAATTAAGGCAAGTTTAATTATGAACATACCCAACTATTAAAAAAAATGGCTTTGCCTCGACCAAGTAACCTAAATCATACCAGATAGAGAACGGAATGCCGTGAAAAGCTTTCGGAGCATATTAGTAAGATCTACGCCCTTATAGATAACGGAATTTGCTTAATACTATAGTGCCTGTCGCTTAGTTCTCGTGTTTTAAGCGAAAACACGTAAAAGCGCGTTTACGTATCACTCTCCCTCTTCTCTTCTATATATAATTATGCCACCAATACGTACTCCCTTAGCTAAACGCAATGGCAATAGGCACCGGGGCCCTGAACTCTCTAAATTCGAAAGAGGCCATATAATTAGTATATATAATACTAGCAAAAAAGTCATCGAGATATACCGGTTCTACTATTACCTATTATTAACCGTATAATCTACGATTTAATCGGCCCCCTTATATAAAGACGGGCACTCTTTACCTCGATCTGGAAAGCCTAAATTATAGACTCCTGCCCAGGAACGCCATATACTGCGTTATATATATCGTTTTCCAAAAGACATATATATGGAGGTTATAAAGGCATATAAGGTAGGGTTTAAGAAAAGTACGGTAAAGAAGATACTCAAGCTCTATAATATTAAGAATTAGAAGTATAAACGAAGGCCTTATTTAACGGCAAAGAATACCGCGAAGCGGCTTGCTTAGTGCCTTAAATATTAAGGTAAAAGACCTGAGAAGTAGGGAATAATAATGTGAAGTAACGAGTATAGTATGGAGAGGAGGCGAGATAAAAGAAATAAGTAGTGCTTTCGAACGTTAATATAAAAATAGTAATCACAAATAGTTCAAACTTATAATACGAGCAAGAATATGAAGATTATGGTCTGGGGAGCCTTTTGGGATAATAGGAGAAGTAATCTTTATATTATGGATCGGGATTTTGAGTCAGCGAAGTATGGGTACTCTATAGAGTTATATTTGGAGGTTTTGGAGGCAGAAATTAGTCTGATCTTCTTTATATTAGACCCTGGATATTGTGGTACGGCAGGCCGTACTCGTCGAAAATCATATTATTTTGGCGGTTTTGAGGTTTAGATCACATAATAAAGGCTGCGGCCTTTTATATATAACTTGCGGAAATCATATAAGAAAGCTAGTTTTTCTATAAACTTAGAGAATAATCCTTTATAAGTATTTAATTAATTAAGCTTTTATATACTATATACTATTTATACTTTACTATTTATACTTTTAATTTATTATTTTACTATTAAGTTATATTTTATACTCTAGTATACTTTATATAGGTTTTTATCTTATTATAGTTTCTCTCCTATATATTTTATAATAAGTAATATAGGGAGAATAGAAACTTTATAGTTAAGGTAATACTCTTATAAAGTTCTAAGAAATATCTATAAGGCAGATTATTAGCTTAGTAAATTAGGAGAGAAAAGGGCTATTATAATACCTTAAGCCTAAAGCTAAAATATTAAGGATATATAAGTATTAATTTTAGTATCTTATATTAATTTCTAATATATCTAGTAACTTGAATATAAATTAGCTATAAGATATAATTACTAGTATAGTATATAGAAATAGTAGAAATAGAGGCTAATTATAAAAGGAAAAGAAATAGAGGAAATAAAATAAGAAATATTATACTAAGATAGTATAAATTAGATCTTAGTTAGAATTAGATTTTAGTATTTAGAAATAAAGTTATATTATTAATTTATATATTATTTTTAGTTATAGTAAAAGCCGAAATTAAAGTAGCTTTAATTTTAGTAATAAGGCTTATTTCTAAGTCTAAAAAAGATATTTAAAAAAGAAAATATTCTTAAATTTAAGTAAAATAATAAACTAGAATTAGAAATAAGAATTAAAAAGAAATCAGAAATAAGAAATTATATAAATAAACTAGAGAAGCTTCTAGAGAAAGAAATAGATACTAAGTAAAAAAAGAAAAGAGAATTCAGAAAAGTTAGAAAAATTAGTAAAATTATTTTTATTATTTTTATTATTATTTTTAATAATATTAATAAATATATCTAGTTTAGTGAAATTAAGAGAAAATACTATAGGTATTAAGTTAAAAAAATAGGAAAGAAAATATAAGTAATAGAAATAAGACTAGAAAAGCTATTACCTTATTATTACTAATATTAAAACTCGAACCTTAATTATATCTATTATTATTAACTAGTTTTTTTTCTAATTCCGGTTCCTAAACTAAAAAATATACTTAAATAAGAAGTTAGTTCTTTAGGAACCTTATTAGTAAAAGTCTTAGGTATAGAAACTTTATAATTAATTATAAAAGAAATTATTAAAATTAATATAGCTAAGAATAAGTATATACTAGTACTAAGTTTAAACCTGCTATTTATAGGAGCTTCTAAAGTATTATAGTTTTAGGAAAGTAATATTTCTATATTCTTGAAATAGTATATAGATATATATAAAAACTATTATATTTCTAATAATACTAAAAGAAAAAGAATTATTTATTATATCTTTCTTATTTATAAGAACTAGATTAAGGCTATACTAGAGTACTATACTAATAATCCGAGAGATTACTAGAAAACCAAGTTCTTTAAGGCCTTACTAAAGGAATTCCGAAAATATAACTAGAAAATACTCAAAATTAGCTATAATTTTCTTAATTAGATTATTATATAAGCCCAGAATAAAGAAATCTTATCTAAGTCTTATATTAATATATTTAATAAAGTATTAAAGAAATTACTAAAGAGGAAAGAAATAAATAAAATTACTTAGTACTAAGAATTTATAAAGAAATTATTTATTCTAATAAAAGATTATATTCTTAAGAATATAAATTTCGAGCCTATAAATATTTCTATTTATAAATATAATAAGATATATAAGAAAGTAGTAATATCTTATTAATATAAAAAAAAGAAATATTATTTTAATATTACTAATAATTTAGATATATCTAGATTTAGATAAGAATACTTGAATATAATAGTCTATAATATAATTCCTAAACTAGAAAATAATTATTTCTTACTAGTTTCTCTTATTATATTTCCTAAAGCTATTATAAATATAAATAAGAAAAGAACCTAGCCTATAGCTAATTATATAAAACTTATTAAAAGTAGTAAATCTAAGAGAAATAATATTAACTAGCTAATAAGAAGTCTAGAAAAACTATTTATTATTACTATAATTTAAGAAAATTTATAGAAATAACTTAATATAGCTATTATTATAATTCGGGAAAATATTTATAGCCTGCTTATATAGCCTAGCTAACTATAGTAAGTATAATAGTATTAATAGCCTAGTAAGTATAATTCGAGTCTTTAGAAAGAATATACTAGAAGTTATAATAAAGGTTATAAAGAATACTATAGTAGCTATAGTAATTGAGCTAGAATAAGTAAAGAATTTAGATAATTATATTCTAGAGAAAGTTAGTTTCAAGTATAGTTAGAAAATATTACTTAAATTAATATAGCCTATAATATAAACCCAGAACCAAAAAAATAAATTTACTATAAGTATTATAGCAGAAATAAGAATAATAATATTAATCCCGAATATATCTATATTTTTTAGTTCTATTACTTACTAATAAAAGAACTTATAAACTATAGATATACTTACTAATTTAATAGAAAATAATATAAAGGGCTATTTAAACCTAGATAAGAAAGTATTTCTTTTTTCCTTACTAGTAAGTACTAGTAGTTTAACTAAATTATTTCCTAAATCCGAGGAAAAGAATTTAATTATAATTTAAATATTTAATCCAAAAATATCTAGAGATTAATAGGAAATACCTAGTTTACTAAGTAAGAAAAAGAAAAGGAAACTAGCTAACCGGGATCTATATATAAAAATAAGCAAATTATATCTAGGAAATCTAAATAGCTACTTTACCTTAAAGGAAATTATATTAGAATTACTAATACTTTAGGTTCTGGAATTAATAAATAGTACTAAGATTTAGTTATAAATAGTATTTTTATTAATACTATAACGGGTTTCTTATTAAGGAAAAAGGGAAAAGAGATAGAAATAGCTAAAGAGGTTTTCTAAAAACAAGCTAGAGTAGAAAAGAAGCTATCTTATATAAGAGGCCAGAAGAATATTACTTTAAAAAATAATAGATAAGGAAATAGCCTAGCTAAGAATATAGATATTAATACTTCCGGAAATAAATAAGATAAATTAGGAATCTAATATATTCTTAAATATAATAAGTATAGAATTCCTAAAATTAATAATATTTTAATAAGATTACTAAAGAAAGTAATTATTCTATTTCCGAAAACTTAGAAGGAAATAAGAATACTTATTAATGCCTTAAAAATACTAGATCTAGCTATTATATTTTAGAACTAATAAATTAAGAATAATACTTTTTATCTTATTATTTTATAAATAGGAAATACTATTATATTAAATATAATTAAATATACTAGGAGATCTGTAGAACTAGTAGCTATGGCTTATATAATAAATAAAATATTTAAGGAATTAGAAATACTAGCTCAGGTATCTAATACTAATAGAATTATTTAATTTAAAAGTAATAGTATTAATATTTGAATATTACTAGCTTATAAATATATTATACGAACTTTATATCTCTAATTCGTATTTTAAAGATCTTAAGGAAGTATTAAATATAAAGAAATAATTAATACTAGAGCTAAAATTAATATTTTCCCTAAAAAGATTTCTAGAAATATTAGTAAAGTAATATATAATACTATAGATTATTAAATATCTATTATTACTAGAGCAGAATTTGGATTTATAGAAATAGTAAAGCTTAGAGCTAAGGTTATAGATAGAATAGAATATAAAGATATATTTTTCCTAGTTAAAGAGACTCTAAAAATCCTGCTTAATTAACTATTCTTAGTAAAAATAAAGATAAATATTATATATAGAAGTAATAGTTTATAGGATAGAAGATTTACTAATCCTAAAAATAACTAGAATACTTATATTATTATAATTATTTTATTTTTAAAAAATACTAGAAAGTAAAAGAAAGTAATAATTCAAAAATACCAAGCTCCTAGAATTAAGGAATTAAGTAATATAGAGTAGGAAACTAAAGATAAAGAAGAAAAATAGAGCCTAGTATTATAACTAGTAATAATATTAAAGAAAATAGGAAAATACCGGAATTTCTTATAAATTCTTTTATTTTAGATTTAGGAGTTTAGGAAATTAATAATATTTTTAGAGAAACTAAAGCAGAAAAGGCTTTAATTAGAGTATTATTAAGAATAGTTCCGGAATTAATAGAAAAAGAAATAAAAAGGATATTAAGTAAAAATATTTCTAAAAAAGAAATAAAGTAGTATTTCCTAATAATAAAGAAATATATTCCCGAAGCTAAGAAATATCGAATTTAAGACTAGAAAGAATTCTGAAATATATAAGAGCTTAAGGAAAGTATATTAAAATATTAGATAAAAAGGCGCTTTTTATATCTAATTAGGAAGAAGCTAAATAGAAAAGTTATAAATTCCGGAGATTAGATAAAAAGAGTACTAGAGAAAATAGCTATAGCTTTTAAAGAAAAGAATAATAACTATAGTTTATTTCTAGTTACGAGAATATATAAAATAAAAGATAAGAAGATTTAACTAGTAAATACTAATAATAGAACTAGAGAAGGCTCTAGTAAATATCCGGACTAGTTTAAGAGATTTAAAGCTAGAGAATACCTATAGAAATATACTAGGAAATATAAGAATTACTTTTTACTAAGAATATTAGTTATTTTAAGAGGTTTATAACTTATTTCGGAATGTCTTAAATAATTAGATATTAGTAACTAGCTCTAAGAAAAGAAACTAGCTATATTCTAAAAATTAATAATTAATTAAAAAAGTATAATTATATTTAATTAGAAAGAAGTAGGAAAAGTTTATAAGAATATTAGCCTATTTATTCTAATTAAAACTATTAAGTATAAAGCCTAGTAAGAGAAAAATTTCCTATATTTCAAAGCTCTAGTACTAATAATAGTAAAAATATTATTAGAATACCTAGATTATAAAGTTCTTAAGAAATATAATAGACTTTACCGAAATTTATAGTTCTTAGTTATAAAGAAGATTACTAGGACTTATAGACTAATTAATATTACTATAAAGATAAATTTAGTAATTTTATAAGATACTAACCTATTTCTATTTACTAATAAGATTTTAGAGAAATTTACTAGATATATTTATATCTTTTTAATTAATTTCTTTTCCGGATATAATTAACTTATACTAGATACTTATAATAGAGATTTAACTATATTTATAATACTTCTAGGGCTATTAAGAATAACTATACTATCTTAGGAAGTTACTAATTCTATTATATAGTTTATATAAATTATTATAATACTTATAGTAAGAAGGCAATACTAAAGATAATAAGGATATTAATAAATAGTTAGTAATAGAGCTTAATACTATTAGAATAGTACTTATTAGGCGGAAAATTCGGATAAAGAAAGCAGTTCCGGTTTAGTTATATAATATTATTTTAAGAAATCTAATTTCTAAGATTTTTACTAGATATTTAAATAATAATATCTAGTTACTAGAGATTAATAATTAAAGCCTTATTATATCTAGAAGCAAATTAGTAATATTAAAAAATAATAAAATCCGGAAGTTATATAATAAAAGCCATAGCCTTTTATATATAACCTCTAGTAAAATAGTAAATAATAATACTAACTTTTATACTTTACTTAATAACCTAATTATTTTACTAGATTTTTTAAATAATAGCTATTTTAAATAATACTAGAATATTATATAATACCTTATAATATTTTCTAGATTAGAAGAAATATCTAGAGCCGAGTTTTAAAAGTTAAATAGGGAAGCTTTAAATTATAGTATAAGAGATTAATTATTATAGAGAGTTATATTTAAAATATACTTATCTTAACTTATTATTAATAATTAAGAATAAAGGGAAATTATTATTAAAGAGTTATATAATAAGATTAGATATACCGGAAGAAAAAGCACTTTTTACTTAGTAGCTAGCCGCTATTACTAGGAAAATTACTATAATTATATATAGAAATATATTAATACTTATAAAGTCTATTAGTATAAGAATAAAAGAAAATAAAAAGAAGTTTTATATCTAATAAAAGCTATACTTCTTTTCTATTACCTTGGGATTAATATAATTAAACTACTAGACTATAAAAGATATAATTTATTAGTTATTATTAGAAACGACTTCTTAGGATAAATTAAAGCTAGACTTTTAAAGAACCTAATTAGTAAGAAGGTTACTAAGTTTATTTAGGAAGAAATTATTTATAGATATAGTTTATTTGGGTAACTTAAGGTAAATAGCAGATCGGAATTTAAAGAAATAGTAATTTAGGAATTTAATAAGCTAGGAATTAATAGAATTATTATTTTGGCTTATAATTTTAAAGAAAATAGTATAATTAAAAAAGAATATTAACTAATTATTTAAGTATTTATAGTATTTATAATAAGTAAAAAGAAGCCTTAGGTAAATTTACTATTATATATTCTATTTATTAACCGAGTTATTATATATAAACTAACTAGATTTATTTCCTTTTATATAATCTATAATAGAGAAGTAATACTATTTATAGAAATATGCTTTTTAATCTAAAAAATACTTAGATAAAATAAAGTCTATAATAAAGAAATACTTCTGGAAATATAAATAAAATAAATATAAATAAGAAATAAAGATATTAAAGAAGTTAGAATAAAGAAAAATAGATAATATTAAAAAGAAAAGAAGTAATTTAATACTATTTACTAGATTTATTTAAAGCCTATTTCCGAAAAGAATCTAGTTCTTATATATAATATTAAATTAATAAATTAAGATAAGTCAAGAAATATAAAGCTATTATATTACTAGCTTAGCCCGTATAAAGTAAGATATACGAATTAACTAAAAGAATATTATATACTAGAAGAACTTAATAATATTATATTCTAAAAAACATATACCGGGAATTAATTTAAGTAGTTTATTAAAAGAAATAGATTCTAGTATTTCCCTAAAAATAAAGTTAATAATAAATATATATCTATAAATAAATATTTTAAAATAGATATAGAACTAGAAAAAGAAGTAATTATAGAATACTATAAGCAAAATAGTACTTAGGAGATCAAGAAAGCTACTAGTATTATTATATATATTCCAGAGTTACCGGAATTAAAGAAAGTAAAGTATGTCTTTTTTATAGAGAATTAGAAAGAAGTATTTAATAATAGGAGCTTTTCTTGACCTAAAATAAAGCTTATTATATTTAATTCTTTATATATCTTTTATTTTTTTTTCTGACTAATATTTATAATCTTTAGAAAATATTATTATTAAACTATTATTCTAGAAATTAGATAAGCTTTATTATTACTTATTTCTTATTATTATCTAATTACTATTACTAAATAATATTCTTAATATATGAAATTCTATTATTAGATCTTGGGAATTAAATATAAAGAATTTCTTTTAGTATAAAAATAAATAGGGAATTAAGAGATTATCTTATAAACTCTTAATTCTAAACTATAGTAACGGATAGTAATTATATTTGGAATTAGGGAAAGAAGAGAAGAAAAAAGAAAGTCTTTTATATATATTTTATTAAACTAGAAATCTTTTAAAAGCTTTACTTGCCTTTTTAACTAGCTATTCTTATGGCTTATACTAGTTTAAAGCTTAATTATAATATTTATAAATCTCGACTTTAACTTAAACTACTATTATAAGTTTCCTTATAATACCCAAATAAACTTCCTAATTAGAAGTTATATATAAATGAAATAGCTAAACCAGAAGCCCTATAAGAGGAAAGGAAAACCTTATTAAACCTAATAGTTATTTCTAAAGGTACTTAATAATATATAATTCTGGGAATCTATTAGATATTAGATAAACTAGATCTGCTTATTTAAAGCCTATCTTATATTAGAAAACCCACTTCCTTTTTAATATAACTATAGCTACTCTTAAAACTTATACTAAGGCTTAATTAGTATATTATATATTCTTTCTTCTATATAAAGAGAACTTCTCTTATATAGAACCTATTTCCTAATTAAGATATTATTTTATTACCGGGAACTAATTACTTTTTTAAAAAGCTAGTATAATTTACTAATTCTTATTATTAATCTATTTCTTACTATTAAATATTATCTAAATAATTCCTATATTCTTAATACTAATTCGGAATACCTAATCTTTCTATATTTTATATTAACTTTAATATTAACTATTTCAAACTTAATAATAATATTATAAACCCTATTTATACTATTTTATAGTTCTTTTTTCTATATATTTTAATACCTTTAGTATTATCTTTATTAATATAAATATTACTTTAAAATCCCAAATAACTAAATAGTTTTATATTATTTAAAGTCGACTTTAATAAGTACTAAATAAATATAATTAGCTTTTAGAAAAAATACGGATTAGTTTTAAAAGAAGTAATATCTTATTCTAAGTTATTCCTTAATTCTATTATTCTGATTTTTTTTTATTAATATTTATTTTATATTTTCTCTAATATCTTTAGTATACTTATATACCTTACCTTTTATATATTTCCTATATTATTTCCCTTTTTTTATACTATTTTTAAGTTAATAGAAATATCTCTAAATAAATAGGAAGTCGAGACATATTTATATTATGAAATTTTTATTATTTTCTTCTATATTCTAATACTTTAGATATTATTATTATATCTATATTTCTATTATATTATTTTCTTATTTCCCTATTATTATTATTTAGTTTAACCTGCCTTAATTATTTCCTTAATTATATTTCTTTAAATATATATATTTGTATTCTTTTCTATAATAGAAGCCTAATTCCATATTTTACTTTCTATAATTATTTCTAATTTATAATTATATTACCTTAAATATATCTAATTATTATACCTATTTTCCCTATTATATATATTACTATTTTAGTTTTATTTTCTTACTAGAAAGAAAGAAAAACTCGAATATATATAATATATTTATATAATCTAAAACTATTCTAATTTATTCTTTATTTTAGAATATACTTAAAAGAAATTCTTATAATCTCGAGAACCTTTAATTCTATAACCTATAATTATTATACTAATAATATCTTTATAACTTATTAAGAATAATAGAATAGCTAAAGAATAAATTCCTTAAATTAGTAAAGTATAATAACTAGTCCTTATAAGCTGTAGTATTATTAAAAGCTTATAAATTAATAATATTAAAGTTTAGAATATTAAAGAAGCTTGGGCAGTTATAAAAGGCCTACTAATACTAGAAAAAATAGCTATAATTACTAAATTTAATATAAATATCCTAGATAAGCTAAGTAATATATATAATAAGCTCTTGAAATAGAAAACCTTTATTAGAAACGGAACTAGACTGGAATTAACTAAGGAGAAGCTAAAGAACTATTAAGCTAATAATAGGGAATTCGAGAATATTATTAAAGGTATTTCTAAAGGCAAATAAGAGAAGCTCAATAAGATTAAGACTATAGTAAATAGTCTTAATACTAAGGGTCAGAATAGAATTATACTATATAGTAAAGCTTTTGGCTAATATATTAATAATATCTATAATAATTTTAGTAAGAATATTTATAAGAAGTTATATTCTTTTTTTAAAATAAAAGCTTTAGTATATAAAGCTATTTAGTTAATTAATAAAGCTACTTTAGAGTATATTAAGGATAAGAAGTATTAGAATACTAGTATATTTACTAAATTAGATATTACTAAGGTATTTAAGTATACTAAAACTATTTCGAAATATAGAGAATTAGAGTTTAAGCTATTATTAGCTAATAATCTTAAAGCTAGATAATATATCTTTAATACTTCCGGAATTCTAATTAAGGGAGTTTATAGTAATAAGCCTTTTCCTACTTTCTAAGATAAGCCTAAAAAATAGGCCCCTATTATGATTTTAGTTTTAATTTAACCGGATCTAGCTAAGAAAAATAGAACTAATTTAATAGAGCCTAGTAAGAAGACTATTAGTAAAGCTAGTAGAACTAGTATAACTAGATAAGAAGAACCTAGTAAGAATAGAGAATAAGCTAAGCCTAAAACTCCTAATAAATAGTAGAGATCTGAGTATTAGACTAAATATAAGATTAGTAAACTAGAAGAAAGTAAGAAGGAATTCTCTATTTTAAAGAAAAAGATACTATCTAAAAAGACTCTTATAACTATATCTAGAACCAAGAAATAGAAGACTAAGAGTATTAAGTCCGGAGAACTTAATAAAGGCATCTAGTATATTTATAAGATATTAGCTAAATAGAAGTTAATACTTGCTTAGTAAGATAAATATATTTTTAAGGAAATATATAATAATATTATAGGACCTATTTATAAGCGAGAATACTATAGGATTAATAATAGATTTCTTAAAGCTCTTTATATAATATATATTTAGTAATTTACTAATATTTTCTCTATTAATATATAAGAAATTAAGGATATTCTAAAGCTAGTTACTAAGATCTATAAAGTTACTAAAGGCAAGAAGTATATTTCTATTACTTAGGTAAATAAGGAAATATGAGATTTCTTTTTTAAGAACTAGAAAATTAAGAAGTATAAATATAAATATTATATTTCCGATTAATTTTGCCCTAATCTATAGCTCTAATTTAATACTATAGTCTCTATTTCTAAGTCTAGTATTACTAATCTGGGTACTAATAGCTATATTTATAAAAAGAATTATCTAAAGTAGATTAAGAAGCTTAGTATTTAAAAGCTCTTAATAGAAGAAATAGAAATACTATAGTTCTATCTCTAAAAAAATAATATATTAATATATAAAGATCTTAGTAATAGCTATTTTATCTTAGTCTCTTAACTTTTAATAGTAGATCTATTAATATGGCTCGGATTTTATAAGGTATTAAGCAAGTATCCTATTTATCTAGTTATTTATTCTTAGCTAGCCTAATACTTTACTTCTGGAAATATTAATTATAATTAGTATAAAGGTAATATTAAAGATCTGCCTATTACTAAAGCTTTAAGTAATAAATTTTACCTTAGTAAAGAATATTAGAATATTAGCTATATTTTCCTTATAAATAATAAGAAGGCTATTATCTTTAATAAGAAGTTCTTTAAAAATATTAATTATTTCTCTATTTCTAATAAATTTAAGCCGGAAATAGCTAAGGAAATAGGCGAGTATTTACTAAAGGTAATAGGAAAAAAGACTCCGAATATAATCTATTTAACTAGATAAATAAATACTTTTAGCTAGGTAATCTATAAGTCTGGAATTATAAGAAAGTATTAATTCTCGGATAATATATAAGTTAAAGAATAGCTTAATAATAATTTGCTATTTAATAGGCCTTTTATTATAGTTCTTATAAATCTAGTTAATATTAAGAATAAAATATACGAAAATAAAGTCTCCTATAAGGTTATTAAAGCCTCTTATCTAGAGCTTTTCCCTCTTATTAAAGATTAATTCAAGAATATTATAAATAATACGAAATTTAAAGAAGCTATTTATTTAGAGTATATTAGTATAATTTATAATATAATTTACTATAATAAGCCTTTTTAATATCCTATAGTAAAGGCAGAAATTAAGTAATAATTAAAGGCAGATACTAATTAATATAGAGAACTATATTAGATTTAGTATAAGAATATAGCTAAGCGGATTCGGATTATCTTTAAACAAGTTTAGGAATATGAAATAAAACTATTTAAAAGTAATAAGTCTTATTTTAGGTATATAGAAGAGAAATTAGATTAACTAATAGAGAAGGATCCTAAATATTTTATTATTTCGGACTCTAAATAGGATTTTTCTATTATTTTTAGTATTTAGAGAATAAGTATAAATAAATAGGGGGTCGGATATAATATAGTAGGCCATACTTATTAAAAATTATATTATTTTGGCGGTTTTAAGGTTTAGGTTATATAGTAAAGGCTATAGCCTTTTATATATAACTTGTAGAAATCATATAAGAAAGCTGGTTTTTCTATAGACTTAGAGAATAATCCTTTATAAGTATTTAATTAATTAAGCTTTTATATATTATATACTATTTATATTTTACTATTTATACTTTTGATTTATTATTTTATTATTAAGTCACGTTTTATACTCTGGTATACTTTATATAGGTTTTTGTCTTATTATAGTTTCCCTCTTATAATATGAATTTATATAGGATAATGTCTCTATTTATATAGCTAGTAAGGTAAAGAAATAGTTTAAAGTAAGGGGGTTTATACTACTTGAGGACTGGCCTGCTTATTTCCCAGATCTTAATCTAATCGAGTATATCTGGTAGTACCTAAAGACTAGGTACTATAAGATATTCCCTAATATTACTACGGATAAGTCAGAGTCAGAATATATATAGTAAAGATTGGAGCCTTGTCTTTAAGCCGCTTGGGATACTCTAGACCAAGATTTGTTTAATAAGTTAGGTGCAAGTATAAATGATTGCATTGAGGCAGTTATTGCGGCTAAGGGCTGGCATACTAAGTACTGAGCCTAATTTCCAGTGTATTTTAGAAATTTTAATATTATTAGAAAGAGAATATTACAACGATTAAAATGAGCTAATATATACGTAAATAGGACCGCAATTAATAAAGATATAAAAGAAAGAAGTGTGAATGGAAATAGTAGGGTACAGGGTAAAATTAGTATATTAAATAATTAGATTAGATTAGATTAATAGGCATTAATCTAATCTAATTAAGGAAATTTACTATTAATCATATTCTAATTATAATCTAATTAGATTAATCGATTATTAATTAATTAATTTAATTAATGGAGCACGTGACTAGACACGTGATAGCGCTAGCCGCATCGGGAGCGCGCTTTACCGCATTAGGGCTACGGCCACCTAGCGGCGGCCTGGGCCGCAGCTTACTAAGCTATAAGGCATATAGTAACGCTTGCAAGTATAACTGATTTCCAAGAGTTAATTCTAACAAAAGACTAATTAATACCCCTTTCCAAAGCTAGAAGCGTCTCTTTATATATTCCCTAGTACTTAGCCAAGCGTGCGAAGACCTTTACTTAATTAGGAAATGCGATCCCATGCAAGCTTTACTCAAAATAGGAAACTAGATCCACGATATCTAATACCCGTCCATGCGCCATCACGTACGCCCCTTACAGATAATTAGTTTATTATTATAGAAAAGGAGTAATTAGTTAGTTCTTAGCTTAATTTAGATTTTTTTATTATAATATTATTAGTTAGTTATAAGATTATTTAATAATTAATAAGTAAAAGTAAAGAGAAAAGTAAAAAAAGTCAAGAAACTTCGGTATCACGTGATTAACCAAGTATTAATCAGATTAATCAAGATTAATCTAATCTAATCAAAAAAAAATTGAATTACGTTAATCATAATCTAATTACATTAATTAATTAATTAATCGATTAATTTAATTAACGTAATTAATTCTTTAATACACTAGGTAAAATTCAAAAACACGAGAACTAAGCGACTAGTACTATAATAAGATATAACAGAGAGCAAGCTTGGAATATTAATCGACCTATTAGAAGTTCGTTTTATTATATACATAAAGGATCTTTATTCTTGGTAATCTCTACTAGCAAGAATATATCTTTTCGAAAAGAACCTAAGCAAGCATTTAATTAGAGCTTATATGGAATTATATCAAGAAGTTAGTATTTTGTTTAAAGCTATGGTAAAAGAAGTACGTAAGCTCATTATTACCCGAAGTATAAAGCTAATGCTAGTGCCAGAATATTCCTTTTACTGGACCAGTAGCAAACTTTACCGACAGAATTACGGAATTAGAAGCAGAAAATTCAAGGTTAATGGGTGAGGTCAACAAGTTAAAGGATACTACTACGGCAGAGTTAATATTTAAGCGAGATGCTAAAGAGGCCGCGAACCAGCTTACAGCGGTGCGATATATAGCAGAATTAGAAAACAAGCACCTAAAGAGGGATATTCAAAAATGGGCTACTATAGCAGAAGATTTTAGAGTGAGTACTATAGATTCCCACCAGATTGTGAATGAGGCGTTTTTGGTATTAGAAAAGTTAAAATCTTCACTGCTTTCTATTTGTATATAATTCTTCAAGATTAAGAAACCGGCAACTTCACTGTGCTAGTGGGTTCGCTTAAATTGCCACTCATATCTACGGAAGTAAAGTGACCGTCTACTAGACATAAACATATCTCATTAGTTACACACAGGATCTCACCTAAGAGACGGGGTGCAAAGACAGGGGGCAGAGACAAGGGGCAGAGACAAGGGGCAGAAAATGGTGCCTTGCCGGATTCTAATTATATCCGGGATCGACGAGGAGCCGCATCGGGCCCCCTAATCGTCCAATAGAAATAGGGTCCAAGTGACTCCCTGCCTTTTTCCAATTATCCCTTCGTCCGCTGAGACATTGCCAGGCGCTAGCAAGGGGGCCTGGCTCAGACTGTGCAGGCGTACTTTTGCTTATAAACTTATTAGTTATCTATTCATTTTCGCCCTGAGCCAGGTTCAATGCTAGCGCCTGGCAATGTCTCAGCGGACGAAGGGATAGCCTTGGCGATCGACAGGAATCGACAGGGGGCCCGATCGAGCCTCCGCAACCCGTTCGATAAGCGAGAGTCAGAGCCAACAGTTTGGCCTTGCTGATGACGCTTGATGGACGAGCCTGTGCGTTTGAGTTACTCGGTCACGTGATCAAGAGGACTGGAATGGCTTTTTGTCACACGTCGCAAAAAGAGAAGGGGTCCCGGTAACCCAAGCAACTATTGGATATGACTTGACTTGCGGGCAAGGGTCGACGGGAATCACGTACATAACTGCTTTGTCTTGTCTTGAGAAAAAAGTCTTGAGAGAAATTTCTTAAGAGATCATGAGTCATATGAAAAATCGCTTAAGAGAGTACGGCTCTTAAGATATTTCTCGTAGGAGCTATACTCTCTCAAGAGCTATAATATCTCAAGAATCTTATCTCAAGAATCTTATCTCAAGAATCTTATCTCAAGACCTGTAATCTCTTAAGAAATTTCTCTTAAGACTTTTCTCTTTAGATTTTACGGGTCTTATAAAAGTACGGCTCTTAAGATAATTATCTTGCAATAGTATAGTACTTGGGATACTGGGAGTCTTGAGAGAATTCTTTGAGGATATCTATAATCTTGAGAGTATTATCTTTATACCTGTAGAGTCTCATATGCTATAATATCTCAAGATACTTATCTTTAGTAATATTCTCAATAGGAGTTATAGAAATCAGATTAAATGCTTCTGGGAGTCCGATACTTCCTATCCTATCCAGAAGAAGTTTAGAAATAGGTAAGTAAAGCAAAAAAAATAAGTAAGGCCTATAAATACTAATAGATAATAACCTTATAGGTATAGCTTACTTGTATCTTGTATATACGTCTGTTTCTAAATTAATAGAGGCAGTATAATACCAAATTCGGACTTATTCTCTCCTATTAGACTAGTATAGGCAACTCTATAAACGGATTCAAGCCCAAGTAGCTACTATAATACCGGTATTAGCTAATGAGTATTAGAGGATATTCTTATAGGAAAAGATAAAACAAAAACGCTATACTAATTTAATCTAAGATACTAAACTAATCTAACTTACCCTATATATATTCTTCTATAAAGAGATCTTATAATTATACTAACTCGTATTCTAATTCCTTAAACTTACTTTTCTAGCTATACTAGCTAGTATTCTAACTCTTATAGGCATACCTTATTATCTAAGTACCTATATACTTTATCTTATAATTAATTATATAGCTAGTTAGTTCCTAAGACTAAAATTAATTAGTAAATTAATTAAAAAATTAAAAAAATAAAAACTTTTATTAGGAATAAAAACTTACTTATTACTAGTATTTCTTTCTACTCTTCCGTTTCCTCTTATATTTTTTAATATATTTCCCTTCTGCCTTTTCTTAAAGAATTATTATTAGATTAGCCGTACTATTATATATTATAGTATATTAACTAAAAGATACCCGGTCTGCCTTTCCCGATTAAATATAAATTAAAATACTAAGAATCTAATCCAAATTAGAAATTATATAAAATATAAATAAAAACGTAACTAATATAACCTTTATTTAAAGTATTATTAGCTAGGGTATTATTAAGTAAAAACTTTACTATAATCCTAATATCTATTTATAGTTAGTATAAATTTATAATCCGATCTAATTCTAACTTACCTAAAGTTTCTAACTACTAAACTAAATAAATACAACAGGTATATATCTTATAGAAATTATATTTATATATTAGCTACTTTAGGTAAGATAGCTAGATAGCTATACTAAAGCCGCTTGCTATTATAAGGACGGGCTCGTACTTACCTATTAGTATATTAGTATTATATGGCCTATTAAATAGAGCTAAGTAGGAGAGGCAGTTAGACTTACTATATTTCAGAAGTTTTTGAATAAAGCCTTAGTAAGGCTTTATAAATAAATCTAAAGCACTTTATTTTCTTTTGGACTAGAATATTATAACAAATAGATAGCTTTACTAAAAAGACCAAAAGCTAACTAGGATCTATAGCCTAATATACTCTCTAGCTTTGACTTTTAATAGTCGAAATAGAGTTAAGTAAATCTTAATTATATTATTTATATAGCTAAAATAGAAGCTCGAGGAAAACTATAGCTAATAGCTTTATTTTACTAGATAAAGAATCTATACTAGAAGAGAAATATTAAAAGAAATATTTCTATAAAGATATAGATATATATATAGGAAAGAAGCGGCTATAATACCAAGTATTACTAAATTAAATAAGTAGTAAGTATTACTAATACTTAATATATACGGATAAAGACTTTATATAAAAGTATATAGAAAAGAAATAGGGAAAATATAAAAAGATATAGTAATAATTCTCCCTATATAAAGTTAGATATAGCTAATATATAATAGAACTAATTAAAACTCATAACTACTTCTTATAAATTTTCCGGTATATATAGGAAGAAAATGGTCCGACTTATTATAATTATAATTATATAGAAGATAAGGAAAACAAATAATATTACTCTTACTAAGTAATATAATTATTGGAATATACCTAAAGAAATACCGAAGAGATCTGCGAGAATATTAAAAAAGGGGCCAGAGAGAAGCGGAACTAGGTTAATTAATGAAATATTTATAGTCTATAGCCTAGCCTTTAATATAAATAATACCTTATTAAAAGCAGAAAATAATTACTATAAAATAAACGGCTTATAAAAGAGTATTAGCTTAACTCTATAAACCCAGGTATTAGTAATAGTTAAGAAGCTATAGATAAATAAATACTTATTTATCTAAAGCGAAAATATTTCCAGGAATTACTTTATATTATAATATATCTTAAAAAGTATAAGAGAAAGAAAGATACCGCTTATAGCTATACTAAATACAAGAGTAATCTCTATTAGAGAGCAAGTATAGGATTTATATAAGAGTAAATAAAAGAAAAGAATAAAAGAATATAGAGAGATTGAGATAAGTAAGGGGAAATATATAATATATAGGCTAGCTATAATAGGAGTCCAAATTAGACGAGAGCTAGAGATAGATCCTTGGAACTAAAAATAGAAGAAAGGTAAAATAATTTACCCGGAATTAAAAATAAAGAAACCAGAAACGGTTCTATGAAACCAAGAAGAAATACTATAAAATCCAGTTTTATAGCTCTTACTACTTAATAAATTATAGCAAATCTAGTTAGAAATAGTAAATAATTATATTAATCTAATAACTATTATAAATAAATAGCTTACTAAAGCTCTAAGTATACTTATAATATTTTATACTTTTATAAAAACCGCCTAACTTGGTATATACTTATAGTCTCTATATAGCCAGAGGCTAGTAAGAGATACTAGGCCCTTGAGCTTTTCTTTTTACTAGGGAAGTTATATTAGCTAGTACTAGAAAATATTAGAATATAATATAGAATATAAGCCTTTAATTTACCTTTATTAACTCGCCTATTAAGCTAGTAAATATTATTTCCGAGAGGAAGCTAATAGTATTAGAGCTATTAGGCTAGTAATATAGATTATTTATACTAATAGCTCTATTATTCTTAATATAGCCCTATATTAATTCTATTATAATTAAGCTTAAGACTCTAATATTATAAGGTTTAGTATTTTCTAGAGAATAAATAAAGTAGTATTCTTGGTTTATTATAATTTTTGAGTTAATAGAAATATTTTAAGGCAGAAATTATTACTAACTAATTTTAATATTCCTATCTGAATTAATAAGAATATTTAAATAAGTTAATAAGCCATATACTAATTCTTTTATTATAAGATAAGTAAGGCCCTCAAATACCTATTATAATTAGTATCTATTCTATATTCATTACTTTATTAATACTTACTTATCTAAGTATTAAAGCTAAATAAAGTTTATTAATATAAGAATTACTAGTAATATACTATAGAAAAATAGATATATATTCGAAAATAATATATAATAATTACTTAAACTTAAAAGTATTAAAGGCTAAAATAAAGTTAGGGTATTAGATCTATTATAATATATAAAGCTTATTCTTAATATATGGCTCTAAAAAGCTTCTTATTATAATAATATTAAATAAGGGGCTTTTATATTCTATTATATTAATATAATTACTAATACCGAGCTATAGCTAATAGATTTTCTTATAGCTTTTTTATAGAGATTCCTCTTTAATTATTATATATTTATATATTATAAAAGGGAAACTATAATAAGATAAAAACTCATATAAAATATATTAGAATATAAAACGTAACTTAATAATAAAATAATAAATTAAAAATATAAATAGTAAAATATAAATAATATATAGTATTTAAAAGCTTAATTAATTAAATACTTATAAGGAATTATTTTCTAAGTCTATAAAAAAACTAGCTTTCTTATATAATTTCTATAAGTTATATATAAAAGGCCATGGCTTTTATTATATAACCTAAACCTTAAAACCGCTAAAATAATATAATTTTTAATAAATATAGCCTACTATATTATATTTGACTTCCTATTTATTTATACTTATTTCCTAAATACTAAAAATAATAGAAAAATCCTACTTAGAGTCCGAAATAATAAAATATTTAGGATCCTCTTTTATTAGTTAATCTAATTTCTTCTTTATATACCTAAAATAAAACTTATTACCCTTAAATAGTCTTATTTTATATTCTTAAACTTATTTAAAAATAATCCGAACCCGTTTAGCCATATTCTTATACTAAATCTAATATAATTCTCTATATTAATTAGTATTTGCCTTTAATTATTACTTAATTTCCGCCTTTACTATAGGATATTAAGAAGGCTTATTATAGCAAATTATATTATAAATCGCACTAATATACTTTAAATAAATAGCTTCTTTAAATTTCATATTATTTATAGTATTCTTAAATTAACCTTTAATAAGAGGGAAAAGCTCTAGATAAGAGGCTTTAATAACCTTATAGAAGACTCTATTTTCGTATATTCTATCCTTAATAATAACTAGACTTATTAAAACTATAATAAAAGGCCTATTAAATAGCAAATTATTATTAAATTATTCTTTAACTTATATATTATCCGAGAATTAATACTTTCTTATAATTTCAGACTTATAAATTACCTAGCTAAAGGCATTTATTTTATCTAGTTAAATAGACTATATTCGAAGTTTTTTTTTCCTATTATCTTTAGTAAATATTTGCCTATTTCCTTAGCTATTTCCGGCTCAAATTTATTAGAAATAGAAAAGTAATTAATATTTTTAAAGAACTTCTTATTAAAAATAATAGCCTTCTTGCGGTTTATAAAGAAAATATAGCTAATATTCTAATACTTTTTACTAAAATAGAATTCACTACTTAAAGCTTTAGTAATAACTAGATCTTTAATATTACCTTTATACTAATTATAATTAATATTTCTAGAAATAAAGTATCTGGCTAGTTAAGAATAAGTAACTAGATAAATAAAATACTTATTTAATACCTTATAAAATCCGAGCCATATTAATAGATTTATTATTAAAAGTTAAGAGGCTAAAGTAAAGTAGCTATTACTAAAATCTCTATATATTAATATATTATTTTTTTAGAAATAGAACTATAATATCTCTATTTCCTTTATTAAGAGTTCTTAAATACTAAGCTTCTTAATTTACTTTAGATAATTCTTCTTATAAATATAGCTATTTATATCCAGATTAGTAATACTAGACTTAGAAACAGGAATTATAATATTAAATTAGAGCTATAGATTAGGGCGGAATTAATTAGAAATAAAGTACTTATATTTATACTTTTTAATTTCCTAGTTCTTAAAGAAAAAATCCCGTATTTCCTTATTTATTTAAGTAATAGAAATATATTTCTTACTTTTAGTAACTTTATAGATTTTAGTAACTAGCTTTAGAGCGTCCTTAATCTCTCGTATATTAATAGAGAAAATATTAGTAAATTACTAAATATATATTATATAAGAAGTTTTAAGAAATCTATTATTAATTCTATAATATTCTCGCTTATAAATAAGTCCCAAAATACTACTATATATTTCCTTAAAATTATACTTATTCTATTAAGTAAGTATTAACTTCTATTTAGCTAGTATCTTATAAATATACTAAATGCCTTTATTAAGTTCTCTAAACTTAATATCTTTAGTCTTTTATTTCTTAATTCTGGATATAAATATAAGAGTCTTTCTAAATAATATCTTTTTTTTTAGAATAAAGGAATTCTTCTTACTTTTCTTTATTTTACTAATCTTATATTTAGTTTAGTACTTAGACCTCTATTATTTATTAGAAGTCTTAGGCTTAGCTTATTTTCTATTCTTACTAGGTTCTTCTTATCTAGTTATACTAGTTCTACTAGCTTTACTAGTAGTTTTCTTACTAAGCTCTATTAAATTAGCTCTATTTTTCTTAGCTAGATCCGGTTAAATTAAAGCTGAAATTATAATAAAGGCCTATTTTTTAGGCTTATTTTAGAAAACAGGAAAAGACTTATTATTATAAATTTCCTTAATTAGAATTCCGGAAGTATTAAAAATATACTATCTAGCCTTAAGATTATTA
This sequence comes from Hyaloscypha bicolor E, assembly GCF_002865645.1. Lineage (NCBI taxonomy): Eukaryota > Fungi > Ascomycota > Leotiomycetes > Helotiales > Hyaloscyphaceae > Hyaloscypha > Hyaloscypha bicolor. Next base: position 1,895,539 of record NW_020194518.1, on the reverse strand, counting down.
GCTAATAGTAGCTTAAACTCTAATTCTCTAGGTTCCAAAATAGCTTTAGTATACTTAAGTATTTTAGTAATATCTAATTTAGTAAATATACTAGTATTCTAATATTTCTTATTCTTAATATACTCTAAAATAGCTTTATTAATTAATTAAATAGCTTTATATACTAAAGCTTTTGTTTTAAAAAAAGAATATAATTTCTTATAAATATTTTTACTAAAATTATTATAGATATTATTAATATATTAGCTAAAAGCTTTACTATATAATATAATTCTGTTTTAATCTTTGGTTTCTAGACTATTTACTATAGTCTTAATCTTATTAAGCTTCTCTTATCTGCTTTTAGAAATGCCTTTAATAATATTCTCGAATTTCCTATTATTAGCTTAATAGTTCTTTAGCTTTTCCTTAGTTAATTCCAGTTCTATTTTAAGAGCTTATTATATATACTACTTAGCTTATCTAGGATATTTATATTAAATTCGGTAATTATAGCTATTTTTTCTAGTATTAATAGGCCTTTTATAACTGCCTAAGCTTCTTTAATACTTTGAACTTTAATACTATTAATTTATAGGCTTTTAATAATACTATGGTTTATAAGAACTAGCTACTATATTTTACTAATTTAAGGAATTTATTCTTTAGTCATTTTATTATTCTTAATAAGTTATAAAGATATTATTAGTATAATAATTATAGGTTATAGAATTAAAGGTTCTTAAGATTATAAGAATTTCTTTTAAATATATTTCAAAATAAAGAATAAATTAAAATAGACTTGAATTATATAAAGGCATTATATATATTCGAGTTTTTCTTTTTTCCTAATAAGAAAATAAAGCTAAAATAGTAGTATATATAATAGGGAAAATAGATATAATAATTAGATATATTTAAAGTAATATAATTATAAATTAGAAATAATTATAGAAAATAAAATATAGAATTAGACTTTTATTATAGAAAAGAATATAAATATATATATCTAAGGAAATATAATTAAGGAAATAATTAAGGCAAGTTAAACTAAATAATAATAATAGAGAAATAAGAAAGTAATATAATAGAAATATAAATATAATAATCGTATCTAAAATAGTAAAATATAAAAAGAAATAATAAAAATTTTATAATATAAGTATATCCCGACTCTTTATTTATTTAAAGATATTCCTATTAACTTAAAGAATAATATAAAAGAAAAGAAATAATATAGGGAATATATAAAAGATAAAATATATAAATATACTAAAATTATTAGGAAAACATAAAATAAATATTAATAAAAAAAATTAGAATAATAGAATTAAGAAATAATTTAGAATAAAATATTACTTCTTTTAAAACTAATCTGTATTTCTTCTAAAAGCTAATCTTATTTATTTAGTATTTATTAAAGTCGACTTTATATAATATAAATCTTTTTATTTAGTTAGGACTTTAAAGTAATATCTATATCTATAAATATAATATTAAAGGCATTAGAATATATAAAAGAAGAATTATAAAATAATATAAATAGGGTTTATAAAACTATTATTAAATTTAGAATAATTAATATTAAAGTTAATATAAAATATAGAAAGATTAGGTATTTCGAATTAGTATTAAGGATATAGGAATTATTTAAATAATATTTAATAGTAAGAAATAAATTAATAATAAGAATTAGTAAATTATACTAGCTTTTTAAAGAAATAATTAGTTCCTAATAATAAAATAGTATTATAATTAAAGAAAGAATTCTATATAGAAGAAGTTCTTTATAGAAATAGAAATATATAATATACTAACTAAGTTTTAGTATATACTTTTAAAATAGCTATAATATATATTTTAAGTATAGCCATAATTATATTAAAGAAGAAATAGGGTTTCTAATATAAAAAAGGCTTTAAATAGGTAGATCTAGTTTATTTAATATCTAATAAATTTCCAGAATTATATATTATTAAGTATCTTTAGAAATAACTATTAGGTTTAATAAGGTTTTCCTTTTCTTTTATAAGGCTTCTAGTTTAGCTATTTTATTTATATATAACTTTTAATTAAGAAGTTTATTTAGATATTATAAGGAAACTTATAATAATAATTTAAGTTAAAATCGAGATCTATAAATATTATAATTAAGCTTTAGACTAGTATAAGCTATAAGAATAGCTAATTAAAAAGGCAAATAGAGCTTCTAAAAGATTTCTAGTTTAGTAAAACATATATAAAAGGCCTCTTTTCTTCTTTTCTTTTTTCTTTATTTTTAAATATAGTTATTATTTATTACTATAATTCGGAATTAAAAATTTATAAAATAATCTCTTAATTCCCTATTTATTTTTATATTAAAAGAAATTCTTTATATTTAATTCCCAAGATCTAGTAATAATAATTAGATAATAGTAAGAAATAAGTAATAATAAAGCTTATCTAATTTCTAGAATAATAGTCTAATAATAATATTTTCTAAAAGTTATAAATAATAATTAAAAGAAAAAATTAAAAAATATATAAGAAATCGAAAATAATAAACTTTATTCTAGGTTAAGAAAAGCTCTTATTATTAAATACTTCTTTCTAGTTTTCTATAAAGAAAATATATTTTATTTTCTCTAATTCCGGTAATTCTGGAATATATATAATAATACTAATAACTTTCTTAATTTCTTAAATACTATTTTATTTATAGTACTTTATAATTACTTCCTTTTCTAATTCTATATTTATTTTAAAATATTTATTTATAAGTATATACTTATTATTAATTTTATTTTTAGGAAAATACTAGAATTTATTTCTTTTAATAAATTACTTAAGTTAATTTCTAGTATATATTTTTCAGAATATAATACTATTAAGCTCTTCTAGTATATAGTATTCTTTTTAGTTAATTTATATATCCTATTTTATACGGGTTAAGCTAGTAATATAATAGCTTTATATTCCTTAACTTGTCTTAATTTATTAATTTAATATTATATATAAGAACTAGATTTTTTTCGGAAATAGGCTTTAAATAAATCTAATAGGTAATATTAAATTATTTCTTTCTTTTTTAGTATCTTCTATTTTTCTTTATTTTAGCTTTTTTAATATTTTTATTTATTATTTATATTTGCTTTATATATATTTCTAGAAGTATTTCCTTATTATAGACTTTATTTTATTTAAGTATTCTCTAGATTAGAAAGCATATTTCTATAAATAGTATAATTTCTTTATTATAAACTATATAAAAGGAAATAAATTTAGTTAGTTTATATATAGTAATTTAGTTAGTAAATATAATATATAATAGTAAATTTACCTAAGGCTTCTTTTTACTTATTATAAATATAATAAGTATTTAAATAATTAATTAATATTTTCTTTTAATTATATTATTTCTCTTAAAATTATAGGCCAAAATAATAATTCTATTAATTCCTAGCTTATTAAGTTCTTAAATTACTACTTCTTTAAATTCCGATCTATTATTTACCTAAAGCTAGCTAAATAAATTATATTTATAAATAATTTCTTTTTAAATAAACTTAGTAATCTTTTTACTAGTTAAGTTTTTTAAAGGTCTAGCTTTAACCTATCCTAAGAAGTTATTTCTAGTAATAACTAATAAGTTATATTTTTTATAGTCTAGTAATTTAACTATATTAATTTCAAGGTAATAGAAAAGAAATATAGCTTTTATTAAATATATAGCTTTTTATTATTTTCTTTTATTCTTATACTAATAAACTTTATAAGTATTAATATATTTCTATATATAATTATAATAATCTTTCTAATAATAATAGCTAGCTATTAAGTAAAAAGTGCTTTCTTTTCTAGTATATCTAATTATATTATATAGCTCTTTAATAATAATTTCTCTTTACTTTTAATTATTAATAATAAATTAAGGTAAGTATATTTTAGATATAATTCTCTATAGTAATTAATCTCTTATACTATAATTTAAAGCTTTTTTACTTAATTTTTAAAACTTGGCTCTAGATATTTTTTCTAGTCTAAAGAATATTATAAAATACTATATAATATTCTAATATTATTCGAAATAGCTATTATCTAAGAAATCTTATAAAATAATTAGGTTATTAAGTAAAGTATAGAAGTTAGTATTATTATTTACTATTTTACTAAAAATTATATATAAAAGACTATAGCTTTTATTATATAACTTCCGGATTTTATTATTTTTTAATATTACTAATTTGTTTCTAGATATAGTAAGGCTATAATTATTAATCTCTAGTAACTAGATACTATTATCTAAATATCTAGTAAAAGTCTTAGAAATCGGATTTCTTAAAATAATATTATATAACTAAATCAGAACTACTTTTTTTAATTAAACTTTTCGTCTAATAAATATTATTCTAATAATATTAAGTTTTATTATTAATTATTTATTAATATTTTTATTATCTTTAGTATTGTTTTTTTACTATAGGTATTTTAATAATTTATTAGTAGTAGTATACTTAGTTCCTTTAATATACTTGACTTTAAAGTTAAATAATTAAATTTATATTAGCTAGTAAGTAACTAGAGCTTTAGGAAGATTTATAGCTACTTTACTTAGCTATATAACAAGTATATTAATATCTAGTTTAAGGATAAAATAAATTTTATATAACTAGAACTATACTTTTTATAAATACTTTACTAATCCTTAGTATTCTCTCTTTATTATTATATTAATTAAGAGTTCTGCTTTATTTATTTAGGCTAGTATCTATTACTAATATAATTATTCCCTAATCTTCTAATAAATTATAATATAACTAATAGAATATCGGAATAATAATAAGTTTTTTTTAAAGAATTTATATAGCTTATATTTACTTATTATTCTAGTTCTATATTATATCTTTCCTTATTAAGTAATAAATAGATTTAGTAATAATTATAAAGCCTTTAATTCAAATATAATAATAAATAATAATTCTAATAAATGCCTTATTTTTAGTTATATTATTATAATATTCTTATTTCAAGATCTTAGTAATTCCTGAGCTTAAAGGGCTTTTTCTAAATACTTTATAAATAAAGCTAATAATAACTATACTATTATAATAAAACTATAATTTTTCTCTAATACTAGCTTTAGCTTATTTAACTTTATTTAAGATTATATTTAGGTTTTAAAGATATTTAAATATAAAATACCAAATTTCAGGTAAAATAAGCTATTTATTATAGTCTATATAAGGTCTCTTAACTCTAATATTATTAATAAATAATATAGCGATTTTAGGAAATAGATTCTTTAGAATAGTTATAATAACCTATATAAACTATATAATAGAATTAGTAGCTCCCTAAAATAGTATAATTATTCTTAATAGCTTTAAAGATATTATAAATATAGTTAAATCTTTATTATAAATATCTAGTATAAATTAATTATATCCGGAAAAGAAATTAATTAGAAAGATATAAATATATCTAGTAAATTTCTCCGAGATTTTATTAGTAAATAAAAATAAGTTAATATTTTATAGGATTACTAAATTTATTTTTATAATAATATTAATTAGTTTATAAGTCCTAGTAATCTTTTTTATAACTAAGAACTATAGATTTTAGTAAGATTTATTATATTTCTTAAGAACTTTATAATCTAGGTATTTTAATAATATTTTTATTATTATTAATACTAGAGTTTTAAAATACAGGAAATTCTTTTCTTACTAGGCCTTATATTTAATAGTCTTAATTAGAATAAATAAGCTAATATTCTTATAAACTTTTCTTATTTCTTTCTAATTAAATATAATTATATCTTTTTAATTAATTATTAATTCTCGAAATATAACTAATTTCTTTTCCTAGAACTAGTTACTAATATTTAATTATTTAAAATATTCCGGAATAAGTTATAATTTTCTTAAAATAGCTAATATTTTTAGTAAAAAGTAATTCTTATATTTCTTAGTATATTTCTATAAGTATTTTCTAGGTTTAGATTTCTTAAACTAGTTTAGATATTTACTAGGGCCTTTTCTAGTTTTATTATTAGTATTTACTAATTAAATCTTTTTATTCTTTATTTTATATATTTCTATAACTAGAAATAAATTATAGTTATTATCTTTTTTTTTAAGAATTATAGCTATTTTCTCTAGTATTCTTTTTATCTAATTTCCGGAATTTATAATTTTCTTATTTAATTTCTTTCTAGTTAGATATAAAGAATATCTTTTTATCTAGTATTTTAATATATTTCTTTTAAGCTCTTATATATTTTAAAATTCTTTCTAGTTTTAGGTTTTATATTCTTTAGTTCTAGGAATATATTTCTTTATTATTAGGAAATATTACTTTATTTCTTTTTTAGAAATATCTTTATTTAATATCTTTTTTACTTCTTTCTTTATTAAATCCGGAACTACTCTTAATAATATTCTAATTAGAGCCTTTTCTATTTTAGTTTCTTTAAAAATATTATTAATTTCCTAAACTTCTAAACCTAAAATAAAAGAATTTATAAGAAATCCCGGTATTTTTCTATTTTCCCTAATATTACTACTAGTTATAATATTAGACTTTATTTTTCTTTTTTACTTTTAGTTTCCTATTCTATATTACTTAATTTCTTAATTCTAGAAGCTTAATACTTTTAAATTAATACTTTTTTCTATTTTCCGGTATTTTTTAAAAGTAAAATAATTATAATAATATAAGTATTCTAGTTATTTTTGGAATTAATAAATCTTCTATTTTATAAATTATTATTTTTATATATAATATTTATTTTTATTTTTACTAAGAATAATTAACTAAGTAAAATCTTTAGAGCTTTTTTAATTAGAAAAAAAATATTTTCATATCTTATTTTATTTATAATCTTAGTTTTAAGCTTTACTATTTTTATAAATCCAAATTCTGCTCTAATAATAGTAAATATTTAATAATTTATAATATTATATATTACTTTATTAATATTTCTAGAGATTTTTTTAGAAAAAATATTAACTTTAGCTCTAGTATTAATTATATCTTTATATTTAATACTTTCTTATAATTCTTAAAATATAAATTAGAGATATAAAGATTATATAATATATTTATAAGCTAGTAATATCCGAATATTAATATTATTATTTTTAAATTAAATAATTCTATTAGTATTAGGTACTTAAACTAATATTTCTAATTCCTTAAATATTTTATTTATTATATAAGTTATAGTTACTAGTTTTATAGATTTCCTAATATATCTAATTATATTTAATATAATAGTATTTCCTATTTATAAAATAGTAAAGTAAGAAATATTATTCTTAATTTATTAATTCTAAAATATAATAGCTAGATCTAGTATTTTTAAGGCATTAATAAATATTCTTGTTTTTTTTTAAGTTTTTAAAAATAAAATAATTACTTTCTTTAGTAATCTTATTAGAATATTATTAATTTCAGGAATTCTATACTTATTATAATTAAGAATATATTAAGTTCCTAATTTGTTTTATTTATTTCCGGAAGTATTAATATTTATATTCTTAGCTAGGCTATTTTCTTATTTATTATTTCTTAAAATAGTATTTTTCTGGCCTCTTATATAAAATAGCTTTTCTTTTATTCTAGCTTATTTTCAGAAAACTTCTTTAATTATTTCTATTTCTTTTTTCTTTTTCCTTAATAAGAAATCTATTATAATATTAATAGAAATACTATTTATAATTAAATCTTAATATTATTTATTAATTTTAGAACCTAAAGTATTAGTAATTCTAATATAATTTCTTTTAAGATAAAATAGCTATTTAGATTTCCTAGATATAATTTATTTATTTCTATATATAAATCCCGGTTAGCTAGTTTTCTTTTTTCTTTCTTATTTAGTAAACTAGGTATTTCTTATTAATTTCTAGATATTTTTGGATTAAATATTTAAGTTATAATTAAATTCTTTTCTTTAGACTTGGGAAATAATTTAGTTAAATTACTAGTACTTACTAGTAAGAAAAAAGAAAATACTTTCTTATCTAGGCTTAAATAATTCTTTATATTATTTTTTATTAAATTAATAAGTATATTTATAATTTATAAGCTTTTTTATTAGTAAATAATAGAATTAAGAAATATAAATATATTCTAAATTAATATTATTATTCTTATTCCTGCTATAATACTTATAGTAAATTCGTTTTTTTAGTTCTAGGTTTATATTATAGGCTATATTAATTTGAGTAATATTTTCTAATTATATTTAAGATTAATTTTTTCTAGAATATAGTTATCTAGATTCTTTTTCTAATTTAGCTTAATTATTATAGCTATTATAGTATTCTTTATATTCTTTATTATAACTTCTAGTATATTCTTTCTAAAAACTCGAATTATACTTATTAGACTATTAATATTATTATACTTATTATAGTTATTATAATTAACTAGATTATATAAATAAGCTATAAATATTTTCTCGAATTATAATAATAGCTATATTAAGTTATTTTTATAGGTTCTCTTAAGTTATAATAATAATAAATAGTTTTTCTAGGCTTTTTACTAGCTAGTTAATATTATTTCTTTTAGGTTTATTACTTTTAGTAAGTTTTATATAATTAGTTATAAACTAGATTCTTTTCTTATTTATATCTATAATAGCTTTAGGAAATATAATAAGAGAAACTAGTAAAGAATAATTATTTTTTAGCTTAAGAACTATATTATAAATTATTATATTTAAGTATTTTTATTTAAGTCTAAATATGTCTAGATTATTAGTAATATTAAAATAGTATTTTTCTTTTTATATATCTTATTATATTTATAAGTAAAAATATTTATAGACTTAAAGTTAATATTCTTAAGAATATAATTTCTTATTAGAATAAATAATTCTTTTATAAATTCTTAATACTAAATAATTTTATCTATTTCTTTTTTCTTTAATAATTTCTTTAATATTTTATTAAATATATTAATATAAGACTTAGAAAAAATTCCTTTATTCTAGGCTTATATAATAATCTAATTAAGAAAGTTATAGCTAATTTTAAGTATTTTCTAGTTATATTCTCGGAATTTCTTTAGTAAAGCCTTAAAAAACTTGGTTTCCTAGTAATTTCCTAAATTATTAATATAATATTCTAGTATAGCTTTAATCTAATTCTTATAAATAAGAGAAATATAATAAATAATTCTCTTTCTTTTAATATTATTAGAAATATAATAGTTCTTATATATATTTATATATTATTTCAAGAATATAGAAATATTGCTTCCCTAAAACTATAATATTTTAGGAGCTCTTATAAGTAATAGATTTAAATCTAGTACTAGTATATACTTGTTTTTAGCTATATTAATTTTAATATTTTCTTCTATAATTAATTATAAAGTTTTCATATCTGAGATTTCTATTAATAAGGTTCCTAAAAAACTAATTTCTTATTTAAATATATCTTTTAATTTGGGAACCGGAATTAAAAAAAAAACTAGTTAATAATAATAAATATAATCGAGATTTAAGTTTTAGTATTAGTAATAATAAGATAATAGCTTTTCTAATCTTATTTCTATTACTTATATTTTCTTTTCTATTTTATTAGCTTAATACTTATAGTATTTTCTTTTAATTTTACTAAACTAGATATATTTATTAATATTATTAAAGATAATAATAAAAATAATAAAAATAATTTTACTAATTTTTCTGACTTTTCTAAATTCTTTTTTATTTTTTTACTTAGTATTTATTTATTTCTCTAGAAGCTTCTCTAGTTTATTTATATAATTTCTTATTTCTGATTTCTTTTTAATTCTTATTTCCGATTTCTATTTATTATTTTATTTAAAATTAAGGATATTTCCTTTTTTAGATATTTTTTCCGGGTTTAGAAATAAGCTTTTTTACTAAAACTAATACTATTTCTATTCTAGTCTTTATTATAACTAAAAATAATATATAAATTAATAGTATAACTTTATTTCTGAATACTAAAGTCTGTTTCTAACTAAGATCTGACTTATATTATCTTAATATAATTTTTCTTATTTTATTTTCTTTGCTTCTTTTTCTTCTATAATTAGTCTCTATTTCTACTATCTCTATATATTATACTAGTAATTATATCTTATAGCTAACCCGTATTTAAGTTATTAGATATATTAGAAATTAATATAAGATACTAAGATTAATACTTATATATCCTTAATATTTTAGCCTTAGGCTTAAGGTATTATAATAGCCCTTTTCTTTCCTAACTTACTAAGCTAATAATCTGCCTTATAGATATTTCTTAGAACTTTATAAGAGTATTACCTTAATTATAAAGTTTCTATTCTTCCTATATTACTTATTATAAAATATATAAGAGAGAAACTATAATAAGATAAAAACTTATATAAAGTATACTAGAGTATAAAACGTAACTTAATAGTAAAATAATAAATTAAAAGTATAAATAGTAAAGTATAAATAGTATATAGTATATAAAAGCTTAATTAATTAAATATTTATAAAGGATTATTCTCTAAGTCTATAGAAAAACCAGCTTTCTTATATGATTTCCGCAAGTTACATATAAAAGGCCGCAGCCTTTACCATGTGACCTAAACCTCAAAACCGCCAAAACAATATGATTTTTGACGAGTACGGCCTGCCGTACCACAGTACTCTGACCCCAGAGTTAATAGCTTCTATTAGCCTGAGACGTACCATACCCGTTTCGGGATTAATAGCATTGCTCTCTGAGGATAATGCTCTCTATCTAGCCTGCCACTTTGCAGTGTCCTGCCTAGTAGCTGTGCGGTTACTACTACTGTCTGGCTGCTCCGTATTACTCCCAGAATACGGATATAGCTCATATTCCCTTAATGTATTTAATAAGAACCGCATATGGCATTTGTCTAGGTCGGAAGTCATTCTGAGTATATGTAATATGGCAAGAAGGGTCCTGAAGATTTCATTAGTTAGAGAGAATAGGTCCAAGGGCAGCCTTCGACTTATACCTCTTATAGGGAGGATTCAAGGACCAAGACGGGAGACCGACAAGAGCCAGAATGGGCTCCTATATTGCTATTTATAGTATCGCAAGTCAACTTCGATAAGGAGTAGATTTCCTATTAGAGACGGACTGCTAAGAGATAAGAAATAGTAAGTAACCTCTATTCTTCCCTCAAAGAATAAGATCTTATATATTAATTATCTCAAAATACAATATATATAATTCCTGGAATAGGAGCAATAATAAGAGGCGAAGAGAAGTATTAAATACAGAGGTATAGCTAGTATTAAGCTTAATATACTTCATTTTCTATATAAAGAGTTAAGAGAGCCGGATAAGAATAATATCGAGAGACTAAGAAATTTGTTTTATCGGGAAAGTAGTTACTATTAACTAGACCTTCGAAATTATATTCCTACTATTATTAGCTAGCTATAGTTAGAGGCTACTATAGAAGCTTTTAGAACCTCTACTAAGCAGTTCCTGGAAGATAGATATAATAATTATCCGGAGCTAGATTTTCCGCCCGGTTATTAGTTAGAGTGCCTCTATAGATACTATTAAATACTAGTAATAGCCTAAGTTCTTTCTCTTAAGAATAGGCATTAGATAGTAAACCTATATCTTAAAAATATAATCTCTCTTTTCCGAATTCAGAGAAGCTACTAACTTTTCTTTTCTATTTTAGATCTTAACTAGGAACTAAAGACAACTCTAATTAAAGAGTACTTAGCTAAAAAGGAGCCCGATAATAGCGAGATCTATAGCAAGATCCGTAAATATTAAGAGTATAGGAAAGTAAGGAATCTATACTTCGAGAAATAATAGTAGGCTCGTTTGGCTACTATATTAGACTATAAAAAGGAGAACCTTAAACGGGTCTTCCGTAATACGAATTATAGGGCCGTATTTAATATTTAATTAGATATTCCAGGACTAGTAGGAGAAATAAGGTTAGGTATAATATATATAATATTTGCTATAAAATACTATAAGGTAAGCTCTATATCTATAAATAGTTCGAAAGTACTAACTATACTAAATAGCCAAATCTCTGCTATTTCAATAATACTATTAGCGACTTCTGGACCAGGAAAATCTTTTGTAATAATAGAAAGGCAATATAGAAAATAGATTAAGTAATAGTAAAAGCCTTTAAGCTTATTATACCAGGTACTTATAGGGCGGATTTCCAGGCTCTATATAGCAAAGTACAAAGCGGCCAGATTCTTAGTACTTTTAGTAAAGAAGATTATAAAGATATATAAAGCAGGATACTTTCTACTACTATTAACTACTTAGTTCCTTCTCTCTTTAGCTTCTTTAAGGACCTTAACTACCTCAAAAATATTACTAATAGTATAAAATAATTATTCCCGCTATTACTTTACGGTATAGTCTCCTCTGCTATAAAAGATGCATTCTCTAATACGAACCATAGAGCTAGTTAGTATATAGTCTAAGAAACGGAGTTCTCCTATATATTCTGGCCTAGGAGCTTTATAAACCGGGTAGACCTTAGACAATAATAGATATAGATATTTATAATATATAACTACCCTTAGATACCTATAGAGTTAAAGAAGAAGAACTTGTTAATAAAGCTAGCTAGTAAAAAAGCGGATAAGATTATCCTATATGAGTTTGCTATTCTAGCCTCCTGCTTAGAATATAAGTCTGAGCGAATATATAGCCTAGCCTAGTAATTACCTAATAGGGAGATTGCTTGCAGTACCCTATTAAAGGCTCGGAAACCTGCCTGCTATAAGTATAGTAAAGCGGCGTTTAAGGACTATATAGAGCAAATAGTGAATCTGTTCTCTATAGCCTAGCCAGTAATAGTAAAGCAGGCGAGAGCTATAATAAAGATTAATTACTCTAATATACTACTAAAATAATACGGGATCCTGTATATGCAAGATTACGAACGGGATAAGTTATTCCTTTTCATAGACAGGTTATATAATACCGGCGAGGAATAATACAATGAGATATTGTCTTTCTTTATCTGCAGGTCCGTATATTTTGCATTTTTCGGTAAGCCGAGTCGCCCCACTTCTCGTTCTCCTAAAGAGGTATTGCTATTGGATACTCCAATTTCAGCTCCTCTAGGAGACGATCAAGTAAGAGAGGAGCAGGAGCGGCTTGTACGACAGGAACAAGAACGGCTCGTGCGAGAAGAATAGGAAAGACTTGTACGGGAGGAGCAAGCGAGACTCGCACAAGAAGAGCAGGAGCGGCAAGAACGGCTCGCAAGAGAGGAACAAGAAAGACTGGCAAGGGAGGAGCGGGAACGGCAGGTACAGCTCGCAAGAGAGGAACAAGAAAGACTGGCAAGGGAGGAACAAGAAAGACTGGTAAGGGAGGAGCTGGAACGGCAGGAACAGCTCGCAAGGGAGGAATAAGAGCGATCAGCGAGAGCGGAACAGGAGCGGCTTGCAAGAGAACAGGAAAGTCTTGCTCGAGAGGAGCAGGAGAGGTTGGCGAGGGAGGAACAGGAGAGACTGGCGAGGGAGGAGCAAGAGCGGTTAGCAAGAGAAGAACAAGAGCGAGTTATACGAGAAGAGCAGGAAAGACTGGCGGAGAACCTTACTAAGCAATAGGAAGACAGGCCCAAGCAAAAGAAGCCCGATAAGAACTAGCCAGACAAGGGACCTAAGGTACCAAGAAGTCAAAACGGTATACGAAGAGGTTTCCGTATATCGGCTTTAGCTAAAAGAAAAGAACGGCCACTTATATAACTTGATTTAAAGAAAGTCACTAATAGTAAGTCTTTAGAAGCTAACTATTATTTTGTACTGCTATTATAGGCGTTTAACTTTTTACTAGAAGCCGCAGGAGATCAAGTTAAAGTCAATAATACTAGCTATCCTCTATAGCCTAGCTCGGATTCTTTAGCGGCGAATAACTCAATAGCCTTAGGCAAGCCACTATAACTTGCTTCTGACTCCAGAGAATAAGACCAAGCTATTAAGAGGCCTGTATAAGAGAAGCAGGGAAAACTTATAATGGAAGAAGAGGAGCGGCTAGTAAGGGAAGAGCAGGAGCGGGTTATATATAAAGAGCAGGAGAAACCTGCAGGAGAAGAGCAAGAGGAACCTGTAACTAAGGAAAAGGAAAGGCTCGTAAAGAATATTACTAAGTAATAGGAAGAGAGACTTGGACAAAAAATGTCGAAGGAGAAGACGCAAGACTAGAGTAGACCTAAGGTAGTAGGAAAAGGGGCCCGAAGAGGTATAGGTATGGCGAAAAGGAACCGGCCACTTACTTAGTTCGTATTTGAGACTTTTAGAGATGCCGAGTCTCAAGAACTTATATAAGAAGGTCGATTACCCTAACCTATGGCGAACGAACGTCAAACTACGGCAGACCAAGAAGTCGTCAGAAATCCCACCTATAGTATGTAGTCTGGTACGGATTCTTTAGTAACTAATAATAGCAACTTAATATTTGCCTCAGGTAAGATACTAGATTATGTTACTAACTCTGAAGAACAGATTTAGGCTATTAAGCCGCAGGTAAGGGCTTGAGTTCTCTTTACTTATAGCCAAGCTTATATATCTGCAGACTATAAGACAATCGAGTAACCAGAGGCCAGACCTTCCAAGGGTCCGTATAGAATATAAGATCCGTAATTACGGCATTTGGAAGGTTTTATATATTCTTCTGGTTAATCCTTCCGACCTGTTAGAGGCCAGGCGGGTAGCGATAAAGTATATAAGAAAGCGGATTCACATGTTTAATACAAGCTTTCGTATACTAACACCTCAAACGTGTTTTGAGGATATTACTACAGATGGTACAAATATAATACTTTTGATTCCGGAATGGGATATTAATACGGATAATCTTTCAACGTCTGTATCTAAGGAACGCCCTGGTTTACAGACGAATTCGGAAGCGGACCCGTCTATTCTAGAACCCAATCCAAAGGATGGTTCAGAAAGTGAAGAGACTATTTATAAGAGAGTCGCCAGGCGCGATTCAAGGTGAGTCCCATTTTGGATATAGATCACTACCAGTTCCGGTTGTGTTCTTGTATTCTCTGTTTTCTTGCGCAATTAGAGATTAATATAGAATGAATATTAATTGTTTCTTGTGATATATATTGCAGCTTATATTTGCATCCACTAATAGTCACTAAATAAATTGATATGCCATCCAGCCAGCTGGGAAGCCGATACGAAATGAACCTGATATGAACCTAAAAACCCAAGGTGCGGTAAACAATCTAGAAAATGCCTTTAAAAGTCAATAAGAGCCGCGACCGTAGCTAATTAAGTTTGTTCCATGAGCTTGTCCACTGCAACCTGCGGCTTCCTAAGCCCGTCTCTTTGGCATTATTTCTCCTTGGAACCCGTCCTACCTGCCTGGTCTGCGTATATGATCTTTCTCTTCTTCATTTGCGGCTTATCCAACTTAGCCACATTGTTGATGCAATAATCGCAACGAAGCTTAGAGCTTATTTCTCTACCTTCCACGCTCAACTGAAAGCTGGAATGCGTAGGAAGTCCAGAGAGCGAGAACTCGGAAAAGAAGTATGGCGCTGTCGCGACAGATGTATCTTGGTCGGAAATCGGTTCTTGTGATGTGCTTTGTGGACGTTGACATGGAGGTGTGCTGTCGGATCTAGTACGCAGGCTATCTGCAGAAGTCGGGCTCGATTCAGTAGCCGTCTCAACGGATGTGGTGTTAGCGGTAGACAGCGGAGAAGATGAGGGAGATGACCTGTCCGGGGATGGTGAACATTCTGTCTCGAGTTGCTGTTGTGGGGGCCCAGCTACGACAGAGTGGTCCGTCGGTCTTGTAATAACTGAGCTTGAGTGTGCCATGATTTCCCGACGCATATCTGCCCAAAGACAGTTCTCATCGTGCCTCGCCAGTAGTTGTCTATCTGTGATTACATTAGAAGAACCTACACAATACCCCTTCGCCCCGCAAGAGAAACAGATGACCTCGTTGGGTTTGTCGCTTGGGCTTTTATAAAATCCATTTATTGCCAGCTGCTTGGGAGGGAAACATTCGTAAGGCCATCCGAAGGAGTCTAATCTAGACGAAATCGTGGAAAAGGCTGCTGAAATTCGAACCGTCTTTGACATATTGATTGGCGATGTATGGACGTAGAAGTGAGATGACTTGGTGTCAGAATAATGTCGGTAGAGGATTCGATGCTGCGAAGTGAGACGTAGCGAGGGCGATGACAACGACGATGCCCTGCGGATAGGGGCTATATTTAGTAGTTGGAGCCCGTTTGAACCTCCTCTTGTGTACAGAAGGTTGCGCAATTAAGCAACGAAGTTCTGCCTCAGAAAAGGCGTGCCTGCCATTATGGTGGTCAGCGGCTAATTTTAGCCACCCACCTGGTACACAAGCCAAAGGGATCCCGGTTTTGAGAATGAATAAAAAGTTTCAATACGGAGTAATTTTAGATATGACGTGTACAAATGCAAGATAAGCTGCATTGTGAGGTCATCTGTGTTGGAACCGAATTGGGACCCTCGCTAATCCGAGAATTTTGCATTGGGTCAAAGAACACATTGCAATGCTGCAGGACGTCACACCTTTAGTAGCTAGTGACTTTGCTTTTGGAGCCGCGCTTCTGGGTACTTATTTGGTGGAGGCATCTCGGAAATGGTGTATCGTGTTCGCCATACGTTCGATTTCAAAATATTTCGGATAAGCGCGCACGAGGTGTACAGTTGTAATAATCTAAATAAATATAACTTAATAATAATAAATTATAATAGAACTCTAAAGCCTAAGATTAAGCTAATAAACTCTAAGAATAAATTTCGTCAAAGAGTTTTTCTTTATTAATCTGCAAAAGACTTGGTGGACGTGCTCATATGCAAAGGCAGAAGCCACTCGGCATCAGAATGGGCGCCTCCCAGTAAACATACCACAGATAGCTTTCGCATCCTCTACTAAGGAGGCTGTGGTAGCTATGAAGCTAGGTGGAGCCTGAGGAGGCTTCTGATAGACCTTCGGTGCCATCGTACTGGTAGTAACTGGTCTCGTGAAGGCGGAGAAGGCTGCCGCAGGTCGAATTTGCGTGAAGAGCGACGCAAGTCGAGATCCAAAGCGAGTGGAAGCCAGAATGGCGGACGTGACGATAAAGAAGAGGATTATGAAGAATCCTGCACGTAGACGAGAAGGCAGCGCCAGGATGTTCGGAAGCAGGGCGAGAGGCGCCCGGTAGCCAGTAAATGTTTGGTTTGAAGTCAGTGATTGATGATGGTGAGACGTGTTGATCTGCAAGGGTCTACTAGTACAGTACTTGTACAGTACCGTACTGCACGAGTATCCGCCCCGCGAAATCTGGGGTCGGGCACCCAACCGAATCACGGGAAGAAACCTCACGAGAATCGTCCACGACAATAAAACCAGCCACGGGCCAGTCTATGAACTGTTGGAACCCATCAAGCATACAAGGCGCAGAGTCACGTTCATGCAGCTTATGAACTGCGTACGACTACCTCTGCGATCGCCCGGATAGCGACAGCCATTGCAAACCCGGCACTCCCCATTTTGAAGAAGCCTCTGCCAGCTCATTCAGCCCCAATGGGTCACTACAGCTCCAGAGCGAATAAATCTTTGAAGCCGCTCCATGAGCACTATGAAGTAGCATTTCTTTGCTGTCCCCGGTTGGCTCACGAACTTGATCGCAGATATCTGTAACTTTCGGGGGCGCGTTACTATTCCCTGTTTTAGTCTTTTCTTAAATCGCGGTGTATGGCTCTGCAACCGGAACTTCCAGGCGTTAGCAAGTGGCTGATGGGTACTTGGTCTACTGTGATGATAAAGAATGCACCGCACATAGAAGAGCAAGTCAGCTCTGTAAAGACTGTCATTTTGCTAAAAGAACGATTGCCCTCCGCGCTTAAGAAACCGGAGTTTTGAGTTATTACTCATTCCATCATCCTATTTGTACCAAACGGATTCAACCATCTTCCACACGACCGCTGCATTGTGTTCCTCGGTCTTTTCCTTCTCGCGCCAATGTGAATTATATCCGTAAGCCGCTCAGCTAAAGAAATTTTAGCTTCAGTCCATATATTCGCAAGGGTCAGAGTCCACGTACCAGCAGTTGACGGCACATTCTTGTCCGCAAGGCACACACTCACATGCGCCAATACCGTCCGAGCACTGTTCAATGTCAACTTCTTCTGTTGCAAAACTTTCTCCAATTCTTTGAATTGTCATCCATCACATACAGAGAACTGTCCATCTGGGCAGCAAGATTTGCCATCGCCACCTGGGCAACCAGCTGCCACAAAGGTTGCCGCGAAGGCAAGAATAATCATGGCGAAACGCATTTTGGAAGGCTTGTGTAGGTTGCTTGACTTTATTGTTCAGAGAATTTTGGAAGGCTTGTATAGGTTGCTTGACTTTATTGTTCAGAGGACTTTGGAAGACTGAATCGCGCAATAGCTGGTGCTTGCTATGCCATCACTTTTATATTTATCCGGAGAACTCATGATGCCTATCATCTACGTAGCAGCCTCCTATATTATGACGATCATTACGTGAGCTTCGTATCCAAAGCATGCTCACAGTACATCAGGTAACTATCTTTAAAAAGCCAATTGGCTCGTAAGTCCGAGGCTAAGGTCTACAGCATCTAAGAAAAGAAGCTTCATCCACAAAGCTTGTCTACTTGAGCGCTATGCGGTTCCTTCTAGCATGTAGCAAAGCCAATTGGCGACGCTATACCACTTGAGGCCCAATCTTACTCAGACTGAGCACTGAAGTCATTAGCTTCTCCCATCTGCCTGAATGCAATTGGTGTCCATCCAGTTCTGCCATCACATTGGAATGCGCGACCGTACGTAAATTGCCTTGTAGATCCTCTTACTTGCAGATGATCGGCAGCTATCTTTGGGCATCCGACGGTCGAATTATACGAGCTTTGTGCCTAGTCATTGTGTCAAGCCAGTGTTTCCAAATCAATTCGGCGATCGACCCGAGCTGAGAACTTTTATTTTGCTGACTGCTGTCTTCAACTATCATCTTCATATACATGCGGGATGCCTGCCTGCGAACTGCCAACCGCTTTGAACGCCGCGAGTCTTTCTTGGAAGCTTCCATCTTGGAGCCTTGAGACAGACATTACGATCTTTGACCTAGCGCTCACGGCTGCTGTGATGATTTAATGATGATAAAGCCAGAGGCGAGAACGAATTACTCTTTGGATGACGACGAAAGGGTAGGCGAAGTTGAGCACCTCTGCCTAGACGCTGAAACTCGCCATAGGGATTTGTTCAAATTCAAATCGTTTGAATATTGTTTATCTAATATCGTCTATTTCTTCGTTCTGACGAAACGACAAAACACAGTGTGTTCACGTCGCTCGTAGCGTGTGGATTTGGCAACCACTATGGCCAAGCGACTATAATTCGATATAAAACTTCCGAGGATTGTTCCCCAGAGCATTGTTGAAACTTCATAGTGGGGAAAGATGCCTTTACTTTGGGTCAAAATAGAATATGTAATTCCCAGTTCCCGGTTTCGTGCCGCCCAGTCGTTGCACATGGCCCATAACTAGTGTTAGCTTTTGGGTCTGTTATGCACCTTTTCGGCCTCTTAATGATGTCTATAGCCAAGAAATACTACCAAGTACTGTTGGCACAAGGAATATGCACTTCTATTGGTACTAGTGCGATCTATTATTCTGGTAAGGCGTCATGCTTCATTGCAATTGTTCTAACATTTTATAGGAGTTACTAGCGTTAGCACCTGGTTTGAGAAGAACTGAGCTCTTGCACTTGGTGTTATGAGCAGTGGATCAAGTCTTGGTGGCATCGTCTACCCAACCATGATACGTGGCCTAATTTCACGCCTTGGATTTGGCTGGACGGTGCGGAGTATAACATTCTTGATGTTCATTCTGCTTATTATGGCCAATATGATAGTCACGTCTTGCTCAAGGCTTATACGGAGTCCTGTTTGCCTTGCCCAGTTTATGGCTCCATTTAGGGAGTATCCATTTGGCCTTGTATGTCTTGGAAGCTTTCTATTTTGTTCCGGAATGTTTCTACTATTTAACTTTATCAGCGTCCAAGCTGAGGTATTTGGAATGTCAGCCGCTAATACCGGCTATCTTGTAGTTGTCTTAAATGCCGTAAGGAATGTATACTGAATTGATACAAGTCCTATCTATACTAACAGATTATAGTCTTTTCGGCCGTATTACAGGGCTATATAGCCGATTGCATTGGTCGATTTAATATTGTTATCATTGCTACAGCAGCTTCTAGTATTTTAGTCCTCACTCTTTGGCTGTTGTCGGCAAATGGAGTTCATCTGTTTGTATTCGCTGGCCTGTACGGATTATTTGTAAGCACGTTCACTTCACTTGCTCCCGCTCTTATAGGTCAAATATCTATCACGAGCCAGACCGGAACGAGAATTGGTGTGCAATCGGCTGTCATATCTTTGTCTGTTTTATTAGGAAGCCTAATTGGCGGCCAACTTATAGAACTTTGTCATAAAAGTTTCGTAGGGTTGCAAGTATTTACCGGTGTAGCAATGCTTATGAGTTCTTATGTTTTCCTTGTCGCAAAGTGTAAATTAGGTCAGGGCATTATATCAAAAGATTGATAAATATATATTAGTTATACGGAGCTTTAGGTCTAGAACGCCATAAGATCTTTTATATTGATTTCACTATATATTACGAGATATCCAATTTGCGATTGAAAAAGCTAGTATAATCACGAGAATTAATGCTGCTTCGAACTCCTTAGGCTTCGTACTAGTGGAGGTTAAGTGCCGCGACAGGTAAGAATCCTAGTATGAATTCGCATTATATTCTTCACTGCATGTTGTCATCAAAAGAGCGAATATCATCAGTGAGCCCTAGACACGAAAACTGTAATTGTGGGGGGGATCTAAGAGACTAATTCGATGACGATGACGAAGTGACATGGTCGACACCTAGTATGGAACAAAACTGATTCGTCTAACGCCTTTCAACTTTGTTCCCCCTAAATTCCCTGACTCTCAAGACTTTTATACCTGATTCCCTGGCGAAATAAACGACAATTAATCCATTCCAAAAAGGAGGATTTCTTGGTTAACTTCTTCAAGAGAGTTGGGGAAATATCGGCTCGAAGTCGCTGAGACTGACAATCTCCGTCTTCTGCGGGGCATTATCCAGAAATCCACCCGTTCATCTCAAAACAGCATGCGTACTTACTTTATATTTTCGTAAATATAACATAAGGCTTGCTAACGGTGGTGGAAAGAGTGGTTTGATAGGAAAAATCACGATGCCATTCCAACTCCGTTCCTTTGGTATAACCAAAGAACGGATAAATAGGATATTCCAAGGAAGAAAAGCCTATGGTAGGACGACAGTCGCTAAAGACATACATTCATAGAAGAGATTAATAGAGGAAGTGGTAGTCTCAGATGGCCCTGGAAGTGGATTTATTGCTAAGTTACAACTCCAAATTTGGACTCACTCCAATAGGAGCCGAAACTAGTATCCAACCCGTATTTAATAAGTTATAAAAGAGTTCTTTAGGCTTCCGTTTTAGTGAATCAAGCTTAGAAAAGTAGCAAGTAACGCTTATAACTTCAACAATTAAATAGTAATAAATTAATACCTTTAAAATAACAAATAATAACTTAAAGCCGCCAGTTGTAATTACTTAATAAGTCTCTAACTATAAGATCTATTACTCAGATTTCTTATAAGGCGTTGGGTTCTCATATTAAATTCAAGGTGTTTTTTTATCACGTATTTTGAAATCGAACGTAATGCGAACACGATACACCAGAAAGACCTTGCTAGAGCGTGCTTGGCTTTTGGCTTGTCCCGGAATGTTCTAGAAGCCAAGACGTTACAGCCTGAGGAATAAATTTAGTCACCAAGGCACAGAATTTTCTCGCGGTAACTATATTTATGATCCAAAGGGAACGCACGGCATAACATATCCATAAGTCAATAAAAGAAACAACCAGCACCTAAATCCATATATTTAATCCAATCCGACCCTCCAAAGGGAATGCGAAACAATACCAAATCAAGATCCCATATCAACAAGTCCTGGCAGAAATGTCCTCTTACTACGATCCTGTTCCCGCATGACTGAGACTAAAGGTATAAGTGCTCCACGTCGACCCCGCCTTTGAACTCAGAAATGAACTCCTTGCTCGCGGTAATAGTCCTCCGAATATAAGAGAAACATACTCGGCTCTTCTCCTTCTTAGCCAAGGCCTGTACTATAGCCATAATATTCTTGATCTAGAGTCGATTATAAGCCAAGAGAAAGAGAAACATGCCACAAGAGACTCTTACCTGCCTGCTATTGAGCTTGGTACTAACTAAACACTCCAACTTCGCATTACTAATCCTCGCTCCTCTTTCAGACATATTCGCTATTATAATAAACTATTTCCAGACCTTCCTTCCCGAATCCTTGGTCAAATTGCCGTATCTCAATATAACGTGGATTCTGCTAAGGATTACTGGATCAAACTTAATAATACGGTTTATTATAAGGAATATAATCCCCTTATAATATTCTAACTTACGGAGGAATACCGAGACAAGGCTATTACGAATCAGATTCTCCGATATCCGTTACTCGAGAAAGATATCTGCTTTATCCAGGAGAAGAATAGTATTCTAATAGCTAGTAATCTTGAAAATACAAAAAAGTTATATTTCGAGCTTGGCTATATTAGTTAATAATTCCCTAGTAGAAATCTAATAGTTAGACCAGGCTTTAGAGACATAAGACAGTAAAACATATTAAATAAAGAGATTATTTCAGGAGCTTAGATACTGTCTCTACTATTAAGGTCTTTTCTAGTCCGGGCCAGCCACTTTCGTATATTAGTATAATTAATATAAAAGAAATAATCTAGAGCTATATTATAAGAGAATATTAAGTCTTCTTTCCTTTCCTATAATAATATTATTAAATACTATACCAGGGTTACTATAAGTCTTAACTAGAATTATAATAATATCTCTTTATATATCGGAAATTAATAAATAATTAAAAGGTAAGGACAACTATTTAATATCTTTTATATTAGTAATTACAAACTCTATTATATCTTAAATTAGCCTAATATCCTACTAAATTATATAAGATATAGATTTATTTTATATCTTTTTACTAAAACTAAAACCTAGTATAGTTAGATAATAAATAAATAAATTCCTTTCTATAAGCTCGGTTAGCTTAATACTATTACTCTTAACTATAATATAATATAACTATTCCGGAAGTAGCTAACTTGGTCTTATTATATTTAGATTAATATATAGTCTAAAATAATTAGAATTTATTTTCTAGAAAAAGTCGAAATTAATTATTATTCGGCTATTAATAAATAATTATATAAGATCTCTATTATTTATATAAAATGCTTTCCCTTAATAATAAATAAGATAAACTTCTAACTATATTTAATAATATTAGCCTTAATCTGTTTTTTGTTTTAATAGTATTTAAGAAGAAAAGCTCGAAATATATTAATATACTTTATCTTATAGAATTTTAAAAAAGTAAGATTAATAGATACTATATTAAACGTTTTACTATTAAAATCAAGATATTAATATATTATACTAAAATACTTCTTTTCTAATTACTTTTCCTTTTTTCTATAGAATTATATATAATATATTATAGCTTTTTAGTATTAAAATATATTATATAAATTAAGATATTTGGCTTAAATAATAGTAAAAGCAAATTATATATAATCTTATTATAGTTTAGAAATAGAAAGAGATTTTGAAATATTAATATATAGATTATTTTAATATAGTTAATTAATAAATTAAAGTATTTTATAAATATTATCTTAGTAATATTAGCCTAAATATAACTTTAATATAATTCAAGTTCCGAGAGGTAATAATAGAATAAATTTTACTTAATTTATATTAAGTTAGTTATTAGGTATTTTTCTCTAATAAGAAAAAGAATATATAATAGACTTATTAATTATTAGATTAATACTATAAATATTATAGTATAATAAATCGTATTTTCTAAAAATTATATTATTTTAGCGGTTTTAAGATTTTAATTATATAATAAAGGCTATAGCCTTTTATATATAACTTATAGGAATTATAAAAAAAAACTAGTTTTCTATAATTTCAAGAAATAATTTCTTTTAAATATTTAATTAAATAAGCTTTTATATATTATATATTATTTATATTTTATTATTTATATTTTATTATTTATATTTTATTATTTATATTTTATTATTTATATTTTATTATTTATATTTTATTATTTATAATTTTATTATTTATATTATTTATATTTTATTATTTATATTTTATTATTTATATTTTATTATTTATATTTTATTATTTATATTTTATTATTTATATTTTATTATTTATATTTTTAATCTTATTATTTTATTATTAAGTTATGTTTTATATTCTAGTATACTTTATATAAGTTTTTGTTTTATTATAGTTTCTCTTTTATACTAAATAAATAAATATTTTTTGAGAGTCTAAAGAAAATTAATTCTATATCTATAAGTAATTAAATACCAAATATATTACTTATTAGAAAAAAAATAAAAAAATAAATTATAGCTATATATTATTTAATATATTAAGGGTAATTACTTATAATTAGAAACGAGAAAGTAAAGAAAATAAAGTTTTTCAGAGAAATCCGATTTTTAAATTACTTGTTTAGCTAATTAATATTTATTAAAATTCATAAAAAATAATTAGCGAAAAATGCCCTTATAGTAAATATAATAGAATTTAAACTTATTTAAACCCTTTATAACTTTATTAAGAGTTAAGCTTCTATCTTAATTAATATTTCTCTTTTTATATAATAATACTTTTACTTATATATCTTGAAAAATATTAATAAAATTATTAGAATTATATATTATTTCGCTAATATTCTTTTTATTTTATTAAATAAAAATATGGCTTCTTATAAAACTTATTATAATAAGAATATCTAAGGAAGCAAATATCCTATATATAATATAAATAGCTAAGTATTAAATAATTAAGTATTAAAGAAATCAAGTATTACTTTAGAGATAAATAAATCTGGGTTTTAAATACTAGCTATTTATTATTTATTAGAAGTACTTGATTAATTATTTTTAGGTAAAAAAAAGAATTAAGCTAGAGATTCCAAGATTATTAAACCTATTGTTTTTTTTCTTTCTTTTATAGTAATAAATATTACTATTTCGGAAAGCCTAGAAAGATATCTATAATAAATATTTAGGCCCTATACAGGTTATATTAAGCTAATAATAAAATGTCTTATACTTTTATTTATGGCCCCGTTATTTATATATAAAATGAAATATAATACTATATAATTCGCTTAGTAAGCTAATAGACCTAGTATATTTAAAAAAAAAAAAGCACTTAATAAAAGAAGGAAACAGAAAAGAATTAATAGCTCAGGTTATTTCTATAATAGTATATTTAGGTAGTTCTTATCTAATATTAAGTTACTTTTCGTCTAATATTAGAAAATATAAAATAACCTCTTTTTCCGAATATTAATTAGAGATTATATTAACCGAAATTAGTAGATAATAGCAAGTACTCGTATATATTACTTTATATATATTAATATATATAAATTAATATATATAAATTAATATATTATATTTTCTAAATAATAATAATAATAATAATAATAATAATAATAATAATAATAATTTATTATTATTATTATTATTATTATTAATTATATATACGGTATATGGGTTCCAGGCTATCGGGATACCGGCTACCAGTATAGTCAGTTATACCCGATAGTACCATGATGTTCGCAATAGCCCAGCGCATTTAAAGCTCTCCTAAAAAGTATATTATTAACTAGTTCTGGCATTTAGAGGCATAATGCCCTTTCTCTTGACACTTGAAACAAATAGCTTGCGAACACCTGCTACTAGCATGGTTCCCACTGCAGTGTCAACAGGCTCCCGCTTGCTCAGGGCTTTCCCCCTTGACTTGCACCCCTCTGGAGGCCCCAAATAACCGATCCGCGGTTTCAATCGAACGTGCTAGCTAGAGTATCCCCTTTCGTATGCGTGGCGGGTTGCCCCTTCTCGATATCTCAGCCTATAGCTCCCGCCGTAGCCCTGAAAATAACGCATCTGCTAGCCTCCGGTCATCGGTATAGCCCAGTTCTCGCTCATATATCTGCAATTCGGCCGCAAAATCGTCCGTTGTCTGGCCTTTCTATTGGTAGGCATTCTTGTACGAATCCATGGTGCTTATTTGCCGATTATCGATATCGCAAATCGAGTCAAAAAGGTGGGCTTTGAACTGCTCCTATATGGTATGCCCTGGACCTCCGGCATCCTCCTCAAAAACGCTTCACTGGCGGTGTACTTCTCTACAAGTCGAGCAAGCCTTGGTCTCCTCTCGATCTTGTCTACCCGCTCCTGAGTCTTTCTATCGCCTTTCCAGCTTGAAAGACGCAAAGGATGTATTGCGTAAGGGCATCTAGCAAGCTTGTGCTCGTCAGATCCGCAGATGCAATGGGTGTACTCCCCCTTGTTGGTCTTCCCAGAGAGCGATGGTTGTAATATACCGACTCCCTCGTCTTATTTGTGGCCACTGCAAAAATGCCGTGCCTTGTCCTTCTATTTCCTGTCCTCTTTCCTGCCCTCATTACAGTCTCATTTTCCCTCCAGTATTCCAGGAACGACTCACAGACGTCGTTCGAACGTGGCCTTTCCTTTACTTCTGCCCACTAAGACTCTCTCTGTTTCCGCCCAAGCAACTGAGACGTGTATTTCTACCGCAGCCAGGAGAGCAGATATTGCCTTTCGATTTTTGAGCTCCACGATGCCTTCTTTCCCTGCTTCAACGTAGATATGCCTCCATTTTGAGATCCAAGCCGGTATGCCGTCGATGTTAGGTGCCCTTGAAAGCTACTCCCAACGCTTAAGCAAGTTGTCTTCCACGGCTACCTCTGATGGCTTGTATTCCTTCTGGCAGGCTTGTAGAAGCTCGTGGACAGTTGTACAGTCGTCGAGTAGTGGATGAAAGCTTGGATCGACTGAATTATAGATGTCCCCGAAGAGAACCGTATAGGCTTTTGCCTCTGCCTCCCAGGTCTTGTACACCAAGGGGAACATGGTACGAGCCCTGGTTAGGTCATCAGTCTCGTCCTTGGTGAGATCAGAGAGCAGAGCAGTTCTCGGAATACGAGAGCCTGGGCTTTGCAAAGGGGCGCACCTTCTGCTACAGGCACTTCCACGTAGACAATGCTTCTCTTGAGCGCATGAGGGCCAGGGAACTCAGGTTTTACGATGGCCCTAAGCTTCTCTACAGGGAGGTCTGGATTACAGGTATCCCACAGGTTGTTCTGTTCTGCCAGTAGCCTCTTTGCTCGTATGCACACCTTGTACTGCCCATGCTCCGTTATCACTAGCTTCTCCTTCGATACCACAGTGCTCATCTTGTCTATTCGTACGTTCGTAAAAGGATTCGTAGAGAGGAAGGTTCGCCGAGAGGTAGGATTTTCGTGAGGTTTGTCGAAGCAGATTCGCGAGGTTTATCGACGTCTAAAGGTGCTCGAAGATCTGGTTGTTTTGACGGTTCTAACGGTTGATTCGATGGGTTCTTTGACTCAATAGGGTCCTATCGTGTACAATGAGGTCGGGTTTTAACGTCCTTCTAAAGCAGTTGGCGTTACTAAAGAAGTTTCTCTGACGGAGACTGAAAACTCTGCATTTTGCGCCTACCCTCAACACTCACCGACTTTTGAGCTTTCACAACCTTGTAACTGGTTTTTAGATAGCTAGGGTCATGAATCCAAGCTATCGCCATCCAGAATTATGGTTTAGCTCGTTACAAAATCGTGGTTGTGCGTGAGGACTCTGCAGCTGTTCCTGCAGGCTCAGCGCACATGCCCAGGCGTCTGGTGCGCGTTTTAGGTGTCTTTCTCGGGGGTTGCGTAGCAGGAATCGCATTTTACAATGCAATAGCTATAAGGCCGGGCTCATAACTGACAAATGGGTGTATGCAGAGTATTGATATTCAGTCTAAAGGGCTAAAAGAGCCAGAGGAAGCAGTGTTCTAGATACAGTGGGCTCAGGCTAGTGGCTGTCGTCCTGACAACACCAACAATACCAAAGTCATGTAATATACCAATCAACACCAAAACCTATGGTGAGCGCCCAGAGCTTGAACTCCTAGAACTTGAGTCCGAAGAATAGGAGATTTCGGTGGCCAAGTCCACCGCGTACGTCAAATTATTGCGATGGCGGGTCCAGTATTATACTTTCTCGGTACTGATCTCTGGATATGCAGTTTGGACATCACAAACCAATCTACAATATTAGCAGGGGCTAGGAAACATGAACTGTTGGTTGTTAGTGGAGGCCTGGAGTTCGGGGAACCTTGGATTTAGAACGAAGTATTTTTTTGAAAACATTAATGTTGAACTGATAAAGGATCAAAATCCTCATTCAGCCTATTTAGCTTGACATCGAGATATCGAGGTTCTGCCATTCTCTTCCTGCCATGTCTCATTAGAGGAAAGAAGCAGTATTCATTGCCATCATGCAGTCATTGATCCTTACTCCGAATTCATGTTGACAATAGGTTCTAGGCAAGAAAGAAGAGACATCGAGAAGACTAATGACTGCACGTTTGATTATAATGATCAGCTGCCAGAGCTTCATGGACTTTGCGATATGTGTTTTCCTCAGACGCATGAAATCTGCCTAGAAGTAGAAGCAGCTGGACTTTTCCCCAAAGATCGACATCAATAAAGTCGTGGTGCTGAAGCCATAGAAATAGATTGTTGACGCTCCAGCTCCATCACCCACTCCCCTCTCTCATCTCCTTCACCCCTCTCGCCCTATCACTGTCCCTCCAATCCTTAAAAAACTCCGCTCCAGCCTCCTTCATAATCTCACAATGCACCCCATTACTATCATGTCCCATGTTTGGCTTCAATTTAGCAATCTCCTCAAACCGCTCAAAATTCTCTTTGGAAGCAGGCAGAACCCAGACCCCTTTTCCGTCATCCGCCCACCCGAAAAGTGTATTCTTCGCGGAGTAGGACTCTATTGGCGGGGGAAGTTTAGAAACGATATCTAAGAGCTCGGCTTTTGTTTTCTGAGAGAGGTCGCAGGTTTTAATATTGTTGGTAGGGGTGTTGTGGTCCATTTTTGACAGGAGAGGGAAATGGAGTGTGGAGGTGATGAGTTGTTTTGTGTGGGCTTTGCAGTGATAAGTTTGTAATGTTCAATATAACAAGAAAAACAGGTAGCTTTTTTTAATCCAGGAAGGTAAGATTGAAGAAGCATGATCGGTGAGGGAATGGTGTGTTTATTTGTAGGCAAATATAGCCGCCACACACCTACAGTAGCGCCGATTACAGTAGGCAGGCGATCGGCATAAATAAGGAACTTTGCCGTGATTTGTTTTCGCTTGGTGATATATTGTAATAACACATTCAGATCACCGTTACGAGTGGAATTATTGAAATTCAAGTTGGTTCCAAGAGAACCTCATTCTGTACACAAAGTAAAAAGAGTCAATTGAGCTCCTTGCTTAAATTCCTAGATATATGAGATTCAATCTTTGCTCCCAGAGGCCTTTCAGCCGTTCTCCCCTTCCACCACTCTGAATCACTTGAAAGCATCCTATGACATACACATGTCTCAGCTTCCTTTCATCAGTCCCTCCTAGCCAGATTCAGGATCTCCCACTGGGCATGGGTCAAGTTGTTCATTTGACGTCGGCATGCAGTCGTTGCTTGATATGGCCCAGCAGCTGCCATCTGAGCAATAGCAGTAGTTAGGCAGGCCACTATTGGTTATCAGAAGAGTTACACAGCTCTTATGGATGATAAATAACGTACCCGTCCGGATCAGCTTGATTGTAGCATGGCTGCGGGCCTTGAGCCAGGGCGACGGACGCTAGGGCAATGGTGATGCTGCAAAGAGCGACGTATCTCATGATTTGTAGGCTTTGAAGACTGCGGGATATACTAGGTACTGTGAAAGGTTATGTTGACCTCAAGGGGAATTTTAAGGGTATAGGTAACTCAAATTGTTCACAGGTGCTGACAAGTGTGAGCCTATTACATGGCCGTAGTAGATTGCTGCAGGACTCTCCATAAGTGAGTTTACAAATAGAGCCGCCCCATAAGCTATTACGAGTTCTGCCCTCTTAATGGGTGAGTTTGAAAGTTATCCCTCGCATTCTAACCAAACTTCAAACGTCAAGCTGCGGCACGGAAGCGGGGAAAAGCTTCATTGCCACATGAGCAGCTGACTAGCAGTGCTAGGCCGGGATATTATAAATGCGCGAAGAAAAGCTGCTGATCTATTTCACTGAAATCCTATGAAGTTCAGCTTATGGTTGTACTGCTTATGGTTGCACAGCTTGCGCGATCGGTGAGTTTGAAAGTTGGAACCACCCACAGAGCGTTACATCGCGCAAGCTGTGTATCCATAAGCTATACACCGCGTAAGCTGTGACGCTATGCAACCATAAGCAGTACAACCATAAGCTGTGCGGGCGTCGCATTATCTATAGGTGAGTTTGAAAACAGGGCCGACTCAAAATCTACCAGCTTGGCCACTACTCTTGCTGCCAAAGAGTCCGCATCCTTTATTAGCAAAAGGAAGGGTTGGATTGATTGGCTGGTCGGAGAATAAGTTTCACCCCTGTATGGATACGGGCTTTCTGGCAGCACGAGTTGTAGTTATCAAACCGCATTAAGCAGGCATGATTTCTCGCATTCTAACCAAACTTCAAACGTCAGGCTGCGGCACGGAAGCGGGGGAAAGCTTTATTGCCACACGAGCAGCTGATTAGCAGCGCTAGGCCGTGATACTATAAATACGCGAAGAAAAAGTACTGATCTATTTTACTGAAATCCCATGAAATTCAATTTCAGACTTCATTTATGCAAAGTTAGCCATAAACTCTACCTTCTTAAGAAAAGTCCCAGCCAAGAGTTCTGAGATTACTTACTATTTGTCCGCCTTAGAAGTATTTTAATACGTAACAAATCCGGGTTTACCACCCAATACCTGCCTTCTTTGATTTCACATATTTGTCAGCAACTTGTTGAAGAGACGTCGTAGGTCGCTCGATCAGCAGAGCTTAGAGCTGCGCCTCTTGATCACTAATAAGCAGTTAATAACCATGTTGATGCCGATATACGGTAATTGTTCGCCCTATTAATAAAGCTGTGCCTCTTGTATGAATTGATAACCATGTCAAAATTGATTTGGATGTGAGTATTCGCTCTATTAGTGGAGCTGTGCCTCTTGATCGTCAATAAGCAGTAAATAACCATGTTGATATTGATATTAATATTAATATAGATCTTAGTTGCATCAGTGGGCTGTGCTTCTTGATGGCCAATAGGCCGTGAATAACCATGTTGATATTGATATTGATGTTGGTGTTGAGAGATTTGGTATCAAATAGAATTGTAGTTTTAAGCAAAAATCTGCATATTTATCGGCCCTACACAATGCGCGACTATATTGAATTTACTTATTGGATTGCTTTCCGGGGGCAGACGTATGATTTGCTCTTTCATTATGCTGGAAATATGATTAGTATACAGTGCAGCCTTGGTTTAATGTTATCAAAATATCACCAATGGCATATAATATTAAAGCAAGCCATCATTCCAGATTCTAACATTACAATCCAACCACTTGAACAATTCCACTTTCCAAAATTCAACATGATCTTATCGTTAGCATCACTTCTTCTCGCTGTGCTATATTCTGTTAATGCTATCACTATTACAGGATACGTTTCTATCCCCTGTTACCCGACCTCAACTGTCGTGAACGTATGCCCTGGTATTTCAAATGTAAGTCCGTGAAAGGGGAGAGATGAGATCGTCTTCTTGATAATCCCCTTGCCTATGAAGTAGTTCACTTATGGCTTTAGAATGTTTGTTGCGTTTTCCCCCGTGGTGGCTATCAAGCCCAAGGGGTGGCTTTCGACATCCTATATACAGCTACTATAGGCATATTCTACCAGAGTTCTTCAACATCTTCCTGTGGTGGCATCGCTAGAAATGCCGCCGCCGGCTACGCTACGGGTGTCTGCTTAAATGGAGGCACACTCTCAAGCTATTTTGGCGGAGGGGCCGCTTGGTTTGATTGCACTTTAAGATGTGGGAGCGCCGCAGGTAAGTTGAATATAACCACTGGCATATCACATAGGTCTTCCAAACTCACAAATCTCGTGCAGAGGACTCCCGCCGATCAATTTCCGATGATGACTTGCGGGCTATGGCCGCGAATTATACTTGTACGAGCACAGCTATACCTGTTATTTTTGGGTGGGAGGGCGAGGGAGTGTGGGCTCTTCAAATGCAGGAAGATGCTGATTGGGTAAGTGACTATAACTCCACTCAATCCCTATTTCCCTCAAACTTTGGAACGTTGTCTTCATTTTTTTATTTTTTTTAAACAAACCTCGGACTATGGACGGTCTGATGTCCTGCCGTATTCCAGCTCCTGATATTGAACTCTAGTTAGCTAACTCGTCTGCAGGATCGGTACAATGAATTACCAATTACTACAGATGTAAGGAATTTGTTCTAACGGCGCGAGGAGAATAATTTCGGAGCTAATGATGTTAGGTAAATATTCATATCGAAAACCTGAAAGCATTTGGTGCCGAGTGGTACCCAAACGCTCGAGACCATCCGGTCGCAGCTGAAGCTCTAGATAGAAAAGGCTAGTAGATGTGTTTCGTCAACTTTCTTTTTGGAGGAGAGCGGCAAGAAATTGTGTTGCGATAATTCTTGGGGGTATGCCAAAATCTTCGACCAAACAAAACATTCATTTATCAGATAGTTGCGAGTATTTTGTTACACATGGGTAGCGTCTAGCTCAAGCAGAGGTCTCCCCAATATCTTGCCTTTTCAGCAATGCAGAACATTAGTAGTTACGAATTCGAACAACCATCACTCACTCAATCAAAAGGTTTTTTTTCCCGAGTTCATTTACATGCCAAACTTAAAATACAGTGACTTGACTTTGTAATAAAACTAGACTTTTGGTGTGACTTGAATATTACAAGCGTACGGATTCTTCCACATCTCTCAGTATTTGAGACCTAATTAGAGAAGTTTATGCCAGAACCCATTTCGGTCGCAGCCGAGCACTTTCTATTTCATTCTGGACTAGGTAAAAAGAAAAGTAAATAGTTTTATTTTATTTAAAAATATAAAATTAAAGAAATATAATCGGATATCGTAGGCACGATACTATCGCATTATGGTTTTACTAGTCTTTAAAAATCATAAAAATGTCGCAAATAGAGTAGGTGGACGAAATTCAATACGAAGACAATGGTATAAAGTTCGGGAATACAGGGCATTATTTTATAAAGGCTATTAAATGCCCTGTAAGGTCTTACTTTAATCTCCCTATAGCTAGTCCTAGTCCCCTGTAAGCCCTATAAGGGTCCCCTGAAATGTGGTTTACCTTGCCAAATCTCTAATTTCGATTATTTTTTAATTAGTTCGATTTTATCTATCTAAATAACTATCTAATATATAGCCACCTTCTCTTAACCCTTCTTCCTCTCTTTTTATACTTATTTTCCTCTTCCAAACGTATTATCTCCTTTATATAATTAGGAATTACTATAATCTACTCTTGAATCTTACTCTAGAGAAGATCTTTCTAGTATTTCTCCTATTTCACTCTCAGCTTCTTCCTATTACTAGTAGGTCCCCGCTTAGTAGTTTCCTTTTTTATCCAGAACCAGGCTTTCTTAATTATATTAAGATTAGGTGAGTTTCCTGGCCAAAGTATCTTTATAATTTTCTATAGATTATAAATCTCTCCCTAGTAATATAACTTATAAGGTCCTATATTATTCTTTTATATAAGAGTATTAGGGCAATTCTTTTAGTATTTCCTTATAAACGATAAGAGCTTCTTAATTAAGGTCTTCTTCTAGTATTAATACTAATTAATTCCTTCTTATCTATTCTTTATAATATAAGTACTAGTTTTCTCGTTATACTTCTATATCTTTTATATTTTCTAGGAGCCCTTTTATAAGCCTTCTTCTATTTCCTTAGCTATTTTCTTTATTTCTTTTCTTATTTCTATTTATTAGCCTTTTTAATTAATAAGTTCCTTATATTAAGATTAACTTTACGATTTCTTTTCTTTTATAAAGTCTTTTTTTCCTATATATAATAAGGCCCCTTTTTATTATAAGAAAAAGACTCCTAAAATATAAATTTAGAAAATTCTTTCTATTTTTCATATATATAATACTTATTATATACTTCTCTAGTTAATCTTTATATATGTCTCTTTTCTCTTATATCTCTTAATTAAATAGTAGTTTTATTTATAAAAATCATATCTTTCTAATTATTAAGTATCTAATATTCTCGCTTTAAATATTAGGCTAATATTTTTCTTTTACTAAAGATATTTAAGCCAGGCTTAACTATTAGTTTATACTAAAAATAGCCTATATAATATAATATAGCAGGCCGTACTCTTTAAAAATTATATTATTTTAGTTATATAATAAAGGCTATAGTCTTTTATATATAACTTGCAGAAATTATATAAGAAAGCTGGTTTTTCTATAGTTCTAGAAAATAATCTCTTTTAAGTATTTAATTAATTAAGCTTTTATATATTATATACTATTTATATTTTAATATTTATACTTTTAATTTATTATTTTATTATTAAATTATATTTTATATTCTAGTATACTTTATATGAGTTTTTGTCTTATTATAATTTCCCTCTTATATATTTTATAATAAGTAATATAAAGAGAATCGAAACTTTATAGTTAAGGTATTACTTTTATAAAGTTCTAAGAAATATCTATAAGGCGAATTATTAGCTTAGTAAATTAGAAGAGAAAAGAATTATTATAATACCTTAAGCCTAAAGCCAAAATATTAAGAATATATAAGTATTAATTTTAGTATCTTATATTAATTTCTAATATATCTAGTAACTTAAATACGGGTTAGCTATAAGATATAATTACTAGTATAATATATAGAAATAGTAAAAATAGAGACTAATTATAAAAGAAAAAAAAATAAAGGAAATAGAATAAGAAATATTATATTAAGATAATATAAGTTAGATCTTAGTTAGAAATAGACTTTAGTATTTAGAAATAAAAAATTATATTATTAATTTATATATTATTTTTAGTTATAATAAAACCCGGAATAAAAATAGTTTTAGTTTTAGTAAAAAAGCTTATTTATAAATCCGGAAAAAATATATAAAAAAAAAAAATTCTTAATTTTAAGTAAAATAGTAAATAGAAATCGGAAATAAGAATTAAAAAGAAATTAGAAATAAGAAATTATATAAATAATCTAAAGAAGCTTTTAAAGAAAGAAAAGAATACTAAGTAAAGAAAAAGAAGAGAATTTAGAAATATTAGAGAAATTAATAAAATTATATTTATTATTTTTATTATTACCTTTAATAATATTATTAAATATATCTAGTTTAGTAAAATTAAGAGAAAATACTATAGGTATTAAGCTAATAAAATAGAAAAAAATATATAAATAATAAAAATAAAACTAGAAAAGCTATTATCTTATTATTACTAATATTAAAACTTGAACCTAGACTATATCTATTATTATTAACCGGTTTTTCCT
This sequence comes from Hyaloscypha bicolor E, assembly GCF_002865645.1. NCBI lineage: Eukaryota > Fungi > Ascomycota > Leotiomycetes > Helotiales > Hyaloscyphaceae > Hyaloscypha > Hyaloscypha bicolor. Next base: position 1,859,919 of record NW_020194518.1, on the reverse strand, counting down.
AAATTTCGGTTTCTAAATTAAAAGATATATTTAAATAAGAAATTAGTTTTTTTAGGAATCTTATTAATAGAAATCTCAGATATAGAAACCTTATAATTAATTATAAAAGAAATTATTAAGATTAATATAGCTAAGAATAAATATATACTAGTATTAGATTTAAATCTACTATTTATAAAAGCTTTTAGAATACTATAGTTTTAGAAAAGTAATATCTTTATATTCTTGAAATAATATATAAATATATATAAGAACTATTATATTTCTAATAATATTAAAAAAGAGAGAATTATTTATTATATCTCTCTTATTTATAAGAATTAAATTAAGGCTATACTAGAATACTATACTAATAATTTAGGAAATTACTAGGAAACTAAGTTTTTTAAGGCCTTACTAAAAGAATCCCGAGAATATAACTGGGAAATACTTAAAATTAGCTATAACTTTCTTAATTAGATTATTATATAAGCCTAGAATAAAGAGATTTTTTCTAAGTCTTATATTAATATATTTAATAAAGTATTAAAAGAGTTATTAAAAAGAAAAGAAATAAATAAAATTATTTATTTTAATAAGAGATTATATTTTTAAAAATATAAACTTTAAGCCTATAAATATTTCTATTTATAAATATAGTAAAATATATAAGAAAATAATAATATTTTATTAGTATAAAGAAAAGAAATACTATTTTAATATTATTAATAATCTAGATATATCCAGATTTAAATAAGAATACTTAAATATAATAGTTTATAATATAGTTTTTAAACTAGAAAATAATTGTTTTTTATTAGTTCTTTTTATTATATTTCCTAATACTATTATAGACATAAGTAAAAAAAGAACCTAGCCTATAGCTAATTATATAAAACCTATTAAAAGTAGTAAACCTAAAGAAAATAATATTAACTAGCTAATAAAAAATCTAGAAAAACTATTTATTATTACTATAACTTAAGAGAATTTATAGAAATGACTTAATATAATTATTATTATAATTCGGAAAGATATCTATAGCCTATTTATATAATCTAGTTAATTATAATAAATATAATAATATTAATAGCCTAATAAATATAATTCAGGTTTTTAGAAAGAATATATTAGAAGTTATAATAGAAATTATAGAGAATATTATAGTAGCTATAATAGTTAAACTAAAATAGATAAAGAATCTAAATAATTATATTTTAAAAGAAATTAGTCTCAAATATAATTAGAAAATATTATTTAAGTTAATATAGCCTATAATATAGATCTAGAACCGAGAAAACGAATTTGCTATAAATATTATAATAGGAATAAGAATAATAATATTAATCCAGAATATATCTATATTTTTTAGTTCTATTATTTACTAATAAAAAAACTTATAAATTATAGATACATTTACTAATTTAATAAAAGATAATATAAAGGGCTATTTAAGCCTAAATAAAAAAGTTTTTTCTTTTTCTTTACTAGTAAATACTAATAGTTTAACTAAATTATTTCTTAAGTCTAAAGAAAAGAATTTAATTATAATTTAAATACTTGATTTAAAAATATCCAGAAATTAATAGGAGATATCTAGTTTACTAAATAAGAAAAAGAAAAGAGAACTAGCTAACCGGGATCTATATATAGAAATAAGTAAGTTATATCTAGGGAATCTAAATAGCTACTTTATCTTAAAGGAAATTATATTAGAATTACTAATATTTCAGGTTCTGGAATTAAAAAATAATATTAAGATTTGACTATAAATAGTATTAAGATTTGACTATAAATAGTATTTCTATTAATACTATAACGGGTTTCTTATTAAAGAAAAAGGGAAAAAAATAGAAATAGCTAAAGAGGTTTTCTAAAAATAAGCCAGGATAAGAAAAAAGCTACTTTATATAAGAGGCCAGAAAAATACTATTCTAAAAAATAATAAATAAGGAAATAGCCTAGTTAAAAATATAGATATTAATATTTCCAGAAATAAATAGAACGAATTAAGAATCTAATATATTCTTAATTATAATAAATATAAAACTCCTAAAGTTAATAATATACTAATAAAACTATTAAAGAAAGTAATTATTTTATTTCTAAAAACTTAGAAAAAAATAAAAATATTTATTAATATCTTAAAAATACTAGATCTAGCTACTATATTTTGGAACTAATAGATTAAGAATAATACTTCTTATTTTACTATCTTATAAATAAGAAATACTATTATATTAAATATAATTAGATATATTAGAAGATTTATAAAACTAGTAGCTATAGCTTATATAATAGATAAAATATTTAAAGAATTAGAAATACTAGCTCAGGTATTTAATACTAATAGAATTATTTAATTTAAAAGTAATAATATTAATATTTGAATATTACTAGCTTATAAATATATTATATAATTTCTATATTTCTAATTTATATTTCGAGAACTTTAAAGAAATATTAAATATAAAGAAATAATTAATACTAGAGCTAAAGTTAATATTCTTCCCAAAAAGATCTCTAGAAATATTTATTAGTATAGCTATTTCTCTGGGAGTTACATATATAGTTATAGGCAATGAGTAATAGGACATGGGCAATAGGATATAGGATACGGGATATAGTTATATAACCTCGCGTCCTATTAGTAACTCGACCAGTAGACTAGACCCCTTTAGGCTTAGTAGATTTAGGGATCGCATATTAATACTATAATACTATAATCCCTACTTCTAAATAATAACTTTACTAACCTTATATAAATAGTACTTCTATACCTATATAACGGTACTATGTATTCCTAATAAACTAATACTAATTAGTTTGTATTCAGATTAGAGTAAGACCTGTTTAGTACTTATAGATCAGGAAGAATTAAGTTATATTTGCCTAAGATTCGGTTACTTAGGGGCAAAGCCATTATTCTAGTTAAAGAGGAAATAACTATTAATCCTATTACTTATAATTCGGTTATATAGGCAGGAAAAACACTTAATCTTACTAAGGCCCGATTATACTATATTAAAAGGAGAAATATCTATTAGTTCTATTACCTGTAATTCGGTTATATAGGCAGGAAGGGCACTTAATCTTACTAAGTACTAAAACGGTTAGCTATTTAATTATTCTATTTTATTTCTATTTAACTCTTATAAAACCCTTTTAAAAACTACCTTCTTTTAAATTCCTGGGGCTTTTGAGCTTTAGAACCGTCGAGTCCTTCCGGAATCTTAATATTTCACTTCTTAAATTTCACTTCCTAAATTTCTTATTATAGACGAAATTTTTACCTCGAATATAATACTTACTATAAACTACCTATTTTATGAACCTACCTTCCTTATAAACTACTATACCTCGAACTGAGTGCGAGCCTATAGAATATATAATAGCGAAATATATTATAGTAGATAATTCTTTTATTAGATTTATCTAATCCGATTATTTTATAGATAATAATAATTTCAAGAAATTAGTAAGAAAGTAGAGATATGGGATTAACCTAAACTTTACTAAGATAGATAAGATAACTAAGTTCTTGGATACTAAGCTATTTTAATATATTCTCTATAAAATAGTTAATAATAATCTTTGGAAGCTATTTAGATATAACTTTAAGAACTTTACCTATTAAGGGAACTTTAATAAATTCGAATTCCCGGAGATATTATACCTATATAAGACCCTTTAGTACGGCAGTATATTTATATAATAGAATAGTAGTACTAATACTATTATAAATACCCTATATACTATTATAAAGGAAAATAAATAATATATATAATTAAACGAGAATATATTAGCGGTTAGACTAGATCTTATTAAGGAACTAATCCTATTAGGCTTTATTATTCTTATAAAGAATAAGTACCTAGAACCTATTATCTTTAATATTCCTATATTACTATTACCTCCTTTACTACTTCCTCTACTATTATATCCTATATTTCTACCAGATTTATATACTAGTATAGAAGCTTTAGGAGCAAATAATATATTCCTATTACTATTACTATTATAACTATATCCGAATAATCCCTAATTCCCTTTAATTATAAGACTTATTAGGGAAGTTACTAAAATCTATACTAAAGAGTAAAAGTATAATAGATCTAATAATAATTTTAACTATAAACTCACTATTTTCCTTAATATCTATTAATATATAGAGCTTTTATAAGAAGTACTAATGCGAGCTTTTTCTACTATACTAAAGAGACTAGCTCAAGACTATTTCTATAGTAACTAGCTCTTTTAATATATATATAAAGAGGCTTATATTAATATTTATAGCTTCTTTAAAGGCCCTGGATTCGAATATTAAAATTTAGACAAGTGAAATGCTATTATATTAGCTTTTATAATAGCTAAATTTCCGGAAAAGATAATATTTGAGACTATTTAACTACTAATTAATAAACTATATTAATTATAGTATAGTTTTATACCTAACTTGCGAAATACCGAATTCCTTTATAATAAGATTATTACCTCTTACTAAGGCTCCCGGATATATAGATATATAATCTTAGACCCTCCTGTAAATCTTGGCTAGCTTATTAATAAGCTCTAGTTATTTATTACTATATATAAGAGCAAATAATGAGCTAATCTCGAAATCTTCTTTACTAATTAATAATATTACTCTCAGAACCCTCTAAGCTATTATTTCTCCGGAAATTATTAATACGGACCTAGCCATAACTTCGGAACCCGTAATAACTACTTTAAGTCCCGTAATCGTAATAATTATATTCTAAAGTCATATTTTATATATAAGAAACCCAAATACTGCTTATAAAAGTATATACCAGAGAAATAAGAGACTAAAAAGGCTCGATTTAGGAATAGAAATATCTATTAGTTTAGATCCCGAAATACCCGTAACTTTAATAAATGCTTTAGTAATACTTATATATAATATATTACTAAAGCTAAAGATAAAGAGAATAATAAAAGTAATAAGAATAAATTAGTAAATAATACTTTTAAAGCTTTATTAGCGGAAATGGATAAAGAAGAGAAATACTACCCAGATTCCTATTTTACTTTAGTTAAGAGCTTTTTAGTTATTCCTATTACTCCTATTCTACTAATAACTATAGCTAATACTCTTATAAATAACCTTACTTCTCTTTCCCTTATATATTAGATAATAGGCAAAAACCATACCTTAAAGCCTATTAAACCCTTAATAGAAAATGCCTAGACTTTTATAGTTAATAGTATATTAAGATATAATACTTATTGCTTTTATAGAATTATAATTAATACCGGAGCCTCTAGATACTTAACCGCTAGTTCTAACTAATTCTAAGCTCTCTAGTAAACTAATAATAGTATTAAACTTAATAAAACTACTAAAGGTCAAGTTAATATCTAGTTTAGTATTAGATCTATATTTTCTATTAGATCTATAATAGTAAGTATACTAATTAGGTAAGTATAATTCTATATTATATCTTTAAAGACTCTATTTTTGCTTAGCTTAGCTAATATAAATAAGCTAGGAATCTACTTTAATAATCTTACTAATTATCTTATTACTTTTACCGGAAAATATATATCTATAATATAATATTTCGGATATTCTTTCCTACTTTAGAATATTATATTATAAGGCTTTATTTCCGAATCCTTTACTTATAATTCCTGCTTTTTTATAGAGATTAAATTATAATATCTATACTATTATTTTAGTTATTTATTTATTAGTAAGCTCCAAAATATACTAGAATAAGCAGGCTACGATATTAATATAGAAGCCCTTAAGTATCTTATAAAATACTATAAATAATACCAGAAATATAGCTAATTACCCGGATAATTCAAGTTTAACCTAAGAAATAATATTAGTTTTAACTACTTTATTATTATTAATATTTTCTATATTTCCGGTAAGCCTATACTTTATATTATTAATAAAGGCACTTAATATTAAGCCGGCTAATAGCTCTAGAATATTGGTATAATATATACCTGAAATATACTTAAGTAATACTGGATTAATAACTATTTAGGCCCTCCTAATTAGATTATAGCAAATGCCAGAAAGCAGTTTATTAGTAAGGGGTTTACTTAGCTTATAAATACTATAGGAACTAAGGTCAAGATTATTCCCGTAAAAGCTTATAACTCTATCGGAATTATAGAATACTACTATAGCCTAATCTAATATACCTATCTTATTATTATAGCCAAAGTTAACGGAATTAATAAGGATACTATATTTCAAATAGCTTTTAAGGCTATTAATAACTCTATAGGACCTAATAGTATTATCCTAACCTTTTTGGTTTATAGTACTTTACCTTAAATAACTAAATATAATACCCTATTACTTATTATATTATAGTAATTAGTAATACTTAAGAAGGCAATAATAGAAATTTAGAAGCTTTAAGCTAGATATTAAATTACAAATACTTTAAATACCCGAAATAGTTCTAGTATTACTAATATCTATAAACTATTCCTGAATTCGAATATTCTCGTTTAGTATAAAAGAAATACCAGTTAACCTGGTAGTTAGAATAGACTATATAAGCTAGTAGCTATTAATAAAGAGAACTATATACTAGCTCTATTATATAGTAATATTACTTTTCGTTTAATTTCCGTAAAGCCCTTTTATATAGGGGATATTAAGGTTATTACTAATAGCCCCGAACCTAAACCTATTTCTAAACCTAATAGTAAGGCCAAAGGTAATACGGGTATAATTCCTTCTGCTATTTCACTAAAGTATAGTAGAGGACGCTCTTATAAGATCCCGGATATTACGGTATTTCTATAGGATAATGAACTATATAAGAATTCCCGTTAAGTTAAAGTTACTAGTCTCCTAGAAAAGGATATATTTAAGATTATTTCTAGATTTTAGATACTAAAGGAAATATATATCTTTAACTCCCGGTTTATTAATAAGATTAAGAATAAGAATATAGAGAAAGAGCTTAAGAAATCAAAACTAGTTATCTAAGCTTATAATAATAGTAAGAAATATATAGTATTAATATAATTACCTATTATCTAATATATTAGCTAGAGAATTATCCTTAGTATTATTACTATAATAATAGATACTATGGAATTATATTTATATAATATCTCGCAAGCTTATATCTAATTAATAATCTTATTTAATTATAATTTCTATATTAACCCATTCTATAAGCTTACTAGAGAGCTAAATCTAAAGAATAATTCTGTTCTAAAGATTATAAAACCACTATATAATATACTAGAAGCTAGGAACTATTAGTTTAAGACTTACTATTCCTATTATATTAATAAGCTCTTTATAGAATAGTTAACTTATAACCTTTATTTACTCTATAGTAAGTAATTCTTCGGAATTATTAGCCTTTAAACTAATAATACCCTATTTATTAGAACTAATAATTTTATAAAAATAAAGTAACTAAAGCTCTATAAGGCTAAGTTCTTAGCTAAGAAATATAAATACCTTACTTTTAATTATAATCTCAAATTTAATAGAAATATTATTTATATAAATATTACTAGAATTACTCTTATATAGGAATACTAGTATAAGAATCTCTAAATTATTTCTATAAAGAATACTATTACTATAAGTAATAGGAATACTATTTATTAAAATCTCTCTATTAAGGACTAATATATTACCTAATATATAAGAGAAGTATATATTATATTAGTCTATTAACCAGAAGCTTTATATAACTTATTAATTATTACTTAAGTATAAGGCACGTAATAATAGGGTAATATATAAGTAATTAAGGTAAGTAAGCTATAGAATAATACTTGCAAATATAACTAATTCCAAGAATTAATTCTAATAAGAAACTAATTAATATCCCTTCCAAAGCTAAAAACGTCTTCCTATATATTCCCTAGTATTTAGCTAGATATATAAAGCCCTTTACTTAATTAGGAAATCCCATATAATTTATATAATTCCAATTATAAGCTATATCCAAAATAGGAAACTAGATCTATAATATCTAATACCTATTTATATACTATTATATATACCTATTATATTAATTCCCTCTCTAAGCTCTTGTTCCCAAGAGGCCTGGGAAAACTGCGAATAGCTTTATAAATATCTCCCTAAAACTTTCCTGGCTACTAGCTTTCCCTAAAAACTTCCTATAATTATCCTATTATTATACCAGGTAATAAAATTAAGAATATAGTTTACTAACCCTTCCTAGCTAGTTCATAAATCGCCTCTAGTAATTCCCTCTCGTAAAGGTAATATAAATATAGTATATACTATTAGATATAAAGCTTATCCGATTTCCTAATTAGTTTATAAATCCTAACTTAGCCTCTATTTATAAATAAATTATTACTCTATAGGCCCAAGAGCTTAGAAAAGTTAATCCAATCTTCTAGTTTATTTATAAATCCCTTCTTTGGAATTTTCTGGGTATTCCTAATATAGAGCTAGTTCCGAATTTATAATTACTATTCGGGAAAAGGATATTATAAAAAGGCCTCCCTTTTCCTACTAACTAATCTTCCTTTTCCTTAATTATAATATTATACCTAGCTCCTTCTTATCCCTTGCCTTCCTTCTTTAAGCCTTCTTTAAGCTTTTTTAAGTTTCTTTAAGCCTTATTTAAGCTTTATTTAAGTCTCCTTCTAATTCCCTCTTTTACTTCTTTATCTATTAAGATAAATACTTCTCTTAGTACTTATTAGCCTATTATTACTTATTTGGCTAATACTTTTATATTCTTAATTTACTCTTACTATCTTTAATATTCCAAGAATATTACCAAGTTTCCCGATCTTACTTATATTAAAAGTAATAATTACTCGGTATATAATTATTACTATTCTAAGAATAAGAAGTATAATTCTATAAGTTATAAATTCCTTCTTTTATTTCTTATTCTAATATTATCTAAGATTCCTCAAGTATATATAATATAATTAAACTGCCTTTTTTAAGCTATTAATATATATAAGTATCTTCCCTATTCTTTACCTAAAAGAAAGAAGGCTATTACTATCCTTCTTCTATACTAAACTATATATACTTCTTATATTAAAGCTATTATTTAAGGCTAATAAATTCCTTTAATAATCCAAGAAATAAATCAAGTAATTCTTACTAGCTTAGTATAAGTATAAAGTACTCTTAATAGTATAGTTAATATTTTTCGGTATTAAATAAGCTTACTTCTTCCTTATTTCTTACTAATAGCTAATAGCTTTATAGGCTAATTTGCTATTTATTTCTCGAGAGAATTCTAATAAGAATAATAATAAGAATAATAGAGAGTAGTTATAAGGGTAAGATATTTATAGGATATAGAAATTAGAGTTTTTAATAATTTTCATATGGTTTTTCCAAGAATAAATATATGGTTTTTTAATAGTTTTCTAATAAAAGTATTTATCTTTTATATCTCTATTTAGCTAATAGTATTATAATATTACTCTTTTTCAAGTATTCTTGTAATTCTTGAGCTATATTCTCTAGATTACTTAATAATTCCTATATATTATTTACTAGTAAATAGCTTTTCTAATAAATAAGATACTTCTTTTCTTTTCTACTTTCTTTATAGGCTATAATAGATTCTATCTCGAATTCCTCTTTATCCTTAATCTCAACCGGCTCTGGTTCTATTATAGTACTAGTTTGCGGGTATTATAATTCCAAGAAAGAAATATAGAAAATATTATAGATCTAATATAATAGTAGTAATTCTAAATAGTATATCTATTTATATATTCCTATAACTTCCAGAACTTTAAAGGGACCGAGATATCTGTTTACTAGCTTTATATTAGGTTATAGCTATTAAATATTCTTTATATAAAGTATAACTTTATTATATATCTTAAACTTCTTATTAATATATTTCTTATTATAGTACTTTTTCTATATATTTATTACTTCTTGCTATTATTTCTCTAGTACTTCCCGTTCTACTTAAATCCTTTATATTCTTTCCTATATTACCGGTATTTCTCTTTCTAAAATATTATCCTTAATATATAGTTTAATACTAGAATAGAATCCGTATAAGATATAGAATAGGAATATTCCTATTATTAAATATATAGAGTTATTATATATGAATTCTATAAGAGCAAGCTTTATTACCTAGTTATTCTACTAGTAACTAGTATAGTACCTCAAGTATTATTCTAGAGTTTAGTTTAGATTCTTTATTTATCTATTAGTTTACGGATAGAATATTATATTTAGCTATTATTAAACCTTTAAATAGAAGTATAGACTTGACTAGAACTTGCTTATAAAAACAGATTCTCTATTAGAGGTTATATCTATAGGTATACTAAAGTCTTTAATAATATAATATATAAATAGTTCTGCTAGCTCAGGAGCCGAGACCTCCTTAGTAGTTAGAATATATTATATTATTTTCGTATATTTATTAATAATAATAAATATAGAATTATATACTTTACTATAAAACCTAGAAAGAAGTAGTCCTATAATAAAGTCTATAGTAATTTCTTACTATAGCTTAGAAAAGAGGAGAAATAAACTAAGTATATTATATAGTAGATATTTCTTTACCTTAGTCCGTTAATATATAGGACAAGTTCTAATATAGTCTTTTATATTCTTTCTTATACTTTACTAGAAGTACTTTCTCTAGAGAATCTCTAGTATCTTACTAGTACTAAAATACCTATTTATAGGATTATTATAGTTAGCTTATAATAATTATTCTTTAAGAGCCGGCTTATTTAGTATATAGATAGTATCCTAATATCTTAATAACCCAGATATATTAAGTTCCCAAGTCTTAATAGCTCTAGTAAAGGTTTTCTTTAAAAACTATTTATACTACCGGTATTATATTAATAAATTAAGCCTTTAGTACTATAATAGTAGTTTAAGTAATATCTCTCTACTTTCCTTATATACTATTTCGAACCTAGTTACTTATATAGCTAGAATCCGTAGTATATACTATTTATAACTAGCTATACTAGTAATAGGCTCAAGTAATAGTATTTCCGGTACTACTTTATTACTAAAATAGACTTCCTCTTCGGAATTCCTTAGTATCTTGCTAATTAAGAAGTACTTACCTTCTTTTTCTTGGGCCTTATATTATAGTATTATAGGAATAGTATAGTATTCTATTACTATTACCTATAGGGTTCTCTATTCTGTATTCTATAGCTTATTATAAAGTATAGGTAATAAAGTGTTTTTATCTATACCTATTATAAAGTCTAGCCTCCTTAATAGCCTATTAGCGGGATTACTATATTCCGGCTAGTACTCTAAAATAAAGTTAAAGGCAGCTAGCTTCTCTGCCTATCTTATCTATTAACTATTTAGTTTTCTCTTAGTTATAAAGTATTTTAAGTTATTATAATCTGTTTTAATAATAATAATATACCGGATATATATTAGGTAATATTACTAAATACGGAATACTAGAATAATAACTAAGAGTTTAGAGTTATATATCTTATATCTACTCTTAATTATAGTTATCTTTTTTAAATAGAAAGTAATAGAGTATTACCTGGCTTCTGCCCTCTTACTAAAGAGCTAGGAAATTATATCTATAATTATAAATCCTAAAATATCCGTTTCTATATAAATTTTTAAGGCTAGGTTAAAATAATAAAGAATTAGTACTATTATAAATATAATTTATAGCTTCCTAAAAGCCTTATTTACCTTATTTATCTAGCTAAACTAATATAGTAGTTTTCTGCTAGTTTTTAGTAAATTAGTTAATCCTTTTATTATCCTAGAGTATTTATAAATAAACCTCTAGTAAAAGTTAGTAAAACCCAGAAATACTTAGACTTCTCGGATATTATTCTTTAGGGCCGGCTATTCCCTAATAGCTATAATCCGGCTAGCCTTTATTTCTATATTATCTGGGCTAATTATAAATCCCAGGAACTCTATTCTTTCTATATTAAACTCGTATTTTGCCAAGTTTATAAAGAGCTAGTATTACTATAACTACTTGAGTATATATTAGATTACTATTATATACTATTCTGGGTTCTCTAAATAAATTAAAATATTATTTAGATAGACTATATAAATAATATTTATAAGGCTTACTAGTATATAGTTAATATATATCTAGAATATTACCGGAATATTAAATAGTCTAAAGAATATAATATAATACTTAAAATATCTATAGTATATTCGGAATACTATCTTTTATTTATTATTCTCTTATATTTATAACTAATAGTAAGTATTTTTTAAGTCTAGCTTTATATATATCTTTGCTTTATAAAGCCTATTTATTATCTTACTAATAAGTAGTAATAGTATTTAGTTCTTAATAGTAATTCTATTTAGATTCTAGTAGTTAATATATAGATATAGGCCGCCTTTTTTCTTTAGAATAAATATAATTAGGGTACTAGCTAGGCTAGTAAAATAATGAATTTACTTCTTTTCTAAGCTAGTATTAAGATATTCCTAAAGGACTTTAAGCTTCCTTTCTAATAAAGCATATATAGAACTATATAGTAATTAGGATTCTGGTTTCAGATCTATATAATACTCTATTATATAGTAGTCGGATAGTATACCTATAGCCTCTATAGAGAATATTTAAAGAAGGTTCTAATACTTTCTGGGAAATATAGCTATCCTATTTATAATAATAATAGTAACTTTTTAGCTATCTATTATAAGATAAGTAATTAATAAAAAAATATATATCTTATATTTTACTACTTTAGTAAACTTTCTAGTATTTAGAACTTTAATCTTCTATAGTTAAATCTGGTATCTCTATATTATCTCTCTAAAGAAAATTAGGAAATTAACCTAATAAAGCTATAAAAATCCAAGTATTATATTAATATAATTTAGATTAAAATCATATAATATAAAGTATATATTAGCCTCTCTTTAGTTCCCTAGTATATTCTTAATAGTAATTCTAAGAATATAATCTCTATATAAATAAATTCTTCTTTCCTCTAGTAAGAATAAAGAAGTTGCCTTTAATATTAACGGAATACTCATATCTAAGGCTAATCTTCTCTTTATATAATTAGCCTCTATACCTGAATTAACTAATATTCTAATTCTTTACTTACCTTTCCTCGTTTTAATAGTAACCTTAATTACTATTCTCGTTTTAGGAGCCTTACCCTCTATAATATAAATAAGTATAATTACTATAGGGCATACTTGTTTCCCGGCTTCTTTAGTTCTGGGTACTTATATACCTTATAGCCAGACTTATTATAGTTATAGTAAGTCGGTTTTTCCCGATTTAGATAAGTAATAGTATAGTAATTCTCCTTCTAGTAAGTAAAGCAAGTTATATCTGGTCTTATAAATCCTAATACAGGTACTATATTAGACCCTATTACTATACTTTTACTATTTCGGTTATATGAATCTTGTAATAGGAATATACTTCTTTTCCGTTTCTCTTTATTATCTCCTCTCTTCTTTCTCTAATTTTCTTTCTTTTATTAACCTATTAGCTTATTATTATATTCCCGTTAAGTAGACTAGTTTAAGTTATTCTCGACCCTTATAGCCATAGAGATAAGTTTCTCCCTTTCTTATAAAGTATTCCCTTAGTAATTAATCTTATTCCAAATTTCCTGCCTTAAGCTACTAAATAAGTTATTTTGCTTTTATAATAAACCTATATATTTCAAGTTATCTAATAGGCTATCTAAGTAAAATACGAAGCTTTAGATACTCTAACCTGGCTACTATTTTATATTCTTAAACTTAGTAAGAGCATTATTACTATAATTCTCCGGATCCAAGATAGAATTCTTTATAAACTTAATAAAGGTCTCCTAATCTATAGTATTAATACTTACTAATTACTTCCTATACTTTCAGATATCCCTAGCTATATCCTTAAAGCAGGAAATATAATATATAACCTTTATTATATCTATAGCCCAGGTAATCTTACTATCTTTATACTATTTTAGCTCTGCCTAGTAAAAGAAGTCCTGGGCTTCCTTAATACTCTTTCCCTTATAGGTTAGTAATTCTCGGGTTTTTAAAGTCCTATAAACCAAATATACTACTAGTAATATAATAGATTCTATAATAGGTATCCAAATATTCTTAAGATAGCGAATCTAAGCTTCTAAATCCTCTAGATCCTCCCTCTATTATATCTCTACTTCTAACTTAGTAATATAATAATAAGCTACTACTAGCTTCTCTATTATTATTATTCTACTAGCTAGTTCTAGGAGTATCTGAGTTCTACTCCTTTCTCCTAATTAGGTAGTAGCTAGAATAGCTAACTAGGTACTTCCCTAGATACCTGACTAGGTTACCCTAGTAATAGTAGAGGCGCTTCTTCTAGTTAATACTCTAGCTATTAGTAGTTTTGTCTATTAATGGCTTAATTATCTTATAATAAACTATTCCCCGAAAGTTAGATTAATTAGAATATAAGATATATAATAGTAAGGTAATATATAAGTAGTCAAGGTAAGTAAGCTATAGAGTAATACTTATAAGTATAACTAATTCCAAGAATTAATTCTAATAAGAAACTAATTAATACTTCTTCTAAAGCTAGGAGCATCTTCCTATATATTCCCTAGTACTTAGCCAGGCATATAAAGCTCTTTACTTAATTAGGAAATCCCATATAATCTATATAATTCCGATTATAAGTTATACCCAAAATAGGAAACTAGATCTATAATATCTAATACCTATTTATATACTATTATATATACCTATTATATTAAGCTATTAAATCTTTAGAAACTAATATAAAGGCACTTAATAAGTATATTTAATAGCAAATTAAGAATATTACTAGAGAACTGAGATTCGTAAAGCTAGTAAAGAAGTTCTTATATTTAATTATTTTTATAGATACTTTATTTATAAATAATAGAGATTTCTTCTCCTAAATTAGATATATTCTAGTTCTAGTAAATAGAACTAGATATACTAATATTATTTACTAGTTCTTTACTAAATATAAGAAAGTTATTAGAAGTATTCTAGCTTCGGAACTTTATAATATAACTTATAGTTTTAATATAGGTGTTTTAGTCAAATCTATAATTAATAAAATACTAGAAATAGAACTACTATTAGTTATTTATATGAATTCGAAGTTATTATATAAATGCCTTATTAAATTAGGTATTACTTGAGAGAAATACCTAATAATTAATATAATATATCTCTACTAGATATATAAATAATAAGAAATTATAGAAATTAAGTAGATTAAGGAAGAATTAAATTTTACTAATTCTATAATAAAATTAAAGCTAATAAATACTCTCAAGTACCTAATTAATACGAATACTATATAATTAAATATAGAAAAATAAGTCGAGTATAAATAGGGCAGAAAATAGATATATAAAATAGAAGAATATTATAAGAGAAGAAGTTATATATAAAAGGCTATAGCCTTTAGTATATAACTAAAACCTTAGAAGTAATATAGATATATAGAATATTTGGGAAATCTAATATTAGGCCGGATTAGGGAATTTATATATAATCGGAAAGAGATACTATTTTTTGCGTTTTTAGAGAGTTTCTAGTATTAGTATAGCTATTTTTCTAGGAGTTATATATATAGTTATAGGTAATAGTATAAGGCACGTAATAGTAGGGTAATATATAAGTAATTAAGGTAAGTAAACTATAAAGTAATACTTGTAAGTATAACTAATTCCAAGAATTAATTCTAATAAGAGACTAATTAATGTTCTTTCTAAAGCTAGAAGTATCTCTTTATATATTTCCTAGTATTTAGCCAGATATATAAAGCTCTTTACTTAATTAGGAAATCTTATATAATCTATATAATTCCGATTATAAGCTATACCCAAAATAGGAAACTAGATCTATAATATCTAATACCTATCTATATACTATTATATATGCCTATTATATTAATTTCTTTTCTAGGCCCTTATTTCTAAGAGGCCTGGGAAAACTATAAATAGCTTTATAAATATCTCCCTAAAACTTTCCTGGCTACTAGCTTTTCCTAAAGACTTTTTATAATTACTCTATTATTATATTAGGTAATAGAGTTAAGAATATAGTTTACTAACCCTTTTTAGCTAGTTTGCAAATTACTTCTAGTAATTTCCTTTTATAAAGATAATATAAATATAGTATATATTATTAGATATAAAGCTTATCTAATCTCCTAATTAGTTTATAAATCCTAACTTAGTTTCTATTTACGAATAAATTATTATTCTATAGGCCTAAGAGCTTGGAAAAGTTAATCTAATCTTCTAGTTTATTTATAAATTCCTTCTTTGGAATTTTCTGGATATTCCTAATATAGAGCCGGTTCCGAATTCATAATTACTATTCGGGGAAAAGATATTATAAAAAGGCCTCTCTTTTCCTACTAACTAATCTTTCTTTTCCTTAACTATAATATTATATCTAGCTTCTTCTTATTCCTTGCCTTTTTTCTTTAAGTCTTCTTTAAGCTCCTTTAAGCTCCTTTAAGCCTTATTTAAGCTTTATTTAAGTTCTCTTCTAATTCTCTTTTCTACTTCTTTATTTATTAAGATAAATACTTCTCTTAGTATTTATTAGCCTATTATTATCCGTTTAGCTAATACTCCTATATTCTTAATTTATTCTTATTATTTTTAATATTCCAAGAATATTACTAAGTTTCCCGATCTTACTTATATTAAGAGTAATAATTACTCGATATATAATTATTATTACTCTAAGAATAAGAAATATAATCCTATAAGTTATAAATTTCTTCTTTTATTTCTTATTCTAATATTATTTAAGGTTTCTTAAATATATATAGTATAATTAAACTGCCTTTTTTAAGCTATTAATATATATAAGCGTTTTCCCTATTTTTTACCCGAAAGGGAAAAGGCTATTATTATTTTTCTTCTATATTAAATTATATATACTTCTTATATTAAAGCTATTATTCGAGGCTAACGGATTTCCCTAATAATCTAAGAAATAGGTTAAGTAATTCTTATTAGCTTAGTATAAGTATAAAGTGCTCTTAATAGTATAATTAATATTCTTTAATATTAAGTAAGCTTACTTCTTTCTTATTTCTTACTAATAGCTAATAGCTTTATAAGCTAATTTACTATCTATTTCTCGAGAGAATTCTAATAAGGATAATAATAAGGATAATAAAGAGTAATTATAAGAGTAGGGTATTTATGAAATATAGAAATTAGAGTTTTTAATAATTTTTATATGGTTTTTCCAAGAATAAATATATAGTTTTTTAATAGTTTTCTAATAAAAGCATTTATTTTTTATATCTCTATTTAGCTAATAATATTATAATATTACTCTTTTCCAAGTATTCTTATAATTCTTGAGTTATATTCTCTAGATTACTTAGTAGTTCTCATATATTATTCGCTGGTAAGTAGCCCTTTTAATAAACGAAATACTTTCTTCCTTTTCTGTCTTCCCTATAAGCTATAATAGATTCTATCTCGAATTCCTCTTTATTCTCGATCTTAACCGGCTCTAGTTCTACTATAGTACTAGCTTGCAGGTATTATGGTTCTAAGAGAGAAATATAGAAAATATTATAGATCTAATATAATAGTAGTAATTCCAAGCGGTATACCTATCTATATATTCCTATAACTTCTAGAACTTTAAAGGAGCCGAGATATCTGTTTACTAGCTTTATACTAGGTTATAGCTATTAAATATTCTTTATATAAAACATGACTTTATTATATATCTTAAACTTCTTATTAATATATTTCTTATTATAGTACTTTTTCTATATATCTACTACTTCTTGCTATTATTTCTCTAGTATCTCTTATTTTACTTGAATTCTTTATACTCTTTCTTATATTATTAGTACTTTTCCTTCTGGAATATTATTTTTAATATATAGTTTAATACTAGAATAGAATTCATATAAGGTATAGAATAGGGATATTCCTATTATTAAATATATAGAGTTATTATATATGAATTCTATAAGAGCAAGCTTTGCTATCTAGTTATTCTGCTAGTAGCTAGTATAGTACCTTAAGTATTATTCTAGAGTTTGGTTTAGATTCTCCGTTTATCTATTAGTTTACGGGTGAAATACTATACTTAGTTATTATTAAATCTTTAAATAGAAGTATAGACTTAACTAGAACTTGCTTATAAAGACAGATTCTTTATTAGAGGTTATGCCTATAGGTATACCGAAGTCTTTAATAATATGGTATATAAATAGCTCTACTAGCTCAGGAGCCGAGACCTCCTTAGTAGTCGGAATATATTATACTATTTTCGTATATCTATTAATAATAATAAATATAGAATTATATACTTTATTATAAAACCTAAAAAAAGGCAGTCCTATAATAAAGTCTATAGTAATTTCTTGCTATGGCTTAGAGGAGAGGAGGAATAAACTAAGTATACTATATAGCAGATATCTTTTTACCTTGGTCTATTAATATATAAGACAAGTTCTAATATAGTCTTTTATATTCTTTCTTATACTTTACTAGAAGTACTTTCTCTAGAGAATCTCTAGTATCTTACTAGTACTAAAATACCTATCTATAGGATTATTATAGTTAGCTTATAGTAATTCTTCTTTAAGAGCCGGCTTATTTAGTATATAAATAGTACCCCGATATCTTAATAACCCAGATATATTAAGTTCCCAAGTCTTAATAGCTCTAGTAGAGGTTCTCTTTAAGAACTATTTATACTACTAGTATTATACTAATAAATCGAGCCTTTAGTACTATAATAGTAGTTTAAGTAATATCTCTCTGCTTTCCTTATATATTATTTCGGACCTAGCTACCTATATAGCTAGAATCCGTAATATATACTATTTATAACTAGCTATACTAGTAATAGGCTTAAATAGTAGTATCTCTAGTACTACTCCGTTACTAAAATAGACTTTCTCTTCGGAATTCCTTAGTATCTTGCTAATTGAGAAGTACCTACCTCCTCTCTCCTGGGCCTTATATTATAGTATTACAGGAATAGTATAGTATCCTATTACTACTACCTATAGGGTTCTCTATTCTATATTCTATAGCTTATTATAAAGCATAAGTAATAAAGTATTTTTATCTATATCTGCTATAAAATCTGGCCTTCTTAATAGCCTATTAGCAGAATTACTATACTTCGGCCGGTATTCTAAGACAAAGTCAAAGGTAGCTAGCTCCTCTGCCTATCTTATCTATTAACTATTTAGTTTTCTCTTAGTTATAAAGTATTTCAAGTTATTATAATCTGTCTTAATAATAATAGTATACCGGATATATACCAGGTAATACCGCTAAGTATAGAATACTAGAATAATAGCCAAGAGTTCAGAATTATATATCTTATATCTACTCTTAATTATAGTTATTTTTTTTAAATAGAAAGTAATAGAATACTACCTGGCTTCTGCCCTTTTACTAAAAAGCTAGGAAATTATACCTATAACTATAAATCCTGAAATATCTGTTTTTATATAAATCTTTAAGGCTAGGTCAAAATAATAAAGAATTAGTACTATTATAAATGTAATTTATAGCTCCCTAAAAGTCTTATTTGCCTTATCTATCTAGCTAAACTAATATAGTAGTTTTCCGCTAGTTTTTAGTAAATTAGTTAATTCTTTTATTATCCTAAAGTATTTATAAATAAACCTCTAGTAAAAGTTGGCAAAACCCAGAAATACTTGGACTTTTTAGATATTATTTTTTAGGGCCGGCTATTTCCTAATAGCTATAACCCGGCTAGCCTCTATTTCTATATTATCTGAGCTAATTACAAATCCCAGGAACTTTATTCTTTCTATATTAAACTCGTATTTTGCCAAGTTTATAAAGAGCTAGTATTACTATAACCGCTCGAGTATATATTAGATTACTATTATATACTATTCTAGGTCCTCTAAATAAATTAAAATATTATCTAGATAGACTATATAAATAATATTTATAAGGCCTACTAGTATATAATTAATATATACCTGGAATATTACCGGAGTATTAGATAGTCTAAAGGATATAATATAGTACTTAAAATATCTATAGTATATTTGAAATATCGTCTTTTACTTATTACCCTCCCGTATTTGCAACTAATAGTAAGTATTCTTTAAGTCTAGCTTTATATATATCTTTGCTTTATAAAGCCTATCTATTATCTTACTAATAAATAGTAATAGTATTCGGTTCTTAATAATAATCCTGTTTAGATCCCGGTAGTTAATATATAGATATAGGCCGCCTTCTTTCTTTAGAATAAATATAATTAGGGCACTAGCTAGGCTAGTAGAATAACGGATCTATTCCTTCTTTAAGCTAGTATTAAAATATTCCTGAAGGACTTTAAGCTCTCTTTTTAATAAAGTATATATAGGACCATATAATAGTTAGGATCCTAGTTCTAGATCTATATAATACTCTATTATATAGTAATTAGGCAATATACTTATAGCCTCTATAAAGAATACTCGGAGAAGGTCCTAATACTTCCTGGGAAATATAGCTATCCCGTTTATAGTAATAGTAGTAATTCTTTAGCTATCTATTATAGGATAGGCAGTTAATAAAAAAACATATGCTTTATACTTTATTACTTTGGCAAACTTCCTGGTATTTAGAACTTTAATCTTCTATAATTAAATCTAGTATCTCTATATTACCTTCCTAAAGGAAATTAGAAAGTCGATCTAGTAAAGCTATAGGAATCCAAATATTATATTAATATAGTTCAGATTAAAATTATATAATATAAAGTATATATTAGCCTCTTTTTAGTTCCCTAGTATATTCTCGGTAATAATCCCAAGAATATAATCTCTATATAAATAAATCCTTTTTTCCTCTAGTAAGAATAAGGAAGTTGCCCTTAATATTAACGGAATACTTATATCCAAGGCTAATTTCCTCTTTATATAATTAGCCTCTATATCCGAATTAACTAATACTCTGACTTTTTGCCTATCTTTCCTTGTCTTAATAGTAATCTTAATTACTATTCTCGTTTTAGGAGCCTTGCTCTCCGTAATATAAACAAGTATAACTACTATAGGATATGCCCGTTTCCCGGCTTCTTTAGTTCTGGGCACTTATATACCTTATAGCCAGACTTATTATAGTTATAATAAGTCAGTTTTCCCTAATTTGGGCAGGTAGTAGTATAGTAACTCTTTTTCTGGCAGGTAAAACAAGTTATACCTGGTCTTATAGATCCCGATACGGGTACTATATTAGATCCCGTTACTATACTTTCGCTACCCCGGTTATATAAACCTTATAACGGGAATATACTTCTCTTCCGTTTCCCTTTATTATTTCCTCTCTCCTTTCTCTAATTTCCTTTCTTTTATTAACTTATTAGCTCATTATTATATTCCCGTTAAGTAGACTAGTTCAAGTTATTCTCGACCCTTATAGCCACAGAAATAAGCTTCTCCCTTTCTCGTAAAGCATTTCCTTAGTAATTAATCTCGTCCCGAATCTCCTGCCTCAAGCCACTAAATAAGTCGTCCCGCTCTCGCGATAAACCCGTATATCCCAAGTTATCTAATAGGCTATCTAAGTAGGATATAAAGCTTTGGATACTCTAACCTGGCCGCTATTTTATGTCTTTAAACTTAGCAAGGGCATTATTATTACGGTTCTCCGGATCCAAGATAGAATCCTTTATAAACTTAATAAAGGTCTCCTAATCCATAGTATTAACGCCCACTAATTACTTCCTATACTTCCAGATATCCCTGGCTATATCCTTAAAGCAGGAAGCATAATACATAACCTTTACTATGTCTATAGCCCAGATAATCCCGCCGTCTTTACGCTATTTCAGCTCCGCCTAGTAGAAGAAGTCCTGGGCTTCCTTAATACTCTTCCCCTTATAGGTTAGCAATTCTCGGGTTTTTGGAGCCCTGCAAACCAAACATACCGCCGGTGGCATAATAGGTTCTATAATAGGTGCCCGAATATCCTTAAGACGGCGAATCTGAGCTTCCAAATCCTCCAGATCCTCTCTCTATTACATCTCTGCTTCTAACTCAGTAATATAATAACGAGCCGCCGCCAGCTTCTCCGTTATTATTATCCTGCCAGCTAGTTCTGGGGGTATCTGAGTTCCACTCCCTTCTCCTGATTAGGCGGTAGCTAGAGTGGCTAACTGGGCGCTCCCCTGGGTGCCCGACTAGGTCGCCCTAGTAATAGCAGAGGCGCTTCTTCTGGTTAATGCTCCAGCTATTAGTGGTTTTGTCTATTGACGGCTTGACTACCTCGCAACGAACTACTCCCCGAAGGTTAGATTAATTAGAATGTAAGGCACGTAATAGCAGGGTAATACACAAGTAGTTAAGGTAAGTAAGCTACGGAGTGACGCTTGCAAGTATAACTAATTCCAAGAATTAATTCCAATAAGAGACTAATTAATGCCTCTTCCAAAGCTAGGAGCGTCTCCCTATATATTCCCTAGTGCTTAGCCAGGCATGCGAAGCCCTTTACTTAATTAGGAAATCCCATGCGATCCATATGATTCCGATTGCAAGCTATACCCAAAATAGGAAACTAGATCCACGACATCTGATACCTGTCCATGCACCATCACGTATGCCCATTACAAATAGGTAATAGGATATAGGTAATAGGATATAGGTAATAGGATATAGGTAATAGGATGGGATACGGGATATAGTTATATAACCTCGCATCCTATTAGTAACTCGACTAATAGACTAGATTCTTTTAGGCTTAGCAGATTTAGGGATTACATATTAATACTATAATACTATAATTCCTATTTCTAAATAATAACTTTACTAACCTTATATAAATAGTACTTCCACGCCTATATAATAGTACTATATATTTCTAGTAAACTAATAATATTAGTAAAATAGTATATAATATTATAGATTATTAAATATCTATTATTACTAGAGCTAAATTTGAATTTATAAAAATAGTAAAGCTTAAAACTAAGATTATAAATAAAATAAGATATAAAGATATATTTTTCCTAATTAAAGGAACTTTAAAGATTTTATTTAATTAATTATTCTTAGTAAAAATAAAAATAAAAATTATATATAAAAGTAATAGTTTATAGAATAAAAGATTTACTAATCCTAAAAATAACTAAAATACTAGGAAATAGAAGAAAGTAATAGTTTAAAAGTATTAAGTTTCTAGAATTAAGGAATTAAGTAATATAAAATAGGAAACTAAAAATAAAAATAAAAATAGAGTCTAATATTATAACTAGTAGTAATATTAGGAGAAATAGGAAAATAACGGGATTTCTTATTAATTTTTTATTTTAGGTTTAGAAATTTAGGAAATTAATAATATTTTTAGAGAAACTAAAATAAAAAAAACTCTAGTTAGAATATTATTAAAAGTAGTTCCGGATTTAATAGAAAAAGAAATAAAAAAAATATTAAATAAAGATATGTCTAAAAAAGAAATAAAATAATATCTTCTAATAATAAAGAAATATATTCCCGAAGCTATAGAATATAGAATCCAAAACTAGAAAGAATTCTGGAATATATAAGAGCTTAAAAAAATTATATTAAAATACTAGATAAAAAGATACTTTTTATATTTAAATAGAAAGAAGCTAAATAAAAAGATTATAAACTCTAAAAATTAGGTAAAAAGAATACTAGAGAAAATAGCTATAGTTTTTTAAAAAAAAAAAAAAATTATAGTCTATTTCTAGTTATAAAAGTAGATAAAATAAAAGATAAGAAGATTTAATTAGTAAATACTAATAATAGAACTAGAAAAAGCCCTAATAAATATTCGGACTAGTTTAAGAAATTTAAAACTAGAGAATATTTATAAAAATATACTAGAAAATATAAGAATTACTTTTTATTAAGGATATTAGCTATTTTAAGAAGTTTATAACTTATTCCGAAATGTCTTAAATAATTAGATATTAATAACTAGCTTTAGAAAAAGAAACTAACTATATTTCAAGAATTAATAATTAATTAAAAAAATTATAATTATATTTAATTAAAAAGAAATAAGAAAAATCTATAAGAATATTAGCTTACTTATTCTAATTAAGATTATTAAGTATAAGGCCTAATAAAAGAAGAATTTCCTATATCTCAAAATTCTAGTACTAATAATAGTAAAAATACTATTAGAATATCTAGATTATAGAATTCTTAAGAAATATAATAAATCTTACCGGAATTTATAATTCTTGGTTATAAAAAAGATTATTAGAACTTATAGACTAATTAATACTACTATAAAAATGAATTTAGTAATTCTATAAAATCCTAATTTATTTCTGTTTATTAATAAGATTTTAAAGAAATTTACTAAATATATTTATATTTTTCTAATTAATTTCTTTTCCAGATATAATTAACTTATATTAGATACTTATAATAGAGATTTAATTATATTTATAATATCTCTAGAATTATTAAGAATAATTATATTACTTTAGGGAACTACTAATTCCGTTATATAGTTTATATGAATTATTATAATTATTTTAGAGAATTTATTTCCCAAAATTACTATATTATTTATTAATAATATTAGAATTAAAAAACCTTATATAGACTATAATAAATAGTTTATTTTATCTAGTATTCGGTATTTTATATTTAAATACTTTTAAAACCTAAATATAACCTTAGATAGAATTAAATAAGCCAGAACTAGTATTAGAGAAAAATTATAGTTCTATTATAATAGTATAATTATTATTGGCTTTATTTATAGAATACTTAAAAGAAATTCATTAAGTTTAGTAATTATTAAGATCTTGAAATAGAAATATTATAATAATATAACTAAAAATAAAATATTTATTAGAATTATTATTTATTATATTATTTAAATTAAAGGCTTTATAATTATTATTAAATTCATTTATTATTTAATAAGGAAAGATATAATATAGAACTAGAGTAATAAATAAATATAAGCTATATAAATTCTTTAAAAAAAGCTTATTACTATTCTAATACTCTATAAGTTATATTATAATTTATTAGAAAATTAAGGAATAATTATATTAGTAATAAATACTAGCCTAAATAAATAGAGTAGAACTCTTAATTAATATAATAATAAAGAGAAAAAGAGAATTATATAATATAAGTCTGAAATCTGAAATAATACTAAATAGAAATATAATATTACTAAAAGAAAATATTAAAAGCTAGTAAAGTATTTATAAAAAGTATAATTTTGGCTATATAAAGTTTATTTTATTCTTGAACTAGATACTAATATACTTATTATATAGCTAAGTAAAGCGGCTATAGATTTTCCTAGAGCTCTAGTTATTTACTAGCTAATATGAATTTAATTATTTGACTTTAAAATCAAATATATTAAAGGAACTAAATATACTATTATTAATAAATTATTAAGATATCTATAATAAAAAGGTAATACCGAAAATAATAAGGATATTAATAAATAATTAGTAATAGAGCTTAATAGTATTAGAATAGTATTTATTAAACAAAAAGTTTAGTTAAAGAAAGTAGTTCCGGTTTAGTTATATAATATTATTTTAAGAAATTAGACTTCTAAGACCTTTATTAGATATTTAAATAATAGTATCTAGTTACTAGAAATTAATAATTAAAGTATTATTATATCTGGAAGCGAATTAGTAATATTAAAAAATAATAATATCCAAAAGTTATATAATAAAAACTATAGCCTTTTATATATAACCTCTAGTAAAATAATAAATAATAATACTAACTCTTATATTTTATTTAATAATCCGACTATTTTATTAGATTTTCTAAATAATAGCTATTTCGAATAATACTAGAATATTATATAATATCTTATAATACTTTTTAGATTAGAAAAAATATCTAGAGCCGAATTTCGAAAATTAAATAAAGAAGCTTTGAATTATAATATAAGAGATTAATTATTATAGAGAATTATATCTAAAATATACTTATCTTAACTTATTATTAATAATTAAGAATAAAGAAAGATTATTATTAAAAAGCTATATAATAAGATTAGATATACTAGAAAAAAGAATACTTATAAAGTCTATTAATATAAAAGTAAAAGAAAATAAAAAGAAGTTCTATATCTAATAAAAGCTATATTTCTTTTTTATTATCTTAGGATTAATATAATTAAATTACTAGATTATAAAGAATATAACTTATTAGTTATTACTAGAAATAACTTCTTAGAATAAATTAAAGCTAGATCTTTAAAGAACCTAACTAGTAAAAAGATTACTAAGTTTATTTGAGAAGAAATTATTTATAAATATAATTTATTTAAATAGCTTAAAATAAATAATAGATTAGAATTTAAAGAAGTAATAATTCAGGAACTTAATAAACTAGAAATTAATAGAATTATTATTTTAGTTTATAATTTCAAAGAAAATAGTATAATTAAAAGAAAATATTAATTAATTATTTAAGTATTTATTATATTTATAATAAATATAAAGAAATCTTAGATTAATTTATTATTATATATTTTATTTACTAACCGAGTTACTATATATAAACTAACTAGATTTCCTTTTTTTTATAGTTTATAATAGGGAAGCTATATTACTTATAGAAATATAATTTCTAATCTAAAAAATACTTAAATAAAATAAAGTCTATAATAGAGAAATACTTCTGGAAATATATATAAAGCAAATATAAATAAGAAATAAAGATATTAAAGAAGCTAGAATAAAAAAAACAAAAAATACTAAAAAAGAAAAAAGTAATTTAATACTATTTATTAGATTTATTTAAAGCCTATTTCTAAAAAGAATCTAGTTCTTATATATAATATTAAACTAATAAATTAAGACAAGTTAAGAAATATAAAACTATTATATTACTAGCTTAATCTATATAAAATAAAGAATATAGATTAACTAAAAAGATACTATATATTAGAAGAGCTTAATAGTACTATATTTTAAAAAATATATATTAGGAATTAATTCAAATAATTTATTAAAAAGAATAAATTCTGGTATTTCCTTAAAAATAAAGTTAATAATAAATATATATTTATAAATAAATATTTTAAGATAAATATAGAACTAGAAAAGAAAATAGTTATAAAATATTATAAGTAAAATAGTATTTAGGAGATCGAGAAAGCTATTAGTATTATTATATATATTCTAGAATTACCGGAATTAGAAAAAGTAAAATATATTTCCTTTATAGAAAACTAAAAGGAAATATTTAATAATAGAAGCTCTTCTTAACCTGAAATAAAGCTTATTACTTTTAATTCTTTATATATTTTTTATTTTTTCTTCTAATTATTATTTATAGTTTTTAGAAAATATTATTATTAGATTATTATTCTAGAAATTAAATAAGCTTTACTATTACTTATTTCTTACTATTATCTAATTATTATTACTAGATCTTGGGAATTAAATATAAAGTATTTCTTTTAGTATAAAAATAAATAGGGGAATTAAGGAATTATTTTATAAATTCTTAATTCCGAATTATAATATTTCCTAGAAAGTTCTTATAATATAAATAGTTACTATATATAGAAAAGAGAAGAAAAAAGAAGAAAGAGGGCCTTTTATATATCTTTAGCTAAACTAGAAATCTTTTAGAAGCTCTATTTATTTTTTTAACTAGCTATTCTTATAGCTTATACTAGTCTAAAGCTTAATTATATATTTATAAATCTCGATTTTAACTTAAACTACTATTATAAGTTTACTTATAATATTTAAATAAACTTCCTAATTAGAAATTATATATAAACGAAATAGCCGAACTAGAAGTCTTATAAAAAGAAAAAGAAATATTATTAAATCTAATAATTATTTCCGAAAATACTTAATAATATATAATTTTAGGAATCTTTTAGATATTAGATAAACTAGATTTACCTATTTAAAGCTTATTTTATATTAAGGAATCCACTTTTTCTTTTATATAATTATAGCTATATTTAAGGCATATACTAAAGTTTAGTTAGTATATTATATATTTCTATTTTTATATAAAGAGAACTTCTTTTATATAGAACCTATTCTTTAATTAAAATACTATTTTATTACCGGAAACCGATTACTTTTTTAAAAAGCTAATATAATTTACTAATTCTTATTATTAATCTATTTCTTATTATTAAATATTATTTAAATAATTAAAAAGATATTTTTAATTCTATATTCTTAATATTAATTTAGAATATCTAATCTTTTTATATTTTATATTAACTTTAATATTAACTATTTCAAACTTAATAATAGTATTATAAATTTTATTTATATTATTTTATAATTCTTTTTTCTATAATTACTAAAGCCTTTAATATTAATTTTATAAATATAAATATTACTTTAAAGTTCTAATTAATTAAATAGTTTTATATTATATAAAATCGATTTTAATAAATATTAAATAAATATAATTAGTTTTTAGAAAAGATATAAATTAGTTTTAAAAGAAATAATATCTTATTCTAAGTTATTTCTTAATTCTATTATTCTGACTTTCTTTTTATTAATATTTATTTTATACTTTCCTAATATCTTTAGTATACTTATATATCTTATTTTTTATATATTTCCTATATTATTTTTCTTTTTTTATACTATTTTTTAAATTAATAGAAATGTTTCTAAATAAATAAAAAGATTAGAATATATTTATATTATAAAATTTTTATTATTTTCTTCTATATTTTAATACTTTAGATATTATTATTATATTTCTATTTCTATTATATTATATTATTTTTTCATTTTCTTATTATTACTATTTAGTTTAATTTACCTTAATTATTTCCTAGATTATATTTCTTTAGATATATATATTTATATTCTTTTTTATAATAGAAGCCTAATTCTATATTTTACTTTTTATAATTATTTCTAATTTATAATTATATTACTTTAAATATATCTAATTATTATATTTATTTTTCCTATTATATATACTACTATTTTGGCTTTATTTCCTTATTAAAAAGAAAGAAAAAACTCGAATATATATAATATCTTTATATAATTCAAGTCTATTTTAATTTACTCTTTATTTTAGAAAATATTTAAAAGAAATTCTTATAATTTCGAGAATCTTTAATTTTATAACCTATAACTATTATACTAATAATATCTTTATAATTCCTTTAAAAATAATAAAATGACTAAAGAATAGATTTCTTAAGCTAGTAAAATATAGTAGCTAGTTCTTATAAGCTATAGTATTATTAAAAGCCTATAAATTAATAGTATTAAAGTTTAGAGTATTAAAGAAGCTTAAATAATTATAGAAGACTTATTAATACTAGAAAAGATAGCTATAATTATAGAATTCAATATAAATATTCTAGATAAGCTAAGTAATATATATAATAAGCTCTTGAAATAAAAGACCTTTATTAGAAATAGAACTAGACTAGAATTAATTAAGAAGAAGCTAAAAAACTACTAAGCTAATAATAGGGAATTCGAGAATATTATTAAAGGTATTTCTAAAGGCAAATAAGAAAAGCTTAATAAGATTAAGACTATAGTAAATGGTTTTAATATTAAGAATTAGAATGGAATTATATTATATAGTAAAGTCTTTGGCTAATATATTAATAATATCTGTAATAATCTTAGTAAAAACATTTATAAGAAGTTATATTTCCTTTTTAAAATAAAAGCTTTAGTATATAAAGCTATTTAGTTAATTAATAAAGCTATTTTAATATATATTAAAAACAAGAAATATTGAAATATTAGTATATTTACTAAATTAGATATTACTAAGATATTTAAGTATACTAAAGCTATTTTGGAATCTAGAAAATTAGTTTTTAAGCTATTATTAGCTAATAATCTCAAGGCTAAATAGTATATCTTTAATACTTCTAGAATCCTAATTAAGGAAGTTTATAATAATAAGCTTTTTTCTGCTTTTTGAGATAAGCCTAAAAAATAGACCCTTATTATAATTTCAGTTTTAACTTAATTAGATCCAGCTAATAAGAATAGAGCTAATTTAATATAGCCTGGTAATAAATCTACTAGTAAGACTAGTAGAACTAGTATAATTAGATAAGAAGAACCTAGTAAGAATAAAGAATAAACTAAGCCTAAGACTCCTAATAAATAGCGAAAATCCGAGTATTAGTCTAAATATAAGGCTAGTAAAATAGAGGAAAATGAAAAAGAAATAAATAAAAAGAAATTCTCTATTTTAAAAAGAAAGATATTATTTAGAAAAACTCCTGTATTTATACTCAGAACTAAAAAGTAAAAGACTAAAGATATTAAATCCGGGGAAATTAAAGTTAATTAGTATACTTATAAGATACTAGTTAAATAGAATAAATATATCTTTAAAGAAGTATATAGTAGTATTTTGGGATCTATTTATAAATAAGAATACTATAGAATTATTAATAGATTTCTTAAAGCTTCCTATAACTTATATATTTAGTACTTTACTAATATTCTTTCTATTAATATAGGAGACATTTATATTATTAAGAATACTCTAAAGCTAGTTACTAAGATCTATAAAGTTACTAAAGGCAAAAAGTATATTTCTATTATTTAAGTAAATAAAGAAATACGGGATTTCTTTTTTAAAATTTAGGAAATTAAAAAGTATAAATATAAATATTACGTTTTTAATTAATTCTGCCTAAATCTATAGCTCTAATTTAATATTATAGTTCCTGTTCCTAAGTTTAATACTACTAATTTAGATATAAATAGTTATATTTATAAGAAGAATTACCTGAAATAAATTAAGAAGCTTAGTATTTAAGAGCTCTTAATATAGGAAATAGAGATATTATAATTCTATTTCTAAAAAAAAACAATATATTAAAGTATAAAGATCTAGATAATAACTACTTTATATTAGCTTTTTAATTCTTAATAGCAAATCTATTAATATAGCTCGGATTTTATAAGATATTAAATAAGTATTCTATTTATCTAATTACTTATTTTTAGCTAGCTAGATATTATACTTCTGGAAATATTAATTATAATTAGTATAAAGGTAATACTAAAGATCTGGCTATTACTAAAGCTTTAAGTAATAAATTCTATTTTAGTAAAAAGTATTAGAATATTAGCTATATTTTTCTTATAAATCGCAAGAAGGCTATTATCTTTAATAAGAAGTTCTTTAAGGATATTAATTACTTTTCTATTTCTAATAATTTTAAGCCGGAAATAATAAAGGAAATAAGTAAATATTTACTAAAAATAGTAAAAGAAAAGACTTTAAGAATAGTTTATTTAACTAAATAAATAAATACCTTTAGCTAAATAATCTATAAGTCTGGAATTATAAGTAAGTAATAATTCTCGAATAATATAGAAGTCAAAAGATAGCTTAATAATAATTTGCTACTTAATAGGCCTTTTATTACAATTCTAATAAGTCTAGTTACTATTAAGAATAGAATATATAAAAATAGAGTTTCTTACAAGATTATTAAAGCCTTTTATCTAGAGCTTTCCCCTTTTATTAAAGGTTAATTTAAAAATATTATAAATAATACAAAATTCGAAGAAGCTATTTATTTAAAGTATATTAGTATAATTTATAATATAATTTACTATAATAAGCCTTTTTAATATCTAATAGTAAAGATAGAAATTAAGTAATAGTTAAAGGCAAATACTAATTAATATAGAAAACTATATTAAATTTAGTATAAGAATATAGCTAAGCGGATTTGAATTGCCTTTAAGTAAATTCGGAAATATGAAATAAAACTTTTTAAAAGTAATAGATCTTATTTTAGATATATTAAGGAAAAATTAGATTAGCTAATAGAAAAGAATCCTAATTATTTTATTATTTCGGACTCTGAGTAGGATTTTTCTATTAGTTTTAGTATTTAGGGAATAAATATAAATAAATAAGAGATCGGATATAGTATAATAGGCCATACTCTCTAAAAATTATATTATTTTGGCGGTTTTGAGATTTTAGTTATATAATAAAGGCTATGGCCTTTTATATATAACTTGCGGAAATTATATAAGAAAGCTAGTTTTTCTATAGTCCTAAAAAATAATTCCTCCTGAGTATTTAATTAATTAAGCTTTTATATACTATATACTATTTATACTTTACTATTTATACTTTTAATTTATTATTTTATTATTAAGTTACGTTTTATACTCTAGTATACTTTATATAGGTTTTTGTCTTATTATAGTTTCTTTCTTATAATAAATAAGAATCTTTTATATAATTCTAAATATAATCTTATAACCTCTTTTCTTTATCTCTTTTATAATTATAATATAAGAAAAGCCTCTTATAACAGAATTTTAGAAAATAATCTTTAAAATATACTTAATTATTTTAAAGGAAATTATAGGTTAACCAGATCTTAATATATTAAGTATATACGAGATTTTTAAAGATATATTCTTATTCTCTCTTTATTTATACTCTCTAGCTATAGCTACAAGTTAATAGATAGCTAATCTGAATACTTATATAGCTTCTCTAATTTATCTTAAAGACTTCTTATTTTCAAATATATAAATAGCCTTAATTCTGGTACTAGTAAAATACTTTTTAGGCCCAAGAGTAGCAAGTATAAAAGCAGTTAATAAAGCGGGTAGTAGAAGAGCTAGTTTAGCTAAATTATTATCTGAATTATCCGAATCTAATAATAAATTATACTATATATTCTCTTTATCATTGGTATACTCGTTAGAGTATTTATTATCTAAGGAATTAGAAAGAGAGAAAAGCTCTGATTAGTTATCTAATAAATTAGGAAAATTAAATAAACCTCTAAAAGTAGCCATAATAATAGCTAAAATAAAGCGAAAGGTATCAAGTATTTTTCTAATTAATTAGAATTAAAATTCAGAACGAAGTGTATATAGAGGGGTATGTATTAGGGCTAATTACCTCCCCTTTACTCGCTACCAATTAGTGGACTCGCCTATATTTATGGGCGTTTGGGGGCGTTTAGTACTCGTCAAGCTGCATAAGCCCATATTAAGCCTTCAGGGCACTTTTAGTAAGCTTATAGGGGCTTATAGGGGACTAGGACTAGCTACAGGGAGATTAAAGTAAGACCTTACAGGGCATTTAGTGGCCTTCACAAAATAATGCCCTGTATTCCCGATACTTTATGCCATTGTCTTCGTATTATTTCTAAGGTGATGCTGAGTTTGTGCCGTTGCTGCCGTCAGAGATGAAATTTTAGAGACGCTCCGAGCTCAGTTGTGATGAAACTTAAACGATGGCTGCTATTTTTTTTTTCCATTACATATTTCTCAAAATATAGTATCCAACCCAAAATCCATTGCTTGTAATCCGTAAACTAAGGCAAAATCGATTTAAGAAAGCTGATAAAAAGGATTGAATTTATCTTATCTGCAAAACCCAAAATTTACGGCAAATAGAGGAACTACATATAACATTATAGTTGACTTCTGTATCTCTTCGTGTTTTAATATTGTTAGTGGTTATATACTACAAATGTTTGACTGGGAGGTTCTAATCTAGTATATTCAAGGTTGGCATAGCATGGCCTTTGAGGAATTTAACTAATCCTCACAATTCTCGCAATAGGAGTAGTCCCTTTTGGTTATTGCTTCCGCAGAGCTTCCGTAAACTTGCGCTCCAGGGCTTCTCATCTCCGCAGTAGCTCGGGTCCAAGAGCCGATTCGGCATCA
Organism: Hyaloscypha bicolor E; assembly: GCF_002865645.1. NCBI lineage: Eukaryota > Fungi > Ascomycota > Leotiomycetes > Helotiales > Hyaloscyphaceae > Hyaloscypha > Hyaloscypha bicolor. The sequence goes on along the minus strand of NW_020194518.1, from coordinate 1,826,294 downwards.
AAGTCAAAGAATGTCATGCTTCCACAATATCTAAATTCAAACACCGGTTTATTAAAGTATCTCACAACTAAGATCAATTCGGTGAGATTTTGAAAAGGGCAGAGGTCGAATAATTCGGTCAGATAATGGCTATACGGATCATAGTACAAGGCTATCAATTGAATTTCCTCTATCTCAGGAAGTCCACAGATAGACTCCTCGTCTATTAACACGTTTCCTTCGGTGAAATAGAAAGTATCGCATACAGGAGAAAAATATATTGGCCTCGATACAGATTCCATCTCGCGGTCAAACGTAAAGAAAGGCCGGTAAATAGAGAGGCAGGCTCGGCAAAAATACCTGAGGCATCGATACCGGTATCGATAGTATTAGGTATTTTTCAGGTATCGTAAGAATCGATAGGTATCGATACCTTATTAATTCTTACCCCTAAAAATTATCTCTTTATTTTATTATTTTATTTATATAAGAATATATTCATATATAATTCCTTTTATTTCTAGTCTATCTATTAAAAAATTTATTTACTATTATTAATAAAATTTAATAAAATTTAAAATTTAAAATACCTCTTGTATTCGGAGAATTAAGCCCTGTATTCGTATTTCTTATCAAGGTACTAAATATATAAGCGAGCCTTACGAAAATCTCAAAAGCTCATTTTTACTTAAAATAGCCGCATTGAGATTAGTTTTAGCCTAAAGTATAAGATAAGTAGCTAGATAGAAAGCCTAAATTAAGGAGAATATTTGTACTACCAAAAGTTTTCTTATAAGAGAAGTAGTTCGAAAGTTAATTGTAATTAAAAGGGAAAATTAGGTTCAGGGAATCGATACTACTATTGATACTATCGATACCTTACGATTCTGGCATCGATACGTATCGATACCGGAAATTTAGGTATTTTTGCCGAGCCTGTGGAGAGGGCTTCTTGGCGGAATTCCGAGCAGATATGCAATACTACTGGAGGAGTACTACCGCTGAAAAAGAAGCTATCATAGCCTCCGCAGACAGTAAACTGAATAATGCGGGAAGCTGGGAGAGTGTACTGCCAGATTAATCTCCGGATTTCGAGAGGATTCTTCTGAAATATCCCCTGTTTAAGGCAACCGGAGTCTGGTAGTATCCAGTGTCTAGATCGAGCTCTGAGTAGTCGATTCTCTTCTTGAAGGTTATACACTTTTGCTCGGATAAGAGAGATCTGGCCCACACATAGCCTCATTTCGGTAGAGGTAGGGTTTGAAGGCTCCGTTAACACTGATCGTATTGATCCTCTCTCGACCTCTTCGTTCCTAGTTAAATTATCCATCTCAAGGATTCTTGAAAAGGTGTGTAGATACTAGAGACAATAGAAGACAATGCGTACTGTATAATAAAATCAGAAAGAGGTAGGTTATATTGATTCGGTTAGCGGCCCCGAAGCGGTTGACCAGAGGTTATCCAATGTCAGGTTTGCGGCCTTGGAATTCGAGATAACACCAGGATGGGAGTCATATCTATGTCCCAAGCTGACGGGTTAGGTAATGACTCCTAATGAATATTATTTTCATTTTATAAAGTTCCAGGGGTTGTGACGTTCCAATTACCAATAGGTGGAGCTGAAATCTTGATAGCCGTTCAAACCGTTCCTCTCTTGCACGTAACGTTTCTGTTGTGGTAGTCAGCATGAGAATAATATTAATGCAACTGCCTTCTTTCAACGCCTTCGAGCAATCCTTAAGCTGTCTTTTCTTTGGGACGGATATTAAATCGCCTAAGGTATGGGGGGAAAGCTTAAGGCAGGAAGCAGAATGCTAACTACAAGAGCGACTATGTCCGTTCCTCTTCCCAAGGGAGATAATGCTCAGTCACTACTCACACAGGAAAAGATAGTAATATTGGTCGCTATTCCCACTCGTAGTCCAAAGGTACCCTGCCATAGTCCGTACTCTCGTCCTATCATCTGTAGATAATTGACCTGGAAGACACCATATGAGGTGGAAGGCTGAAGTTGTTCTGTTGTTCTGTTGTTCTGTTGTTCTGTCAAAGCTGGTTGCAATCCAATCCAAACTCCTGGTCCCACATATTGTATCCAACTGTTTCATTCTCAGCCCTTGTCTGATGTTGAGTGTTAAGCCGAAGCTCTCGTATCCTTGAACGGCGGTGTGCCGAAGCATCATCGATCTGGCGGCGATCCTCCAGCCGGCTAGTGATTGTGGTGGCACGTGAGTTAGTCAGGTAATACTGAAAACGAAAGCTATTTTGGGTTGCCAAAAACCGTCAATAGATTGTGACCCGTACTATAGACAGTTCAATTGACCGTCGCTATTGACCTCGATATCTATCTAGTGGTGGGAAGCTGCAGCGCCGCAATTAACGCAGCAATGACATAGACCCATCGCTGATGTGATGGCGTATGGGAAACCGGTGATGTGGGGTGTGGTTGATGAAGCTAATAGTGAAGAGAGTGCGACTGGGGTGGGATATTGTTGTTTTAATAATTTTGAGGCCGGGAGGCCTGTGGAGGGGAGATGGTATGCTGATTTGAAAGGACAGTGAACCTGTGCTGGAATTGCGACACAAGATAAGGGTGCTTAACCAAAAGGCATAGCAAAATACACAGACGAAACATTTCTGATTTTGGGCAATTTTAGTACTAAAACATAGCATGAAACCAGGGGCAACTGCCTTGGCACCAAGAACACACTGTGAACTCTCATCGCAGCTACTCGGCTGATTGAGGTAAAAAAAACGTTGCGTGAGGCTGCCCGCGGCTTAGACTAAGACGAATGAGTCTATAGAGACCGTGTCGTAATCATCATCTAGCTCAGCTTCATGCCGCCTTGCCTCTTCGGCTTTTTTGGCTTCGTCATCATGCTCCTCCTTATGTTGCTCGGTGTGACCCACAGCTGGACCTAACCCCGGGAAATTCTTGTCTTGATCTTCGTTGTGCAGCTCTGGTTCCTTCTCTGCTTCCACGTGCTTCCCTTTCCCCAAGTCGCCAAATCCCTCCAGATCCCTCACCATCGTAAGCTCCTCCTCGTTCCTCAACACCCACACTATCAATTGCTTGATCTTTGTATCGAGCCTGTGGAGTTCCTTGCGGTCAACCCCATTCGCCCTTAACATTTCCATAATCCTACCCAGTCCCCCCAACCGATTCACATCTGGTATTTCAGCCACTCTATTCTTTCCCAATCTCTCCCGTTCATCCCTCGCGGCGTCGACCAAAAGCTTTTCGATCTCTCCCAGCGCGGGCTCTTTCCTAGCTAGCTTGGATAAGCCCAAGCTATCTATGAACTCTCCTATATTGAAAGTGTGGACAGCCAACTCCTCTTCTATTTTCTCGAGTCCAGCACCCCCTTGATCGCCGATTTCTAGGACATCTGATTTGCTGAGAGAGTCAATCAGATCTTGGGCTTCGCAAAGAGTATTTTGGAGGTCGTATTGGATCTGTAGCCATTCTCCGTGCCGATCGCTGCACCGTTTTCGTAGGAGCGAGTTGGGGTTCGAGGCCTTGAAGATAAGGGACGAAAGTTTGGTATGGATATCGACGAGATAAGGACTGAGGACCGAGAGGGTGCTCTCTGGGTTCTCTTGGATAGCGATGGTAATTACGATTGTCTGGTGATAAATAGGCTCGAAGTCCTCGGGGCTGAACTCCTTGGCCATCGCTGCATCTGGGTCACTAGCGATTGAAGGTAGTCAGGTTGAGCTGACCCTGGGTTTGCTCCTGCAGTATCTGGGAGTTGTATGGCTTTGGGGACAATATCAAGACTTGATGACGTTGGTGTTGGAGATTTGGGGTGTCAGAAATGAGGCTGCGTCTGCCTAAGATCACGGGTTGAGAGGTGCAGCAAGATGGGGAAGCAAGGAAGTTGATAGGCGAGGAAGCGAGACAACGTCTGGAATATGTATATACCCGCATATAAAGTTGATCACACAGCAATGTAGAGAAATAAAAAGTTAAAGCTAAAAGAAAGGGTTAACTTTTCACAGGAGATGGAAGTTAGAGAAAGCGTAAGATTTAATGGGAATGGTCGGCGAAATGACTGGGCCATATTCACCCTAATACATACTACTTTGGAATCACTAGGGCTTCGGTTATATTGGGCATGCAACAACGTCGGAGAAACTTTTGACGTTCTCAGATTTCATCATAATAATCTTGGCCTCAACTCTTCGTCACGTTATGCGACTTCTGCTCAAATATTGATCTAGACCAGTTGGCGAATCCCGAGGGCTACAAGCACTACCCAAGTTGCGCCGATTTGATTCAGGCAGCCCAAAATGGGTGCGAGTCGTGTCAGTTGATCTGGCAGTCGCAGTGGGTACCTGTAGGAGGAGATCTTGGAAAATGGTATGATCTAGGTTCGTTAGACACGCAAATAACTGAAAGAGCAGTAAACCCAATCCCGGGACGTTACGAAAGAATACGGGTCGGTCAAGAAACAAGGTACGAAAGACATCAGACAAGGCTGAACGAGGCAAACATATCGGAGTTGAGTGATTATATCTCTCCAGAGTCTCCATATCTCTGGTGTTTCTTGATGGTTGCTGCAAATTCTGATGCGTATTATGTGCAATTCTATGCCTTCTCCAATGCAATCCTCCGGCGTCAGGTATTGACGATAAGCATAGATGATTGAAGCTCCGGCTACGTAAGACTTCGACCCTTGGCGCAGAGGCTAGGGAGAAATTGGCTTCGTACCGTAGCTGGCTAGCTCACAGAGTGTATCTCCAGTCATGAGACCTGTTCCCATCAATCCTCGGACAAGATTTTCCCACCAACCCGGGTGATTGATGTTGGCCATCAGACGGTTCCGAGATTCCTTTCCTGTGCACGTGCGGAGATGAATTCCAAGAATGGGTTACTCTGAGCCACTGTTGGGGACAGAACCCACCACTCAAGATGACCGTATCATCGCTTCCGGATCATCAACGAGGACTACCTTTAGATAAACTCCCTAAGCTTTTCCATGACGCCGTTTTGATAACAAGAGACTTGGGGTACAGATATCTCTGGATTGATTCCCCGGTATTGTTCAAGACAGCAGAGAAGATTGGATGCGGGAGAGCGCACACATGGAAAAATATCTATAAGCACTCTGTGTTTACGATTTCGGCTGATAATTGCCGCGATAGTCGAGACAACACAGCCCTATTCAGATGAATTATGTGAAACAGAGATGCTGCAGCTTGAAATCACAGTATCATAGCGAAATGCACGCTTTCAGACAACGCGAATGGAATCAGAATTATAAGTCAAATCACAGCCTTTTGGGTTCCCGCGCTTGGGCTGTTCAGGAGCAGGTCCTTTCACCTCGCACTTTGCACTGGACGCCTTTGCAAATTGCCTGGAGCTGCCGATGTATTACTCGCTCAGAGGAAGATCCATCTGGGTCTCAGCCGAAGGGTCCCCCAGACGATATTTACCTCTACCAAACCAAATTGATCTGTTTGCCACAGGAGGGGCTACAGATTGCCAAGGAGAAGTACTCTCGGCAAGGTCGGGAATGTGATCCTCTGTAACTTTGGTACCGTTTGGTTATCCAGCTCTGCGCTCGAAGTATCACCTTCGAGGAAGACTCCCCATCAGCTATTTCAGGTCTAGCAAAAGAGGTTAATCCGCATTTTGGAAAGGAGTACCTGGCTGGAATATGGGCTCATGACATTTACAACGGACTCCTCTGCTCAGCAGGTGCCCACGCTTCGTATCCTTCAACTTACGTGGCGCCGTCATGGAGCTGGGCATCAATCAAAATGGGACGTCTTGTGCATCCCGCTTGCATTCCCCTGAACGAAACTTTCTACCTCGATCAGTCCGTAATCGTCAAGCCTACTGCCAAAATTCTTGAGACACACTTCACCTACGCTGGGGGAGATGACTTTGGCCCGATTGTATCTGGGAAGCCACGAATCAATGCCCCTTTCAATATGACTAGCTCGTTCGCGAAGAATGAGATTAGACTTCCGTGGGTCGAAGATACAGTCCCGTTATCGAGTGAGGAACTCGAACCTTTCGTGTGCAAATTACAGCCTTCTACCATAACTTGTTGGCTGGATGTTCGCCTTGAAGGAGATTACGCGGTGTTATATTCCCATCTAGGCGTGAGTGGAGCTGCTTTTGTGCATATTACCTTTCTTGCTAGCAGTCATTTTCTTATACCTGGTCTCAATAACTACCCTCGGCAACATTTTTATAGGGATGCTTCAGCATCAGAATTGGGCTTCAATTTTAGAGCCAGTAGTTGGAGATGCAGACGAGTGGAAACGGATCGGTGTTGCAAGAATCGCGGATGGATTGACTGATGGATGGGAGTGCCGAGAATTTGCCATAGGGCCATATATGTACGCAACCCCAAAAAGCTGTAATCGAATTGACTACAAGTTAACTTATTAACAGAACCGGTAAAAGTGTTAACCTGGGTCTCAAGAGGGCCGTCGTCAAGTTGTGCTTCGCTAATTCCCACTCCTCGCTCACAAGTCGTTCAAGGTTTCAATGCCTCACCATGAATTAATGTTTTATAGTGAACTTAATAAACAGTTCAGTATGATTTGATCGTCGCTGGTTCGGTGTTTCTATTTAATTACATTTCTGCTAGGAATTTGAGAAACTTCACGAAGCATTCACTAGGAATGGTGATAATTAGCGATGATGATACTTCAAAAGTGTTTGAAAGGTGTTGATCAGAAGAGTTCACGGTCGGTGTCATGGGTCGCACTGAGCCGGTCACTGGAATGGAATATCCAAATCTGCTTGTAATCTTACTTTTACTCCCTAGACTTTATTTCAGCTTCTTACAGCAAACAGGCAAGGCCCACAATCCCAACCATTACACCAAAATCCACACCATTCAAACGATTTCCAGCCGACGGCTTCGTAGACGTACTCGGCTGCGCTGAGCCCGTGCTGCTTGGCCCACCTTTCGTACTGGTAGGCGTATTCGTTCCCGTCGCAACCGCCCCAGTAGCAGACAATGAAGGAATCACCTTAGTACCAGCCGCGATCTCCATAATCTGACTCTTTCCAGGGTTCGGATTCGAGGGCGCAAGACCAATCTGGTGGGTATCGAGATCAACCACATAATACGCGTAACGCAAAAAGTTGTCACCGAGGATGTTACCGAATCCAGCTCTGGTGGGGCTGACCATGAAGAGACAGGTCCCATTGGGCAGGTGGCTGGATGCTGGTATGTTGTAGCCCTTGTATAAATCGTCGGTTGGGCTGATGACTAGGTCACTAAAGGGGATCGAGATTTTCAGACCGGGGAAGCCGATGTCCAGGGTTGCGGATGAGCTTCCGAGCGCGCAATCGCAGACGCCGAAAGTAGCACCACCGGGGAGAGTGAGAGCTTGTACACCGAAGGTTTTGTAGATATTCCCGACCAAGCCTGAGGGAAGAAGGAGGTTTGGATTTCCTGTGTCGAGCGTTGCGACTGCTGGCAATTCGGTGGAGTTTGCGTTTAGTGGTTTGCTTCCTCCTACCCCGATTGATGTGATGTTGAGACTCAAGGTGATATAGAGGTTCTCGGCTGGAACATATGGGACGATTGGATACGATTGCAGTTCGCCAACGAATTTTGACGTGTCTACCCCGCCGAGGAGAACGTTGCCTCCTTTTGCTGGGTTTCGGTCCATCCAGATGCTGTAAGCAGAGGACGGGATAAGACCTGCCTTGACCAATTGGCCAAGACTGTTGTCAGTGGTTGGAGCAGGGGTACCAGGCCTGCCTTCTGGAAGATAATACGCCACGCCGAAAGTATTTGTGGTAGTATTACTAAACGTGTCGGCAACCCCAAGAACGAAATTTTCCGCTGATTTTCCGCCAAGCGTCAGAGTATCGGTGTACCAGTTGCCTGTATATTCTGAGGTTTCGTATATATCGATCATGCCTTTTCCAACTTGTTTGACTGTGGACGAGGAGTTGAGGTCGAAAGCCCCACCGAGGCATGGGCTGGGATTGGCACTTGCGCAAAAGTCGCTGGAAGCAGAGTTGAGAATCAGGTCTGAGCTGCCTGTGTCAAAAGTTGCCGAGACACTCTGTGGTGGCGTCCCGACGCTGATATTCACGAAGTAATTGAATCCTTCCTGTGCCAAAGTTGTGAGCCAACGGCACCTGGATTCGAAACTAAAAACATACGAATTGCGTTCCCATATCCACTTCGATGGTACCCCGCTTCCGCAACCTTGGTGTCTCACTGCGAATAAGTGAGTATTCAATTGGAGAAGCTCCCCTTGGCTTAACAAGGTTGAACGCAGCATCGGATACGGACGCCAAAGCACAAGCGAAGCTGATGATGGTAGAGGATTTCATGATGAGCTGTAGTGCTTGTCGTAGTTTGTGCCACTGCCTAGTAGAAAGTCGACATTAGAGAATGAATAAATGACCGGGAAAGGTCCTGAGGGACTCGCTCTTATATCGAAGAGAATGTTGAATGATGAGTGTTGGAAAATATTTAAGGGCCACATCTGGCACACGCATGAATTTCTTGAAGAGCAAAAGTCCGAGACAAGCCACTGCTGTGCCGGTGCTGGGTCATCGGAATGAACGGCAAACGGAATCTGCTTCACAATTGGCTTCTGTTGACGCAGTCAGCCAGTTAGAGGAAAATAGCCGTAAGGATCGACGGGAAGCGGATCGAGGATTCGTTATTGGTACTGGAAATGGCCTGGAGGATTCCTGTGATTGGATGAGATTCAATTGTGCTCCTCCCATTGGTCGTTCGTACCCGTAAAGAAATCCTCGCTTGGCCCCCAGGAAATCTTTTGCGGCACAGGCTTCCTTGCGCCCCCCAACCACCAGAACGGCGATCCCACAACTCGGCCCCATGGTTTATTATTATCGGGCGAGTTTGCGGTATACGGACTGAGCTCTGCAGTTTGCTCAAAGAAAAATGCCGATAAGAATCACTGAGGAGCCAACAGAATTTGCCAACAGATACACTCCGTGCTTTGCATCTCAGCCTCTCAGCCTCCCAGCCTCGGAGGTGTAGGTACCTTCGATTTCGAGGAAGAGAAGTTTGAATGTGAGAAGTCGGCGACTCGGTTAGGTGTGGAGATCCGAATTTTGTTGTTTCAGGACCCCTGAATTCAGCCCTCAGCCTCCACAACAGGGAAAGCTTCCGCGAATAGCGCCCCTGCAATCACACGGTGACCTCTAAATACCACATTGAGATCAGCATTATCCCGGAAACGAAGAACTTGTCGTTTCCTTCATCTTAGTTCAGAAGTATGTGGTTTTCATTGGGCGGCAACACGCTGTACGACGGCGAAGACTCTTCAAGAGACGAGGGCGGCAAGGCACGAAGATGTGGCACAGCCACAGCCCTTGGAAGCTCAAACTCGCTAAAATTATTTTGGGAGTAAGTGAGGGGTTAAGAGTAAGCGAAGGGGTGGATTGAAAATCTCACCATCCCAAGCATACCTTATTAGGTAAAGCTCCCGCCCTCTATAGGTCTAGTGGCACCTCGTTACCCAGTAGCAGAAACGCTTAGTAAGCAAACCAAAGTGTCACGATAAGGTGATGTTGCAGTGGTGGTAAAGAACTTGAATTGAGCTGAAGGCTGTCTGCCGGGCTAAGGAAGCACCTGGCTATACGCGAAGTCACGTGCAGCGGCACCACGTGACTGTTGCCACGTAACACAAAGCTTAGTAATAAAGGAGAATATAACTAGTTTACCATTATATAAGTTTGGTATCCAGCTAGTATGATATAAGTACTAGCTTAGCTTAAAGTATTTTAATTAATAGGTGCCTTATTTATTTAATAATTATTAAGTAAATAGTGATTTGCTATAGTCACGTGGCGGGTAATTATTCATGAATATATATTCTACTCTATTCAAATTATTTGAGCATTACGCTACTCATATTCTACTCAAAATATTCATGAATAATTCGTGAATATTTTGAACACCTTGGATACTTTTTTAACACACTGTGCAGCGAGTCCCAAGGAACACATACGAGAGGGATGCTTGTTTGCTGAGTGGTCCTTCTTGTACCACCTCGCTTGAAAACCGCAGAAGACAAAAATAGAGCTGCGGCGAGTCATTCTCCCGACTTACCTCTTCCTATCAGACCTTCACTTTTGGACTCTGGCGAATCATACACAACGCCATGAGACTCGCCGTGCGGGTGAATATTGGAAGGGTTTTGGGCGCTCTACTGGCCAGTGTATTGGTTGCATATTGACTTCAAAATGGTTGATTGCGCACTCTGGTTGGCTTGAGAGGAAGTAGCTGCGAATAAGGTTAATTGCACAGACACAGGTGCAAGCCACAGCTGGGGAAGACTGCAAGCCATCCGCGACGGTTGACCGGACTTTCATGCAGAAGAGAAGTCCTTGGCATTATTGACGTCGCAGGTAGTTACTACTTGAGTTTAAGAGCTGCAGTTCCTCGACTGCTCTTCTGTCTTGTCTTTTCAACGACCCTGCCGAGTTATCCCTCCCTCTTCTGTCCTCCCAGATGACATCGACTTTCCTCCAACCCACCTGATTGTTACCTGCGCATCTCCAATGTCCGATTCAAGATTACCCAACACCTGCACAAACTGGCAACCGGGGGGCAACGGGACATTCGAGCTTGCTTGCCTTCGCCACAGCGCTGAATGCTTCGCTCTCCCCTACGGCGGGTTAGGCTTCGCATCCCACGTCCTAACTTACTACTGCCTCATCATCAACATTCTCGGTCGCCGACCGCTGATGCCATGGAAGATGCAAAAGAACTCGCATATCAACCTTGCTCTTGGACTAGCTCAATTGATCAGTACGACGATCACGTCTATGTTGGCGACCACACGATGCGCGCAGCATGCATCGGAGTTCATCATGCTGAGCATTTGGCTGATTATGACTTCTATCGCCAGTTCACTGGCTGGCTTGCTTGGTAGAGGAAGGTGGATTTTCATTCGGTCGAAAGAAAGAGAGGAGAATCGATCTCAGGACGTGGTTGACGAATATCAATATCAACAGCGGGCAGAGCTTGCACTTGATGTCACCCAACCAGGACGAAACTTAGAGAAGCGTGCGAAATATGGACAGTGGCTCTCCTGGTTTTTGATTGGATCGTGCTGATTTACAGGAAGCATACTCGGGCTCCTCGCTGCTTTGAACACGCTGATAATCACTTGGCATACCGTGGCTGCTGCAAGAAATCTCACGTTCGGTTTTGTCGGATGCGTTGTATTCGCGGTGATCGCCTCTAGCACCGTCACCCGTTGCTAGCCAGGGGATCGTTCAACAAGGTGGTCGCAGATAATGAAATTCTTTCTCCTGCTTGGCATCTATGCACTCTTCTATATTGATTGGCTTGTGGCAGCGGTTATGGATAATTGGGCGGGTGCGCCAGACAAACTTGATAAGTCTGGAAGGGTAATTTATTGGGTCTATTTTGCTTGCAAGAGATTTGTGTTGTTCCTCAATTAGATATGGATGGCAGAAATTTGATCCTTCCAACACGCATTTCCAACTCTTGACAAGTGTGGTGGGCGTATCGGGAACAACTCTCTTTGTGGTGGTTTGCTTAAAAGGGGGCTCTTGCTGATAAATCACATCAAGTGATAAAGAATTAGCGTACGATCTGTCAGTTAGCAACTTTCTCTATCTTTCATAGACTTGATTCCTGTTAAAGTCTTCGAAATCAAGCCTTTCACCTTTGCAATAGTATATCTAGCAACACTTATACTCAACGCTCAAAGTCAGATAGGAACCCTCCCTTATGCACTTCCGCAAAACTTCAGAACCGCAGCCGTTCCCATACCTCCTGCAAACATGGCCCCTACACTCACAAAACTGCCCACACTTAACAAACTCATCCCACTAATCCCATGCCCAGACGTACAGCCTCCAGCTACTCTGGACCCAAACGTCAATAGCACACCTCCCGCCACTGCCCTCAGTGTGCCGATAATAACCTCCCCTTTGCCTCCTCCTCCACTCAACCCCAGCGCCTTGCCCAATCCCCAAGATCCGAGAACACTTCCTAAGACGAAAGAAGTGGCCTTGATACTCGGCCTCGGACTCCGCTTCCCCAATACGATAGTTCGGTAAACCCACCAGAAAACATTGCCGAGTTGTTCGTAAGCGGTAGACACACCGAGGGTGGAGCTAGTGAGGAAGAGAGATGCGAATTGGCTCAGCCCAATCAAAAGTCCCCCCACGGCACCAGGGAGCAAGACGTCAGGCTTGTCGGGAGCGAGGTAGCTGACCGAGGCGACGATGCTGAGGCAGAGGGTTTCGTAGATGGCCAAGGCTCTGGTGGAATCAATTTTCAGGACTTGATCGATGGTTAGTCTTTCCTCGATTTGTTTCGAATCGGCTTTCACTTCGGCCTGAGCAGGTCGGATGAGAGACTTTCCGTATCGAGAGTACAGGATCCCGCCTAGCAGGCCGCCGAGAAGTACGTAAGAGGCAGACGGGATACCGGTCGCGAGTTGTGGTAATACGGTCCCGGGACAAGCACCCGTGAGAGCCATTCCAACACCGAGCAGTGCACCGCCTACGAGGTTGCCGTCGTATTTGCTGAACCAGTTTAGAGTGTTGGGCGCCCTTGGTTTGCAGGCGGAGAAGTGAAGTCGGTTTGCTAGAATGATTGCTAGCCTGTTCACTTATGGTAAGCTGCGAGTTTGGAGTGGGTGGGTGGGGAAGGCCAAGGGAAAGGGGGAACATACGCAGAGGTGGCAGAAGCGCTGAAGAATGCCTTCATCATGTGGAAATCCTCGAAGTGCATTTGTTGGATGATGACTGTTGGAGAGTAGATGCCTGCTGCGGTCAAAGCTGCCCCGAAGAGCACCCCTGAGAGAATGCATCTTGGCGATAATGTCTCCATGGCTGTGCGCAGCTCTTCAGCTATAGATATCGTGATGTTGATGTTGGTTTGGATCAGACGATGGATGAGGCAGAGGAATGATTTAAAGAACAAGGCAAACGAGATTGGCGTCAGGGAAGTGGCGTTGTCCGGTTCCTTCCCACTCTCATCCACCGTTGATTGCGTGATCGAGGTTGCCCGTTGAGGTTATTCCCGTCTGACCTTCGCCAGCCGGGCTCCACATTTCCCTGAAGCGATCCGAGATAGGGGGGTAAATCTGACCTCGTCCGAACAACTGCATAAACCGTTTCGCATAGCCTCCACCATCTATTTTCACAAACAGAGGGATATCACAGCTTCGATTTTCAATTTCGGCCTCAAGAAGAAAGCCATCACGTTTACATTATCATGTTCTTTATTCGCGCAAAAATGACGTGCTAGGCACGCTATTCCTTAGTTATCGCGTGGCGCCCCCTCCTTTGTCATGATTTGGCGATCAGCAGGCCATCTCAGACATGAACGCATGTCGATCCGGGTCAAATACGAGCTATACCCACCCTATAAAATTGCTGTTGGTGTGTTGGAGTTTGAGATAGTGGAGCGAGTCGGGGATTTGAGAGAGTTGCAGAGTGGGAGGATTTGATGAGGTCGCCGAGCAGAGGGATGTAGTGGGGATGCAGTGGGAAAAGAAAAGAGTGGAGTGAGGTGGTCCTGTTTTAAAGTTTGATGTTGTGCAACTACGCACGTGTACTGCATGCAGTTGCCTTGCAACGGGATGTAACGATTGTACTATCGTCCCCGGAAATGGGGCACTGGGTAGGTTTCAGAACTCATTGAATATCCCTGACTGACTACTACAAACACTGCTGGGAAGGAGATCAGATAGGTAGTACCGCAGCGGATTCTTTCTGAACTGGATGTCCTCCTGGCGTTGGTGGTAAACAGTTATACTCTTCCTCAATGTATTGCCTCGCCTCAAGTTTGCTGCAGACAGCTGACGTGAAGAATCTCAAACAACAACTCGATCCCGGATCATAATCATCTTCTTCGTGTTCACGAGTAAAAGCCCCGAAAACTGGAAATCCCTCGGCGTGCTATCTCCCTCGATGATCTTGAAATCATATCTCGTCACCAGCGCAATCAAGATCCACTTCGCTAACACACCTGCAAACGTTCTGCCAGGGCATGCATGTCTTCCCGCGCCGAAGTACGTAGCATGATTATCGATGGCCGTAAACTGGTGTTTATTCGCATCTGCCTGGGAGCGCTGTCTCAACTTGTAGAAACGGAGGCCGTCAAATTTGTCAGGGTCGGGGAAGATTGAGGGGTCGTGGGAGAGAGCGTGGGTTGGAAAATAGACGGAGGTCCCTGGAGGCAGAAAGGTGCCGTCAGAGAGGGTGATGGGCTGGAGGACTTTGCGGCGGAAGGATGCTTTCTCATTTGTCAGTGTTTGATTCTGGAAGGAGGATAAAGGGGAAGGAAGCATAGACTCACTGACACCACCGTGCAAACGCATCGACTCCTTCATAAAGCTATCCAACTTCTTGAGCGAAGCGAATTGTTCCATAATAGGTTCTTTGTAAGCGTCCCTAGGGCCCCAAACTTTCTTGATCTCTTCTCGCAGCATGGGGATGTATTCAGGGTGTTCAGCAAGGTCGAAGAGAGCCTGAGAGATGACTCGAATAGTAGTATGCATTCCCGCCATGGCAAATCCGAGTTGCGCTCTTCCTTGAGACAGATAATCATTTTTCTTTTCCTCGGATAGCATTTCATAGACCCCATGGGCCGCGTCTCCATTTGCAGGGTGTTGAAGCGCCTCCTCAACAACTCGTGCAGCTAAACCGGCGTGCATCCAGGAAACCCACATGTGTGGGATCATGTACTTGGCAACCGACCGGAGCCAGCGAGGCCAGAAGTTGAGGAAATAGATTGCGATGAAGAGGTCTCGGGGGTAGGTGATTGTTGCCATGATCCATTCCGGGTTCTTTCGGCTTGGTTGGCCTTCTTTGGTGCCGATAGGATGACCAAGGAAGATTCGGGAAGCGATTGCGGCGACTATCTGGACAAGCTTAGGATGAGCTTGAATTGGTTGCCAACCTGGTTTGAATTATTATAAACTCCACGTCGAAACTGACTTGCATAAACTTACCGCCATACCTTTGGAACTGCCAAGGAAACAATCCTGAAAGCTCCTGCTTCACAATTGCTGAGTACTTTGCTACAAAGATGTCAGCAATATCCTCAACGTCAAAAGGAAATTACTTACCAACATTCTTGTCAAGATTTTGTTTTGTCCATGTAATCCATTCCTGGTTTCCAGGGTCAGGAAACATGGTATGCTCGGTCTGGAACAACTGCAACCCATTAGTGGGTTTCTCTTTATCCAAACACTCACAGAACTTACCTCCTTAACACCGTCGGATATGGAGAGAACGTTGTCGGGAAAGGCCTCGATTTCGTCCATCAGGTTAGGGGGGATAAAGACTTGAGGGCCGTCGGGATCAAAAACTTGGAAGACTTTGCCGGGAAACTGCAGCAAAAACACTGTCAACACAGCATCGGAGCAAACAATCTGCCCAGAGGCAGAATAGGACAGTGGCAGACAGTGACAGACCTTTATGTACGCTTGTTGAACCAGACTGGCGGCATTATCCTTCCAGCAACGTGCCTGCATCCACCGTGATTGATTGAGGGACGGCAGTGCCAGGCCTTTCTGTGGGCGCAGAATGGAGGGGAGGAGTATGGAAAGATCTACAGAGCAGATGATAGTGCAAACAGAGATTGTGAAGATGAAAGCAATGCTAAAGGGAACGAGGAGCTTGTGAGCAATGCTCGCCAACTCCGGAAGACTCAACATTGCGATAATGACGCGTTGATGTTGAGGAGAGGGAGCAGTAGGACAAAGAAAAATCAAGAAGGGCTAGGTTGGTGGAGTAGGTCGAAGAAAAATTGAGGGAAAAAATGGCGGGCTTTTTCTTCTAAAGGCGGCGAGATATTGCAAAGTCGAGTCGATGCCGTACTCCAATGTCTTGACCACCGTATTATCTATGTATATATATTCACAATTACACTTCCAATGTCGAAATATTGATATCTGCCTTGCGTATTAATTATGAATTTACTGATAACTCAACTAGACAATACTCTCCACATATCCAACGTAGTCTAGACTCCAGACAACATTCTGCAGAGCCGTTCCTGTAAGTTTCCTTGTTGTCTAGTCAGAATAGTTCTTCTACCAAATGAAAGAGACAGTGCAGCATTTCTACCATGCAGGTATGCGAAAGAATCCGAAAGGAACCTTGGTCATTGAAAATGAGAATTGAAAAAGGGGGGTTGATCACGTGGGACAATCGCTCACATAACATGCATGATCATAAATTTACTACTATTCCCCCACCCACATTATCCATTTTATCTCCACTATTACCCACCGGCATTGACCACGGCCAGTCATCCACTTTGTGATTGTTTTGAATATCGGTCGTGATTCCCCAGACAACAAGTCCATGCCCGTGCGCAAGTCATCACGTCCAAGTTTTGAGAATATTTATTCCTGCCCCAATCTCAGATGGCGTCAGTCTTCCGACACTCAATTCCTCTTCAAGCAAGACGACTCTTGGTATTCGAGATATTCGCTCCAAATCTGCTTCACCCAAAGTCTTGGAGCTCTTGCGCCCATCTTCACCCGGCAACCAGCTGTGAAATTCAAATAAGGACACTCTACTATCGCTATAGATTCTAACCTCCTGCTTACACGGAAGTGCACGCTATCTAAGACCCCCGGATGGGGAATACCACGACTTTGAGCAATACCACGACGCACCCATGGAATGAGATGGCGGGCCCAAATACTCCGGCTACGAGACGTAAGGGATGGGGGTACGGACATTAGAGAAAACCTGGGACGATCTCTAGGGCTTAGGTTTATTGGGCTATGGATTCGTTCGCTTCAGTGTAATATCTTGAATATTTTTACTCGATAGAAGCAGCCACAACGCCCCCTTCTAGACATGGCTTAGGATAACATTGTCGGCTCCTAGCAGACGAGGACTCCATATTTCTCTTCTTAATTGGCTCTCATTTCTCCGACGAGTACCGAATCTTCGCACATATTTCACTATTCCCGCTCTACGTAATACATTTTGCATCAATTATGACGCAGCGGTACGAGTACTCGTGTTGTCTAGAAGTCTGAACTCCCTGTCTAGTGGAAAATTTAAATTTCGCGTGCAGTACTTGTTCTGGGTAACAGGAGCCTATAAAGGTGCTTACAGGTTCATGCACGTTCCGTTCTAGCTGGTGTTCGTACTAGATCTCGGTACCGTGTCGCGGGTTTCAGGGTGTTCCAACTTCCATGACCCCTAAAAGGGGCCTCTCGCCTAACGGCATCTAGAGTTGTTCTGGTTGAATCCAATGGTAATGCAGCATGCAGCGCCAGAGCATGTAACTAGCCTTGACACAAAAGCTGGTCCTTGCCCCCGCTGTCAAATTGAAGCCATGTCAGAAGGGAAACAAGAAAACTGTTCCTTTTCCTCTGCCGAACATGGCATTAGGTGTACCGGAGAAGGTCAGGACATTGTAATTAAAGCTAATCACGAATTTCCATTCTTTGATTTGTGGGCAACCTTGATGAACTGGATAAACCGATTTGCAGCCATGTTGCACTTGCTTGCCAATGAGGGTTCTGCAAACCCAGAGTCTCTGTAGCTTCCGTAGTATCCGTCGGCCAACCTGATGGCTCAAATTTCTGAGTCGATAGCTCTCACGAGCCTTAGAGCAGCTAAGGAACACTCTGTGCTCCCTCGTCGATACCCTTCCTCCCCTACCTGTTGCCTTTCCGTGTAGATTTCATGACCAGGCGTTTGATCGCTATTGACAAGAAACCGGCCATCTTTCCCTTTCGAGAAATCCGTGGAAAGAAAGGTTGAATAGCTGAATAGGAGAGAGTTTTGTCTTCTGGGACACTCAAAACAGAGCGTAGAGGTTGCCACTGCCAGAATCACCATCTGAACCAACCTGTTGCTCCGTGTCAGTCTCCAAGTCAGAAGGCGCTATCATTTCGCCATTCCTTTTCCTGTCCATTTTTATTCTCCTTTCTCAAAACAAACGCTGGAAGTTTAAGGACAAAAATAGGACAAAAGGAACTCTCAAACTCCCAGAACTACTCCCCTCCGTTGCACCTATATCCCCTTCCACCTGATCAGGACTCAGGAGCAGGCAACTCCACTCCGTCCTCCTTCTGTAACCCCTCTATCTCATGCGCAGCCTCGTGCACATCGCCTTTCTCTATCTTCGGTGCTCTGTAGCTAACGTGTGATTTAAACCCCAGGAGCTGACGCAGAAGCTAAGTTTATTGATGAATCGCCTGTTTGTAGATAAGTTATGGCATTAGAGAAGCAAGGGCGGATTGTACGACAATGCTATAGGAGGCACACGGCCTAAATGGCGATTGACGAATGCCACGAGGGAACACTGTCGCATGCGCCAATGGGAGAGGGCTGTAGTTGGAGATTTTGGGCGGACTGAATTGGCTGGATTGGGAGGGATGGTCTACATACGAAGGGTGGTTGGGAAGAAAGAGCGAAGGCTATGTGTGGATGAGATGGAGATTATTTGTATGCATTTGGATGGCGGAGTGAAGAAGTGGATTGCGGGAGCGGGAGCGGGTGAGACCGTGATGCTTCATGTGAGTATGTCTTCGACTGGCCTAGTATTTTTGCGATGTAGGCTGACGATACTTAACTTCTCTATTCGCAAACCGGTGTGGGACGAGCGTTTGGTTTTGCAGCGTTAAGCTGAACCTGTCGACGGATTACCGGCTATGATTTCCGCCAACAATGACAGGGGGATAATTAAAGAGGGGAAGAGGCTGCGTGGCAGGATCTCTGTATCTTTCTGCTCTGTTCCATTCAATTTTGCTTGCTCCTCACGAGAAGACATAACAGCTGTTCTCCAAGTGCCTTGCACCAACCCCGCCTTGCAATACATGGAATATATTAAAGTTGTCGGTTGAGGTTGCGTCTGTTCTTGTGGCAGTTCACACGAGGCTACGGCGGCGCGATGAAGGCATTCCGCATCGTGACTTTGTTTGCTGCGTGAGCTCTTGCACAAGCAGCCCTTCCAACGTGTGCTGTGAGAGCCCCATAGTCTTTTCAGTAGCTTTCTCTTGAGTCATACAGCTAATAACTCAGCAGTCGTGCGTGGCCAAATCAGCCGTTACTGCGAGCAGGAGCAGTTCATCAGGCTCTCCAACATCGTCACCAGTAACGACTGGACCTACCACCCCTAAGCATAAACATGGTCTCTCCCAACGGACGAACCAATGCACTCCATCTCAAGAAAAGAACTTGCTATATTGGCGAAGAGGTATAAACCAGATGAAAGCCGTATTGCGGCAGAGAACCCAATACTCGCTGTTCAAAGTAAAGAACTTACAACGACGGCAAATGGTCATGAGCTAGAGGGGAGTTCCACGGCGGAGCTTCAAAGCCCAGCTCAGGCGCCTCAACAGACGTTTAGTCAACCTTTCCAGCCTCTGGCCATAGAACCCTCTGTCGGTAGTTATGGGAGTAACCCCGAAAGTAGAGTGGCGCACGATGCAGTGTCCTTGGGCGCCTCCAGTAGTACCCCGCTTTCGGTGGCGCGAGTTCGTCTCGAATGGACGAGCTGAGAGAAAAGCGGGAGAAGATTTGAATTGAGAAGGAAAGATTGCTGAAGTTGCAGGAGCTGGATGAGCTGGAAGCTGCGGTACAGCGGGAGATGCTGGAAGAAGAACGGAGGGCAAGAAGGGATTTGTCTCCTAGATGATACTTCAAAGGGGTTTGAGTGAGCTATGTGAGGCATAAATGACCCGCAGTCAGAGCTCCATGCACACCGAACACAAAGACACGAGCAAACCCGACTAGTCACTCGACTAATCATATCTTGGGTTCGATGATGTAGGAACGCAATCAGGCAGTTGCTATTGCGGCGGAACTCTATCACGCCGACATTTGTGGAATTCTATGTTCCCGGAACATTTGGAAAATTGAAGCTATATGAAACAATGTTGAGACGGACATTCACTCTCCACTCCACACCCCATAATTCCATGTCCGGGGGTCACTTCCACTTCAGTTACGATGTGAAATAAACCTCAACCCTTTCCACTCGGGAGGACTCCGGGATGAGCCTAATGTACGGGACGTTGTGGAATATTGGACCTGCAGATGGCAGAGCGCCCACTCGAGCCTAACCATGAAGATTAACGGTCATGGATATAGTTCAGGAGCGAGTGAAAATGAGAGGCGTACTGGGTCCGAAGGGTACGTGAACGCAGCGTTGAAAAGCGATCTATAATGTGAAGGAATGTTGACCTGAGTATGTTCTCGGTAGGCACTTGCCAGGCGCGGGAAGAAGATTGGGTTGTGTTAGAGCCGCAAAATTCAGATTGATGGAAGGCTGAAGAAGCATTTTTGGTATATGGCAGCTGGCCACTGGCCAGGCCTCGTAATCCTTCATCATCTTTGTAGATCAGCACCCATATATAAATCTTCCGCTTAATGCCCAGTATACAACACACGTATCGTACACCCAATCTTACCCACAAATATATCACCTTAACCGCCCAAGCTCCCTCCCATCTCTCCTTCGGGCTATTAGGAACCATGCACAAGACATCCAACTCATCAAAATCCCAACCCACGCATAAGCCGGCATCCTGAACCTCGCCATAACAGGCAACAAGAACGCTGCTCTCGGCACAAACAAGAAAGCCGTCGTCAACGGACTCGTAGCTCTCGTCAATGCCATCGTTGCCCAGAACACGGCCCAGCTTCCTGTACCGCTACACAGCACCATCAGCCAGTGGAAGAAGACGTCTAGGATGTAGCGGTTGCGCCAGATGATTGCGAGTTCACCGGATAGGATGACGATGGGTGTGAAGATCAGGATGCTGAGGAGGGAGGTGTAGTGGAGGAGACGCCAGTAAGCGCGAGCTTCTTCTCTAGAACCGGAGAAATCGGGGGAAGTATTGGATGATGGGAAGCTCCCGAGAAGATCGCCTTGCGGGACCAGAGACGCGACGAGGGATTTGTAGGTTCGTTGGAGTTGGACTGGATAAAGGGCTACGAAGATGGAAGAGAATACTCCTGATGCGACGCTCTCCCATGTGACTTGGATGCTGGTTTGCGGGACTGTGGCAATGGCTAGAGTAAGGGTTGCAGTGAGGGCGGAAGCGATCGTGGAGACGCTGTGTTGTGTTCCTCCCAGGAAGTAAGTGAAGAATAACGCCAAAGGTACAATGGCAATCCGTGCTAGGATGTATATCTGGAGCTGGGCATATGCAAACGAAAGGTTGGAGAGTACCACTTTCGCAACGAATATGACCGCACAAGGTAGGACCAGCTTTGCAATCTGCAAATCGAATTCGAAGAGACCACCTCCTGCGATTCCTCCCGTTTTATATGCGGTCCACCTCGAAACATGGTCCCAGAACCCCGCATCCTTCCCTTCATGAAACCCCGCTGCAGAGGGCGATTGCAACGGCCTCGAAGGCGCAACTCCCCCAGAGAACCCAGAACTATTCAAACAGGGACTAACCCAACGCGTAATGTATGCTGAAAGCAGCAGACATCCATGTGCGATTAGCATCTCGATTAGCGTTGTCGTCAAGGGATAGGGGAACTTGTATACTCCGGCTATCAAGGGGATCAGGTTGGTGTGTGAGGTGTAGTTTTCTTGCAAATACCCACTCCACAGAATAATACGATTCATAATCGCCAAACTAATCTGACAGCCCCCTAGCCAGAGAACAAGTATCCCGATGTATAGCTGCCAGCCCAGTGGTGTATTGAAGAAGAATTGTCCGGCTCCTCCACCGTATACGAACAGTCTCCAGCCTGTGTACTTGGCTCCATCTTGCATGAAGAATGGCTGCTGTGCTGAGCTCGGATTGTCCCCCCAATCGTCATCGTCTGTGTCTGGATTCAAAGTCGAGTCTGATTGTCTGCGGGCAGGAGAGGCGGATCCGGAGATGTTGATCAAAGGAATTGAAGCTGGGTGGAGTTCATTGTAACCGGAGGGAGGCATTCTCGAGCGCTCCCCCTCGCCGTCAGAGTCGAGGCTGCCAGAGGATCTACTCTGACGGTGGTTTGACCGGGGTCTGCCAGTAGAAACGAGATATTGCAGAGCAGGGCGGAAAGGATTAGGGGATTCGGTATTCCGAGGAGAGAACATGTGCGCCTAGTGTACTCTCTCTCTCTCGTGTCTTCATGATTTCATCTCATGGTTGGTGTTCGTAATGGCGTTTCTGAGGTTGCACAAAACTTGGGGTCAATTCCAGGAGCTGGCGTGGCCGGATGTACCTTGCAGCTTGACTCCCTGCGCGGCAAAACGTTCCTCCAAGCCGGCGATTCTCGATCCACCATGCTGACCTAATTGAAGCTCGCGATAAATGATTTATCGTCCCATTATTCCGCTCTTGCCTCAGACTTCCCATTCTCCTCAATGGCTTCACTTCTGCCCGGGCTGCGACGAGCAGCTCCCCGGCTCGCCAGCGATTTCTTCATATGTCACCACTGTCAAAAATATGCCCGTCCCGCAGCTCGACAGATCAAAATCCCCAGAAAGACAAACCTCTCTCGAACCATCCGATTCAACAGCAGCGCTGCAACATTCCCTGAACTCGTGCCGAAAAAGACATCTCCATTGAGCTCGCTCAGTCAGACGATATCGAATGCCGAGAAGGAGAGGGCGAAAGGAGGGGCGAAGAAGGGCTTCTTTCCCGAGACTCCGTCGAATACAGTCGCATATTGGCTGCTAGCTTCTGCAGGCGGTGTATTCGGGATTGTGGTATTTGGGGGCTTGACGAGATTGACGGAGTCTGGGTACATCGTCTCCCCCTTCCTCCCTTAAATCTACGATCCAAGTCTAATAACTGGCTAGACTCAGCATCACAGAATGGAAACCCGTAACAGGTTCCCTCCCACCCCTCTCCGCCTCGGACTGGGCCTCCGAATTCGACAAGTACCGCGCCTCTCCCGAATTCAAGCTCCTAAATCCACACATGACGCTGGAAGAATTCAAGAAGATCTACTACATGGAATGGGGACACCGTCTCTGGGGGCGTTTCGTGGGCCTTAGCTTCGTCCTCCCCGCCATCTACTTTGTCTCCCGGCGGAAAGTCTCAGCAAACATGTCATTGCGCCTCCTTGGAATCAGTGGACTGATTGGGTTCCAAGGATTTCTGGGGTGGTATATGGTCAAATCGGGATTAAAAGATGATCTCTTCGCTCCTGGGAGCCACCCAAGAGTCAGCCAGCATCGATTGACAGCCCACCTAGGAGCAGCGTTTATATGCTACACCGCCATGCTATGGAACGGACTCTCCATCCTCCGTACTAACGCCCTTCTTTCCCACCCCGCGCGAGGGTTGGCACAATTAACGCACCTCTCCTCCCCCTCCCTCAGCGTATTCCGGAATTCCGTGGCCGGCCTCACGCTCCTCGTTTTCACAACCGCCTTGTCCGGCGGCCTAGTCGCCGGTCTCGACGCCGGACTTATTTATAACGAATTCCCACGCATGGGAACTGGTTTCCACCCCCCAAAGGCGGAGCTCTTTTCTCCTTTCTACTCTCGCAAATCCGATCAAAGCGATCTCGTCTGGCGAAATATGCTCGAGAACCCGTCGACAGTGCAGCTCAACCACCGCGTTCTGGCCACCACAACATTCACCGCTATCTTGTCTTTGTGGGCATATTCCCGCTTTAACAGGAGGTTAAGAGGTGCATTGCCGAATGGAGCGAGAAAGGGCATGTTGGGAGTCGTGCATTTAGTATTGTTACAAGTCACGTTGGGTATTAGCACGTTGATCTATCTGGTTCCTGTCCCTCTTGCGGCAGCGCATCAGGCGGGGGCGTTGGCGTTACTCACTGGAACACTGGTGCTTGGGAGTAGAGTGTGGGTTCCGAGGAGATTGATGGCGTTGGTGAGGCAGAGAGTGAGGCAGGCGTCTGCGGTAACAGGGGCAGGGAAAGTTGGGTTGGGGAAGGAGGCTATGAAGAGTGATTTGAGTGCCTTGAGGAGGAATGGACCGCCTGTTTTGTAAAAGGGGATTGGGGATGTGTAAATATGATGGGGGAATGGGGGATGTGTGATGTATGTGTGAATGATGGGTGTGATGTATTGATTAGCGGCATAGAAAGGGGTCTGTGGTCACGAGCGTATGAATCTCAACTCTGTAGATAACTAACAACTTTTTTCATACTTGTTTGCTTTCTCGCTTCCTCTATACTCGATCATAAGCCATAAGTTCCATAGCGCTTCTCTGAGGTGCAATGTACAGGCCCTAAAAGCCAACAAAGCCATCATCCATCATCAATCATCCATTCATCGATCAATGATCCACCCATCCCGTACCCGACTCGGATCATCTACTTGTGCGCTAACCATCTGTAAGTAAAGCTCTGATGGTCTTCTGTTGGAAGACTCACGGATCCCCTCCTCAGCCACAGGCTGGATGCCCACCTCCTCCGCCGCTAACTTCTCCTTCTTCATGCTAACATCTTCCTTCATGAACGGGAACGCCAACACCTCCTTAATACTATAGTTATCCGTCAGGAACATGACTAATCGATCAATACCCATTCCCCATCCACCAGTCGGAGGAAGTCCGAACTCAAGACTCTGGCAAAAGTTCTCGTCGATCATTTGCGCCTCGTCGTCTCCTTGGTCCTTTTGCCGTGCTTGCTCTTCAAAGCGCAGTCGTTGATCAAAGGGGTCGTTTAACTCGGTATAAGCGTTCACGATCTCCTTCTTGCAGACGAAGGCTTCAAAGCGCTCGCAGAGACCTGGGTTGCTGCGGTGGTACTTGGCAAGCGGACTCATCATCTGCGGGTGTCCGGTGATGAAGGTCGGGTTCACGCAGGTCTCCTCGATGAACTCGCCGACTAGCTTGTCCAGCATGCGGGCGTTGGTGAGGGGTGGCGAGCAGTCGACCTTCATCTTCTTGAGCACGCCCTTAAGGAAGTCGTTGGTTTCCTTGGTGTGTAGTTGCTCGCCTGGGGGGAACTTTTCGCCCGTTGCTTCTTCAAGAGCAGGAATCATTTCGACTCGGCGCCAGGGGGCCTTCCAGTTTACTTCGTACTCTTCGCCGTGTTGAGTGTGGAACTTGGTGGTGGTGCCACCCGTTACGTGCTTGACGAGGCCTGAGACGAGTTCTTCGGTCATGTCCATGATGTCGTAGACGTCTGCGTAGGCCATGTAGAACTCGCAGGTTGTGAATTCTGGGTTGTGGGTTAGGTCGATGCCTTCGTTACGGAATTGGCGGCCCATCTCGTAGACACGGTTTAGACCGCCAACCACGAGCATTTTGAGGTATAGCTCAGGAGCAACACGCATGAACATGTTCATGTCGAGGTCGTTGTGGTGAGTTACGAACGGCTTGGCTGTTGCCCCTCCTGCGATAGGGTTCATCATGGGCGTCTCGACCTCGACAAAGTCCTTATCATCGAAGTACCTGCGGATATAGGTGACCATCTTGGACCTTGTGATGAAGACGTTTCGGGTTGGATCATTCATAATCAAATCCAGATAACGCTTGCGGTGTCTTTGCTCTTGATCCTTGAACCCATAGTATTCGTCCGGAAGTTGGTGTAGACATGGTGTCAGAAGAATGATTTCCGTCGCAAAGATAGACAGTTCTCCTTCCTCTCCCTTCTCAATCTTGTTCTTGGGTGCGGTTCGTCCTGGGTAGCCAACAATGCCAATGATGTCGCCGCGTCGAAGATGCTCATGCTGCTCCTCGAACGGAACGCCTCCTTCCTTTGCCTCTTGCATTTGACACATTACTTGGATCTTAACGCCCTCAGTCCGGACGTCGTAGAATACCAGCTTGTTTCCGGACGCGCGCTTGTTGTAGATTCTAGCACCAATTCGGATCTCCTTGTCCTTCTTGTGCTCTCCGGACTTGAGGGAGCCATAATCCTTGACAAAATCCCGCAGATCATAGTTTGTATGGAACTTGTGAGGATATGGGTTTGGGTTCTTGGTGGTTCGGAGCTTGTTGATGTTGCGGGATCGAATCTCGAAGTATTGCTGTTTACCCCGCCATCAGTCACAATGTCTAATTCGCGTTTGAGGATCAGGATATGGTTATACATTTGGATTCAATTCCTTCTCGTCAGCCTCGGCATTTGACTTCTTGGCCGCAACAGGCTTGGGAGGTGCTGCTGCCTCACGCGCTCTCTTCTCTTCTTCCTTCTGTCTCTGCTTGTTGCGCTTCTTCAATTCGGACTTGGAGACCATTTCGCCGGTGACCTCGTCGAGATGGAGGTTGGCCATGGGCTCTGTGGGAGCGGATGCGCCTGCTGCGTCCGCCATGGTTGCTGTGTTATGTTCTGCGTATGATTTTGTGACGCGTTGTTGGAGGCTTTTTGTAAATAATTTTGTGGAGGGGTTGACTCAGAGCCTGAACAGCCACGTCACGTGAGTGCTATTTTCTGCTCCCATTACTGTGCTCGGGTTTCATATTTCTCTAATTTTCTCCTGAAATCATATATTGCGAAACATTTTCATTGTTCCACAGGCGGTATGGTAAACTAGTTGTTTGTCTTGTTGAACCCCTTTTCTGTATTTGTTTTCCACATGACAGCCCCCACAACTTCATGCCAACCCCGCCAGACTTCACATTCTCAAGCCATCAACACCACCAATCCTCCAACCACAACACTCAGTCCAAGCAGGATCGACAAATCACTGCCCTTTCTCGCCTCACTCTTGGTGGGTGATGGTGTGGCCCCAGTGCTTGTCGATGAAGTGGGTGAAGCCTGAACGCCAGTCTGGACCGACGTAGCTGATGTTCCCGTACTTGTTGTGGTCGTGGCAGGTTGCAATGGCCCTCCGCTGCCAGTGATTGCACTACTACTCGTGCCCACCATTGTGCTTTCCGCGGCCTCATTTATGCTCGTCAAAACACCTCCTGCCATCGTCGCTGGTGATGAAGCTTGCGCAACCTTCTTAGCAGCATCCGTATAGTCTGTGATGGTTTTTCCGGAAGGAGGATTAACAACCCCAACCATTCCAGCCTGGCAATGGGAGGAAAGGGAGCAGTAGTACCAGATGGGGTCGGTTGAGGTTACATTTACGACGAAAGTGGTATCCTGCGTCGATGTCAGCTTACATTCGACGGACTTCAAATTAGAGCAAACGTACCCCCGTGGTGTCTGCCTTTTGAAATCCCGAGAAGAAGGCGTCGGGAGCTGGCACGCAAGGGCTCTCGAGGGTGGACGACGCGACACTGTGGCCTCCAGAACCACTGTAGAAATGGAATTCCAGCCTGCAGTAGCCAGGATTGTCAGCATATCCTTAATTGGCTTCGAAGAAGAGATTTGGAATAACTCACGTATCACCAACAGCTGCAGTCAAAGAGTCCGGGCTGAATGTAAGAGCTCCACCCTTTCCCACATCAATGATATGCGGTGTCCCCGCATTAACACACGCCGCCAACGCAAGCAGAGAAATCAACGATTGATGCATTTCTATTTGAATCGAGGTGAGATCAATTGACTGGGTTCGAGACAAAGAAGTGCTTTTCGAAGTTGCGGCTAACAATAGATCGGAATCGCAAGAATGCGCACTCAGCCTATATGTGCAGCGGGTAATTCCCCCTAGCAACGGAACAACGAGCTCCCTCCCAGCCCCGTGGTACGATGACGGCAGCGACTCCCAATCACCACGTTTCTCACAGGATCGAAGAGACACGGCCCCATGGGGCTTCGGGAGCTGTTGATCCCATCCAACGCCTCCCAATATTTCCTCACGTTCCTTGACGAATCAGAGGAGATGTGGAACGCCCACTGATGATCGCTCACATACACTGCCTCCACGAAAATGAAGGACACACTCCAAAGCCGGTACCTTCCGGATACCAATCTAAATTCAAGAGAAAATGGCCCGAGAAGTCAGAACAGGCTTATCCGGTCAATAAACTAGGTGTTCAAGTGTCTCGGCTGTTCCTGAACCCGGGGTTTTGCGTCACGTGAGACACGAGTCTTCCCTTTTTAGGGAAGATGCAGGTCTGGGGAAATGCAGATGATACGAATGGGTGTGGAAACATGCAGTTTGGGTTATATGTGGGTCTGGTAAGGCGGGCGCGATGTGCAACAGTGGGGAGTTGTGGATGGACTGCGTTGGGATAGTCCGTCCGATGGGAAATATCATCTATCCGGTGAGATGATCTTGGTTGATTTCTTATTTACCAGCTCGCTCTTGTTATGCAACTTGGTCTGATTCATGCTTTGACTGAGTGGTCTTATTACCGGAGGATTGTTGATCCCGATCAGTCAGTCCTATCTAGCACATCACCTGATGCCAGGCTGTCGGTCTGGCATTTCTAGCCCATCTTTTCTGTTGCCGGTCAGTGCTAGTGCATTTTTCTTTGAACCGCGATAATGATCAGCGGCCATGCGTATAATATTCTCCTGTAGTTTCTGGCCAGATTTTCGTGGGTAGCCCTCAGTTTTTAGGCCAAGCTTTTTTTTCGGTCAAAGTATTAATCGTTCTTGGTGGAAGTGCAGCGCGCTATTAAACACTCTTCATGCATGATACGGTACATACTTCACCCCGAAGGATTTGTATCGTTAAGGTAGTCAGAATTTTCACCAAGTTTGTAGAGCAGCGCTTGATTGGTACTTCGAGGACAATTTAGACACCCAGACCTGTTTCAAGGGGAACACTCAACAATATACCACCCCCACACCCCAGCCGCAAACCAGGAACAAACGTATCCTCTCAAATCTCAAACACCAAATCCAGAATGTCGATTCCGTATCAATCTATTCCTCACTATTCCACCCCGCGCAGTTCCACTCGTACAACATCTAAACCCCACTGCTGGGGCTCCTTTTGGTTATTGAAAGCTCTTTCACAGTCTTTTCTACAAATTGTACTCTCTCCGCCGCTTCCGTTGCATCTCTTTGAGCTTCGCCTTCACCAGCAGCTGCCCCGCATTTCCGCACTATTTCTTGCCATTGAGCTTCTCGTTTGACCGTCTTTGATCCGCATTACCGCGTCTCCCTTGCTAAATCTTCTCCCCTAACTTCCCTTAGTTTTCGCGCCTCAACTTTGTGTCCTCGCACTAGTTCAGTTCGTTGTTGATTTTTGTTCTGTAGGCCTGCAATTTTACTCCTTGTTCTTCTTTTGTTAAGGGCTGTGTAGGGTGTGGAAGAGGCGCCGAGTGTGTGAGAGGAGGTGTCGGGCGTAGCAGAGCTGCTGTATTGGCAGGTCTAAGTGTGTTTGACCGTGTCTAGTCAGCGTTTTCTATTATCGCTGTTTGTCGATCCAGCTCTCTTTGCCTTTGTTCTAGTGGTACTTAGTGATGGAGGTGCAGTACTGCCATTTGCTCTAGGGTGCGCGAGTATTAGTTCTGTCCAGTACTCCCATCCGCTGCCGCGTTGCACATCAGGGTGCTGCCGCAGCGTTAGTACAAGTCTTCCAAATCCTACATAACTGAGCGCTACTGCCGGTGCTTGATTTGACTGTTCTATGGCCGCCCGTGCTTTTGTATTCCTGGTGTCGCCAACTGTTCTGAGACGCTTTCGTGTAGGCCTCGTTGTGGAATTTGTCTCCGGGCCACATCTGTGGGACTACATAAGTATCTTAGAATCTTGTTAATTATAATGTTATTAGATTTATAATATATTATTAATGTATCAACCGAGACTTTATTAAAGTAATAAAGCTAGCGTATTGCCTCCTTATATTTAGTAGAAATCTCATAGTCTTTCTAATAGGTGAAAGCGAGGGGCGGTAGCGTAGTAAGAGCTAGGATAGAGTACGATTAATTAGGCGGACTATTTTTGAGTGAAGCCGAAAATGCACGCTTAATAGCCTGTGCGCACAGAATCATGAAGTTGGGCTTCGTTAGGCAACGCACTGATTTGCTCACCAACCCATTCTACCTGCGGTCTTTCATCTATCTCATCTAGACATACTTATCTACGAATGTTCCATCTATCTACGCTAGCCACATACTCCGATAAGTCTTACTTCTCGACTATCGTCACAGGACCCGCACATATACCGCTCGGAGGGATCTACTGCCTTTGCTCTGCAAAAATCGGACTTCTGTAGCGACGGACCCACGAGACAAGATCTTCGCGCTACTCCCTATTCTGGCAGATGCAAATGCGGAGAGACTGCAAGCTGATTACCCCTTTATAATAGAATAAGTATATATTGAAATAGCGACATTTCTTTTATCAGCATTTAGTCTATGATTTCTGCCTTGCTTGAAAGAGGGCTCGACTCTCGTTGATTTGCCATCATGGGTACCAGATTGGAGTCTCTCTATCCGCGAAGAATGGATGATTGGGCTTGGCGGCGTGTGCTATCAGCTTTCAGCCAGCGTCAGTACCGATACCGTGCCAAAGTGTTACACATCACCGATGGTACTGCTGAGCTCAAGGTCCGCGGCGTTGCAATTGATACCATCCGCCAACTGAGCAAGGACATTAATATCAGATCCAAAATCAAATATAAGCCAATAGAGACCGGTGACTTGGCTCAATTTGTGTCCGATCGTCGAAGATACAAGACTCAGAATCCCAGGGGTCCTGCCAAGCAACCTGCATTACAGAAGTGGAGGCCTCGGACGAACGAGATTGACAAGCATGCCATATTGATAAGCCGCCCAGTCTGGAGGATCCCGATTCGATGTCCTACTGCAGAGACCGACAATGACATGTGCGAGAAAATGACGCATTTCTGCAGCGGTCGGCAGCTCGTGTTAACCGACCGCGGATACTTCGGTGTTGTTCCAAAGCATGTTGAAGTAGGAGTTACTGTGTGCTGTTTCCTAGGTGCTGGGGTACCGTACGTTCTGAGGCACGTTGGGGATTGCTGCAAGGGAACTGAAAAAAGCTTCAAGTTAATTGGGGAGTCATATGTTTACGGACTCATGCAAGGCGAAGCCTTTGAGAGTATCGACAAGTCGACCATTCGAGAAGATATAGCCCCAGATCCGTTGCAGGACTTTCACATTTGCTAGGTGATTTAGCAAGCACAAATCAAACGGCGCACTTTATCGCCATTATCGCCATCACCATCACCATCACCATCTTCATCTTCAGTAGCCACTACATAAACTGCATTTTAGTCTTTTTTTATAGGCTTTGTTCTGTATCCACGATCCTGGTTTCAACCAAGAATTTTATACTATTGATATCAGCTCATGAGTATAGCCAATGAACTATATAAATGAAAGGAACGCAACCCAGTAGCCACATTTAAGTGGCTAGAGTTGAGTCGGAAGTTGGGTATTCAGGGCCTATGTAAAACCAATGCTGAGGCAACCACAAGAATGAAGTTTCTAGTGCAGGTACGAAGCAGAGAACGACATTATGACTATGAACACAAAATTGCCATTGATTCTCGACTTGCCTCCAGCTCTGACCCCTGCTTAGCACCATTGAACCTAATACGCTCAACACTGATATATCTCTATGATGGCTCTAAACGATGAATCCGGCAACGCTGTTCCGCGGTTATGCGACGTTCGGGCAAATAGCAGAACGCTTTGTGCATAACAGATAGAACGAGCTCTCGTTCAGCTTGGCTGGCCTCAGGTCGCATTCGTGCGATCCCATATGCAAAGTCTCTCTCAGGATCAGGAGTCGTTGTGTGATCGTACCAAGCATCATTGACTTCCTTTAGCCACCAAAACTTTCCTTCCACTGCTCAGGCATCGCGCACATACAGCTGTTCGACCCAGCTGAACGCCGTCGACCCGCCCTCGTTGCCGTAGAAAACGTTGTAGCCAAGATACAGAGCTGCAAAGAGGCACATGTAACTCCACATGTCGCTTGCGCTTGCAAAGCTTGAATCTGCGTTCTGAAGCCTCTCCGGGGCACAGAAGCAGTAAGGTGCTTGCTGTTTGATGCGCACCGAGGTTCCATCTTTGATCGTAAGGCCGAAATCTACTAGGTAGAACTTGCTCCCAAGTAAGTAAGTAAGTCCAAGGGGATAGTCACCTGCTCCGCGAGCTCGCCCCGCTTCCAGAGGTAATCACGGAGAAGCACCTTATTGGAAAGTGATCGATTTATTGATGGAAAATCGATATATTGGAGTTTGACAATCTGTAGAATGACTAGATACAGGAGAGTGAAGTGTAAAAACAGAGGAAAAGTGTCCAAAGTAAGGGATTTATTCCCACTACCCTTCGCGATACCGGTGATGCCGAGCCCGCTTTCTCCGATACATTATTAATCAGCTGATAAATCAAAAGTAATCAAAATGACGATATACTAGTAAGCTTGGTAAGCTCAGCGAGTGACGCATGACAAATGAGAGTGGAGAACCCTAAATTAGTGGTTGAACCTGGTGCTGGAAGGACTGGTGAGCTAGCTATGGTAGCGTACCAATTTCAACACACCTTTTCTGGCCGGCCGAGCCGCTGGTATTTAGTCACCGTGTCCTACTCAGCCAGGGAGGAGTGCATTTCCCACATCAGTGCCCCTTCGTCAAGGTCTGCAGGCTGGATTAGCATCTAGTGTGAAAGATAAAAACCCCCGAAAAGACCGAAAACCCCGAAAAATTCTAGGACGACGATTGCGGATGGGGAAGTACCGCGATGCACAAGTCCAACTTCGTGGAGGCCTTTCAAAGCCACGAGCAGCTGCTTCGCGGCTGATACTCGCATTCCCCCTTCTCGCCTGGAATCATGGGGACGACTTGTAATTGGCTACCTAGGAAATATGTAAAACGACACCCCCTCGGGTGTCGATTGGGGTGTCGATTGGGGGCCAAGGTATTTAGAGACCTTAAGCTAGATTTTTTAATATAAGTGTAGGCTAATATATTATAAGGCTTATAACATAATCATGTGCCTCTTAATATACAATAAAATGATTTTTGAAATAGAATTTTAATTTAAAAAACTTTATATACTAATTAATTAAGTTCTAGTTTATAGGCCCTAGAAGGCCCTATAAATGAGGGGCTTAAAAGGCTCTCAGGTCCAGGTTTAGGAACTTATTCGCTAAATTTCCAAGCTTTCTTAAACTTACCTTTATATTATAAACTATTTACTTTTTAGCTTCTTTAATTGGAAGAACTATTAGTAATTTAAATTTTATATAAAAAAAATGAATAACCCTTAATTAGCGCTATAAGAAAATGAAAAAGTATTAAATTCTATTAATTCCTTATAAAATTAAATTAAATTAAAGAGAAAGCTAGATTTTTGGTATTAGTGGCCCCCTAATCGACACCCAAATCGACACCCGCGGGGGGTGGGGGTCGTTTTACTTTTTCCCCTTCACCGCCTAAAATCCTACCGTAATACTTGCTCCGCCTTGCTCAGCCTCTCGGGCGTCACCGCTTCATCACCCACATGGGAGCAAGACCTCGACTCCAAAGATGCGAATCTAAATGATTCTCTCGGATTTCCGATATCGAATCCAATTTGCGCAGCTCCCAACTTTAACGAATGCCAGGTCCTTGTGAAGCATCTTCAGTTGGCCCATGAGATCTGTCACATCCGTGGGCTACTCAACGCTTCATGTTGCAATGTTTTGGAGGTTGACGACTTGATTTTTCAGCTTACGCGGGGTAAGCACTCTATATATACATCTGGTATATAAACTACAGTGTACCAGCGTACACTCAGTTCCAACACTTCAGATCCTCGCATAAGGAGACGTGAAATTTTCACGGAAGGTTCTCTGATCGATCAAGATGCGGCTACTCAACGTACGTACGATGAATTGGAGGAGTATTTCGGTTCTCAAATCCCAAAATATGCCATCCTATCACATTGCGTAAGATCTCTCTATATTGCGTCTCCGTCCCGACCGTGTCTTTTTCTGAGAAATAAAGGCTGACAGCACTATCTTCAAGTGGGGTGTGGAAGAGGTTGAATTCCAGCATATCAATGGCTCGGAATGGCATGGCATGTGCGGGGCCACGAAAATCCAATATGCTAGCTCACAGTGCAAAAAAGAAGGTCTTCGTTATATCTGGATTGATACTTGCTGCATCGATAAAAGCAGTAGTGCTGAGCTGTCTGAGGCTATTAATTCTATGTATGGGTGGTATGAAGGCTCGGTTGTCTGCTACGCTTATCTCGAGGACGTCGGGCGCGCATTAAGTACGCAAACATCATACGGCCCTTCAAATAAAGACAAAACAGTTGAGGAAAGTAGGTGGTTCACCAGAGGCTGGACACTCCAGGAGTTGATTGCACCAGCAAAGGTCGACTTTTTCGATAATCAATGGCAATATTTGGGCAGAAAGGAGGACCTCTCTCCACTTCTGTCCAGAATTACCTCTATACCAGAAGATGTCTTAACAAAACCCGAAAACCGACGAGATTGTAGCGTCGCAAAGAAAATGGCGTGGGCGGCAAAGAGGCAGACAACCCGAATTGAAGACGTCGCGTATTCACTGTTTGGGATATTCGACGTCAATATGCCATTGCTTTATGGTGAAGGCCGAGGAGCGTTTACCAGGTTGCAGGAAGAGATATTAAAGGAGACCGATGACCAATCCCTACTCGCTTGGGGCCTAGTTGGGAATCGCAATTTGGATCGCCCGATGGACACCGGAGTTTTCGCCAACAGCCCAGACGCCTTCCTAGGATCTGAAGACGTAGTACCATTTCCCAGCAAGCCGCGGAGACAACCTCATTCAGTGACAAACAAAGGAGTCCGTATTGAACTACCTGTAACGCGCAATACAGAGTCTGGTTTTTACCCCAGATGTGAATTTGCCATACTCGACTGCCAAATAAAAGATGACTTTTCTGGCGCTATTGGAATTCCTTTGTTACCAACACTCGACACTTCAATTTTCTTGAGAGACACAGTTGAAGAAGGAACAACATTTCCTGCTTTGAAGTTCCAGGACCTTGAGTCTCATACAATATACATTGCAAAAAGTTCCCATAAGGCACCAAAATATACAGAAAGAGAAGCCTGCATAATCCGAGCGGCGTCGGTGGAGGATAACGGGTATGATATTTTCCCAATTGCCTCATCTCCAGGCCTTTGGAACGAAACAACAAAAGTGCTACATATGAAGCACGAACACGCAGGGTTTCCGGAACATCGTCCAACAGCCATCGCCTTCTGCAACCCAGGAAAGAAAAGCTGTTTCATTGTTGTGATCACCCTTATACGAGAGTTGGGCTATTCTAAATGGAAAATACGCGCTTCAATCAAGATTTTCGCAGGGCCAGTTGGAGGCAATCGTACAGACCTGGAGAAATGGGTTAGAGAAGGTCCACTGAATGGCTTTAGAGTGGGCTCGATGGTGGATGACAAGGTTGTTCTGCCCAATGCATCAGCCCCTTCAGGACGGATGACCATTAGTGCACGGATAACGCGAGAGAATATCTTGAATCAGATGGTTTTTGTTTTGAGTGTTGATTTACTTTGAGTTTTGGCGTGGCTGTATTGTAGTCATAGGTGAAGTCACGGATTCCTAGGGCAAGAATGCAGTTAGCTTTATCGGGCCTCCAGGCATATCGCGATTCCTGGTTTCTGCTAAATCATATTTGGCGTTGGCGGTGTTGAAGGTGAGTTGGGAAAAGTAATAAATTAGGGAAAAGTAACGAAGAGGAACCCCTAACGCAGCGAAGACCCGCAGATGCCGAAGTTTTAGATCGAATAACTATAGGTATAAGATCACTAGTTAGTACCTAAATTTAGGCCTTAGTAGACAAAATAAACCTACATAACTACTCCTTTATAACTAAACTTCTTTATACTACTTATTAACTTAAGCTATATCCCGATAATAAATAAAGAACCCCTATTTGTAGCCAAGTATCTTTTATTTTCTATTCTAGGAAAAGGGCAATTGATTTGTTAATATAGATACCTTAACTTAACCCTGAAATAGCGAAGCATATGCTATTCCACTGTTGTTGTATTTGTATCCTTTTGCATTGGGGGCATTCACCTTCTTCAGAATCTAATTTTATAGTGCTACCATGCTTTAGGCACAAGGAGGCGGTATAGCCGCTGCCCTTTTCATAATCACTTCTTTCATCCTTCTCCCACATTCGTGATATATGACCATATGGTGTCCAGTTCCCGTAGACTTCTATACATGCACAGTGCGAATCTTATTTGACAATGCTTGATCGGTTTTTTGTCGTGCTCTGGGAACGTTAGGTTTGACTCGCAGAATGCTACTTATGTATTGGCGCCGGAGACATTGTGAGAGGTTCGGAGATGCGTTTGTGGTATGCTGTGTATGTTTTTGGGCGCCTGCTGAAGTGATTGAGGAGGACAAGACTTAATACTGAAATCTGTTCGACGGATCGAACGCAAAATAATAGAAGATTGTGTTTGGTTTTTTTGATCAATTGTCTTGAGGTTTTGAAATTTTAGTTGCTGGAGAGGAGAAACTGGAAGTTCGGGGAGAATTGGAGGCATTTTATAGCCATGCCGGCCTGGCTCTGAGTCAAGGCTTTGAGGTGTGTAACATTCGCTCACCAAGGTCACTATAGATATATCGCTAAGCATTTGAGCCAACGACTGTATTTGATGAATGTGAATCACATATATCAGACGAGGCGGAAGATACGGCGCCCTTATGAGTACTTTTGAATGTGGACTGGAGTCATCAGTTCCGTCGCCTCTTCTTCTAAACCGCCTACAGCGAGTTGAAAAGGGAAAAGTAAAGACTAGCAGATTTTTGGGGAAGCTATAAAACTTCTTGCCATTTCACATCCACACTCTCATGTCATTTGCGAATAAGTCTCCCATCACTACTACTTAATTCACAAGGAGATCCAAATATCTTCTGTCATTCAACGGACTATCCTAATTAAGGACAAGGCAAAGCGTCTACAAATACCCCCACTCTTCCCTCTGTGTGCGTTTGTTCTCTTTCTTACCACCTCAAAGTTTCCTGTACCAAGGTCCTTAACCGAGAGCTTCTTTTGCCAAAAACGATGACCGCAACCGACTTCACCAACAACGGTCAACACGTGCAATCAAGCGACCTACACCTACAAGTGCTGCCCAACCTCCAGACTACTACCACGGCATACATGGCGAGAATACCAGTTAGAAGAGCCCCGCATCTACGCCATTCAACACATTATCCCGACATGGGAATGTGATGGTCGAACGGGCGATATCGACGAACGGGTAAATGGCCACTTTCCCGGCTGCCGGTGCCGGCGGTATTACAGCTATGTGAACAACCAATTTCCCTGGTAGGGGGTCCGCTTGGTGGCAATTTTTTTTCAGAGGTCTCGTAACTTCTCGTTGGTCTTGAGCGGGTTTTGACGCATTTTGGAACAATTTAGGGAACAATTTAGAATCGTAAATATATCGTGGTTTTTGAACTCGCTCAAGCTCCACCCTTTTACATGTGTGTCACATCATCGGGAGCGTGAATGTCATCACACCAGCAATGTTCAATGTTTACTTGTCACGTGATAACCCCTTTCCCGCGCCCCCTGTACCAGAAAGCCCAAGAAAGCGGGAGCTAGATGACGGGCCGCAATTACTGATCTTATCTTTTGTCTTATCTCATAAGGCAGATAATGCGATATGCAACAATTCAATTGTCTTGCGCAGCAATATTGCTTGCTTTCGTCACGGGCTGCTCGACACGGTGCCGAATCGGTGACATAAACTTGCTTGCTATCTATGCGCTAGAATCCAAATTGGGGTAAAGATAGTGAAACCCAAATGCTGATGGGGGCTCAAACTATGCAGAGGGTTTGACGAGTTCTCGGCGGTGGAACGTGGTGTTGAAGTTTAGCTGGCGGACGAACCATGCATTGTGGATAGTCCATTCTTTCGTTGGGTCTTCGAGGCGGATCTATAAAAGGTCAACTTCTCCTCTTTCCCTCTTTTAACAGCGGCAATGGATAGAAAATGTGAAAAGGGGGAGGGGTGGCTACTGACCTCAAACCTCCTCAACAAACTGGGAACCACCTTATACATCTCCAACAAGCTAATATTCTTCCCAATACACGTCCTAGCTCCAGCTCCAAACTGCAACATTGTCCCTGTCATCTCTTTGATCCGCTTCTCTTCCGCATTCTTGTCTTTCAATTCGTCGACAAGCCATCGCTCGGGCCTATAAACCTCAACATCCTCCCCGAAGATCTCTTTCCGTCGATGCATAACCCACGCACTGCACCCCACAATCGTGCCTCCCTTTACAAAATGGCCCGCGATATCCGCTCCTTGCGGTGGCACAATTCTTTCCAATGTGAGTCCAGGAGCGGGATGAAGTCGGAATGCTTCTTTGATGCAAGCATCGAGATATGGCAATTTCTGACTCTCTGTCCATGTCACCAACCCGTTCTCATAATCCCCGAAAAAGCCTTCCTTGGCCTTAGAATCCAGTTCCCGGTATACTTCCTCCATACACCTCGGATTCTTCAATAAATAATAAAACACGCTCGACAAAGAAATCGCCGTCGTTTCGCTGCCCGCGAAGGCCATAGAGATAGCCATCGTCATGACGAGACTATCGTTCATGAATTCCGCGCGATCGTACTTTGCTTGTACGAATTTTGACAACAAGTCAGGTTTCTTGGATTCGGCGGTGGGCTCCGTGGATGGGAGGATGGTGGCGGATTTCGGGTCGGAGGAGGTGGGGTAGCGTTCGAGCATGCGGGCGCGGGCGAATTTGGCGACGGGGAAGGTGCCATCTACTAGCCCATATTTTCCGAGGAGGAGCCAGATGGGGTTTTTGAGGAATAGGAGGTCGAGGAAGGGGATTTGGCCGATCTAGAAATTCAATCGTTAGATCTAGGTTGGGATATTGGTCGATGTGTGTGGTGGGAGGGGACGTACTGGAGCAGCATAATCGAACAAGTTAGCGACATAATCAATAATCCCATCAATATCCCTGTTCTCCTCTAGAAATCCATGTCGTTTGCTATATGTCATTTCGCCTATAACATCAAAAGCGTAGAACTGCAGCCAGCGCGAGAAGTTACACGCGGTGCCCGTCTTGGCATAAAGTTTCTCGGTTTGCGAGAGGAAAAGCTCGGTTGTGGAGTCGACGAAAGGCTCGTATTGGATGAGAGTAGTCATGGAGAAGGCGCTGTTGACACTCCGCCTGAGTTGAGCGTGGAATGCTTCAGAGGTGGTGCTGAAGAGTGAGGGGAGACGGTGCCCGGATGCTACAGCTTGTTGGACGGGATAGAATTCGGTCTGTGTTTTTGTCAGTCACCAAGTACTTGAGGGTGTGGCAAAAATCCATACTTTTGTGAATCCTTTATTCAATCCGTATATCGTTTTCAATGCCTTTGGGTCTGAGAAGGAGAGGGCGTTTGGCCCCAATCGCACGACGTCGCCATGTTTTTCGTGCAGTCTGATGTGCTCGACCTCAGGTCTCCGTTTGTAGACAACCCAGAATCTCCACCAGTCTGTCAAGGAAGCTAGAAACGGGCCCGGATATCTGTTTAGGCCACGGTTGAATCGATTGCTGATTAGGTATGCCGTGATCGCAATTCCCAGTACAGCAGGCCAATTTTGTAGAACCGATTCGATGAGAGCTTGAGCTGCCATCTTGCGTACTTCTGGGATAGCGGGGTAAAATGGCGGGGTATTTATGATGCGATCCCGTCAAAGGGTTGATTCGTCGAAGCAGGTGAAAGTGTGGTGTGTATGTTGATTGGAAAAATTACGTATGTCGTCATTAAGTGAACACTTGCTTCCCGCGTAAAAGAAAGGGGGCGTCAAGAAGCAGGAAATGCTGTGGGGCTTTGTATCATAATTTTTGCATCGACACGCGGGAACACAAAGATATTAACCAAAAGGCCTAGAGGCGGCACAGATACACAGGACGGCAAAACATTGATGGCCGTGTCCCAGAAGGAGGTCATCTCCACTAAATCGCTTTCCCATCTCACCAACATTGCCGCCACTCGGCTTGGCGGGGCCTGTCGGGGAGGATTTGTAACGTATTGGAGAGCTGCCGATTCGATTGTGTGACCTGCCTTCGCGGATCTAGAGCTAAGCACTTGCTATTACACGGTACGGAAGTACATGCTTTCCTCTGACGTGGAGCGCACGGTGTTTCGGGAATAGTGGCCGCTGTCACACGGATTCGCCATAAAAGTATGTACAGGGCGGCAGATGGGATCGGAACAACAACGTCCTGGAAGGGCCGAGAGGCCGAGAGGCCGAGAGGCTAGAGCACAGGATAAGAGAAACCTGTATGGTGGAGTAGGCCCTTCAAAGGATTACGGAGTAAGTGCTGGCTGTTGGCCTGTTACTGAAGTGGGAGGGATCCGGGGAGATCGATCGGCCAACGACATGTAACAGCGTGTAAATTTACCCCGCCATTCGTGGCTGCGTCTGTGGCGGGACGGAGTAGGGAGTGGTGCCCTCAGCCCTCACGAGCCCGTATTCTTGGACCTGATATATCCAGGCCCCGCAGGTAATGGTGCAGGCTCCCAGGGTGTTGCGATCATTCGACCTGGTGGGTGGGAAACGGTTGTGGGGATGGGTGAGTGATGATGCATTTTGCGTGCATGGGGCTTCAGGCCTTGGAAGTGAAGGCCCTGAAGGATGAGTTGCATGTGGGTTCTTCCTCCCTCCCCCCCTCCCCCCTCCCCTCCCCTCTTCCCCCTAAATCACGAGACTGCAGTGAGCGGAGTATTTTCGGCAGTTGTCCAGACCTCACTTGCCGTGTCTTCGAAGAAGATTGTCTAGAGACATGCCGGATGCATCCACCCGCGTGTCGAATCCATGGCTCGAATGCACATCGTGGATACTTCACGGCAGTTGTTTGTGGGAAGGATGAACCTTTTCTCCTTAAAGTTCGGATGCGAAACGTTACTATCGGGAAACCTCCAACCTCGGGAGTCGGGCCAACGCGGGACGAGTCGAGATCGCAAGCTAATAAGAGCTGACAACAACCCAGAAACTATACACTTTTGGACACGGGAAGAATGAAAAAGTCTGTCCCAAGATCCATTGGGATGGTTTAGGTTGGTTTTGCAGACGCACCAAGATCTACCATGGCGGTAGGAGCGAGTATCGACGATTGTTAGTCGAGGGCAGCGAAATCTAAGGGCCATGTCGACACTGGGAAGCTCCCTTAAAAATAGCTTCTTAGATTTGACGGAACGCAAAATTTGTGGAAGGAATGTATACTCGATCTTCTCTTCTTTCCCCTTCCCCTTTTTCATCGTCTGTTGCGAGAGGAGGGGAAGATTGAGACACGTGACCATAGCCTATCTGAGCTGTGGAAGCTCACCGCGAGTATTGTAATATCGCAAGGTTAGATTGCGATCTAGCGTCTTCTGTTTTAGAGTTTCTTTGAATTCAGCAATGTCATTCCCTACTATTCTCTATCGATACTGGCATATGGGGCACCTGGGTTAGGGACTCAGGGGTAAAATCTGCCTGGCGTGGCGAACAATTTTCTTCTCTCTTGCTCAAGTC
The DNA here is from genome assembly GCF_002865645.1 of Hyaloscypha bicolor E. Lineage (NCBI taxonomy): Eukaryota > Fungi > Ascomycota > Leotiomycetes > Helotiales > Hyaloscyphaceae > Hyaloscypha > Hyaloscypha bicolor. Next base: position 1,785,091 of record NW_020194518.1, on the reverse strand, counting down.
AGCACGTCCTCTGTGGCATTTGATAGGCGAGGGCCTCAAAATGAGAGGTCGGATAATACGATTGCCAATTTGTTTAGCCAAGTCTTACGTGAGCACCAACGTCTCACGACGATCGTGCCATAATTCCACCCAAAAGATTATATAAGCTTATGCCCCTACCTCATTCAAACTCACCATCTCATCACAACTAAATTCCATTCCACTGCCGATAATGGCAACCCCAACCCCTGGACAACCGAATTTCGAGTTCCAAAAACTCAGCAAAACCGTCTTTCTTTTCACCCCTCCGACGACACCTCCCGCGAACTCCACAGATCCAACAACAATCCTCATCTGCCAATGGATGGGCATCTCTCCTAAGTCGCGCTCTCTCAACACGGCCTATAACCAATACCGTAGCCTTTATCCCAACTCCAGGATCCTGTCCGTCCGGTCCCTCCCAGAATACTTCAGCACCGCCACAGCATCAACCCGTCGCGCCTCTCTCAAGCAAATAATCTCCGCCATCGACTCAGACCCCGCGCCTGAAAAGCGGCTCCTCGTTCATCTCTTCAGTAATGGCGGGTCACTGAGCTTCTCGGATATCAGTGAGATTTACAAGCAGGGGACAGGTCACGTTCTCCGCGCAAAAGCTATCATCTTTGACTCCTGCCCCGGACGTCCGACGGTTGCTGAGGGATGGGCCGCAATATCCACCGGCCTCCCCAAGGGCATCCTCTGGTATCTTGCTGCTGCCGGTATCTTACTGATGTTTGGCGTGATTGCGATTGGGCGGTATGGCCTGGGCATTCCGACGTTCCTTGATAGGGTTTTCCCGAAACTGAATGATTGGGAATTGGTGGATAGGAGGGCAAAGAGACTTTATATTTGGAGTGACGCGGATAAGGTTGTTGCTGCTAGAGACTGCAGAGAGCATGCCAGGTTGGCGAAATTGGAAGGCGTGAAGGTGTCAACGCTGGAGGAGACGGAGACGGCGCATATGACGGCGCTTGTCAAGGATGGGGAGAGGTATTGGAGCACGGTTGAGAAGTTCTGGGAGGGTTCCAAGTAACGGAAAGTAGAGCGATTTGCGGGGTTGCCTGGGCACTCTTCGTAGTCGTGTGGCACTTTGCATCGTGTTAGACATTCTGAAAGCTGTTTCTATCAATCTTCTTCGGAAAATCGTACATTCGAAAGTTTGAAGGCTCTACACTTTTCGGGTATAAATTGGCGATGTTCCCAGCAAAGCACCCAATCAGTACTAGCAAATCTTTCAGCTTCTTCTCAACGCTGCATTTTCCTTCACCTCGCTTTGACAAGTCGAATCATTGGTTTGCTCCTACTTTACAAACCAGTCAGAAGGTAGTGAATATACACTCTTTCAGCTGAAGTTCCCCGGTACCTAAGCGACCCTTCACCGCGGCCGTGGTTCGATGATTCCTGTGAGAAGGAAGGATCTCCACCATTCCGTACATAAGGCTGAGCAGAACAGGGGCTAGAATTACAAACGGTTAAGCGAGATATCTCGCCGTTTGGAGGTCGCTTCTTAACAATGGCTTCTATTTGTAAAGAGAAAAGCTCTGACTTTATTTTGGATTCAGCTTAAAAACTTCAGTATCGGTTACCGGTGAGCTTGGTTTGCAAGCCAGAGTTGTTTCGGAATGCGCTGGGATGGCTGAATCTTTATCCTGTTAGAATGTCAAGACCGAGCGTCGATATCAGTGAGTTTCTCCTGCCCGAGTTTTGAAATTCTCACCGCAAGACTGTTCACCATGCCCAACCAGTTTTACATTACCAAGCCTGGCCATGAGATTTCCATCGAAGATTCATCTACTGCTTCTATTTGAAAACCATGCAACATCAATGCCAGCACCGCTTTTAGCAACGGCTGTAATTCGGAATGTCATAGTATAGTCGAGCATGTAGACCTACTCACCCAAATAACCAGTGACAGTAAACATGGACAACCCACCTTCTGCAGGACTCTGGATGTCAAATCTGTATGGCCTCTTATCAACGAGAACACTGTCCACGTACGTAGGTAACGCGCTAAAGACTTTAGCTCGTGAATTTTCCTCCTATGATTTGTGTCCCCACAAGTTCTTGCGGATGACACGGCCATCATCACTACCTGTTTTGCGATCACGACAATTCCTGCGATAGGTTACCTCTCGGTGAGGTAGATAGTTGGTGGATAGCATAGAAGCTCTGTTCTGTGGGCAGCCGATGAAATTCGCGACATGATCGGCAGGCACCCATTGACCAGGGCCGCTATTTGTTTGCGCGGTTCGAATTCAACCCTGGCCTCATGCCTATTCTAGAAACCTGGCTTTGCTCTCTTGTCGGCAGAGGGACGTATTTGGGAGGCTTTAGGGCCCGTTTCGTAAACTTCAAACACCAGCAAATGCTGGCAATCAAACACTAGCTTTTAGTTATTACAAAAATAAGTGCTTCGCTTTTTTTTTGTACACTAGCAACCAAATACTAGCATTTGATTGCCAGCATTTGCTCCCATACAAATCGCAGTTTTTCCAGAACCACCTATAGTAGGTGGTTCTGAAGATGCTGGCTTTTGGATGCTGGCTTTTAACTACCTTTATGGCACTTAAGGTATAAAATTTTAATTATTATAAAAATATTACACTTCTCACATAATTTCAATTATAAAATTTTTCTTAGTAGGAAAGCTATAATAAAGTAATTAATTAATTAATTACTTTCGCCTTAGAAAAGAAATAAATATTAGGTTATAATATCCTATAATTATAGGAAATAGTTACTAAAGAAATAAGACTTAAGATTTAAGATTATCGGAGATTACTCTAAAACTTTCGTAATTGCAATAGTTATTGAGTTTTTGCATTTTGCAGAACACTTTTAAATTATTAAAAGTTAGCTCCCAAATACTAGTATTAAACGCTAGAATTTGGTTATTAGCGAACGCCAGTAATCAAAAGACGTGCGTCCGCACGAAACGGGCCCTTAGTCGCCGATATTTGGAGAGCTAGGCCGGCAAGATTTCGCGTTGTGTATTGTAGTCAATAAAACAGGCTTGATCGGAGTTTCCATTACGGTTACCTATATCACATCACAATAGGCGTCGCTTGATGTGTTCCATGAAATGAGAATTTGGTGATCTCCCCAGCTGAGTGATGAGTGAAGACGTCCGGCTCGTGAGTTCTGGGCGGTGGTGGGGTAGATTGGTGGGCAAGAGCTTTCACTAACAGCAAGGCTTATTAGGAACATGCCACTTATCCTCTTTGATGATACTGGTAGCAATTTCGACGAAGGTATACCTGTAGTTATTCTTTTGTCCAAGGTAGCTTCTAGTATGTCTCAAATACTCCCGTAGTAGACTGGCAAGCGGGGTTTTGGTGACCTGGTAGTTGAAGCTTTGGTGAGGGAAGAAGTAATTACTTTAAGACTGGGAGGGCTTCTTTACTTCGTTCAATCTTCCTCCTCGCTGCCAAGGCCTCCCAAAGCCGGATTAGCAAAGACTCTGCAACTCAATTGTCTCTTCACATGGTGGTACCGATCTCAAAGATCAGTACAGAACGCTTGGGGAAATGCCTGCTTTTGCTAGGTGAAGTGACCCCCGGCACTAGAAATTGGGTACACTCAAGAAGTCATATCAATTCCCTCTCATTGACCTGTCAGCCTTGCTTTCCTCCCCAATGGCTCTAACTCCCTTATTCGCCGATCCCTCTCCATTATGAGCTGCTCTGCTTCACCTATGCGCTGCTGTACATCTATTACACGCTGCTCTGCTACTGTTGTGCGCTGCTCTGCTGCTGTTGTGCGCTGCTCTGCTACCATTGCGCGCTGCTCTGCTTCGGTTGCTCGATGCACCTTCTTCCTCCACATCGCTATTAGAACGGCCAAGATAATGAGTGCAACACCCAATACACCCCCAAGTCCAGCAGCAGCACCAACTGGCACTGTGTTTTTTGTTGGCTGGTTGATGTTTGATGTTGCAGTACTGTTGTCCGAGGGGCAACCAGTAGGTGAGGTAGTGGCTGCGATCGTGTTGTTGTATGTGACCGTAGCCGTGGGAAGTATGGCAGTCCCAGCAGCGAGGAGAACTGTCCCATTTCCCGATGTGCAACAACTTCTCGCCGCATCATCTTGGCCACAGCAGAAGTAGGTGTAATCACCACATGGCGTCATGACCACGTCTACGGAAGAGACCACTCCTAGAATGATGCTTATTAGAACTTGCGGATTGTAGATTGAAAAATTGGATGATAGGTAGAGATTTCATACCGGTGATGCATATGCGGGGGCAATCGGTACTGTTAAAAGTTCGATCGGTACAGCCTCGTCTAACAAGGGAGTTCTGTCCGGCTGAGAAACAGAAGCCGTTCGTGAGACAAACATCTCCTACGCGGCAGCACGACGATACAGCTCCTGCAGTTGTATTGCAGGGCTGAAGTCCTTCGGCAACAGCACCATCAGGATAATAACATGTCATTCTTGCGGTGATGATTTAAGGAGGCACGCCTGTGCCAGATGCTGCATCTTTAAAGATCTCAGCGAGTCAGCAGGCTGAATATAGCTTGCTGGAATTGGGTCTCGGACTGCAAGTCCTCGTCACAAGAGCAACTGAATTGCAGGAAATGTGCCCCGAAGTGCCAAAACACAATACTTGGTCACAAACTTATCGAATCGTCGGTCACGGAAACAACTTTGGCCAAGATTGTCAACGCCCAGCAGGGGTGCGGAGAGCGCCAGATGTCTCAGTTTGGGGCTCGATTGAGCTGCCAAACGAATAGCGGAGTGCGGCCTGGAAGTACCTGGGCGCTTGTTCGATGCAAGGAGCGGACGGAACGTACCGTCCAACGGCTGTCATGAACCATATGACCTGGCTCTACTACTTGGCGTGGGGTCTTCCGTGGTTCTGTGGACTGAGGAAAGACGCCTGAACCACCCACTGAGGCGGCTTATGAAATCAATAAATAATGGTGACTCAATAGCTTCTGCAGAATTGAAAAGGATCTCAAGCCATGCATGAAGGCTTTTTCGGTGGCACACTTTGGATCTCGATCTGGTCACCGACAGTGTGGCTTTTGGCATGCGAGCATCCGGTTATTAGAAGCGCTTACAGCAGGCTGTGCTCAAAACACGGCACGCAGCCTGACCACAGCGCACCCTCAGCCAAACCCTTCATGTTCGTCCAGTTTTTCCTGCCTTTAAACATTTTCATACTCCAACAACTATTACATGGCCTACCTATGCATTTTTACTTTGGTTTAGCGCGCAAGCAACCGGATAGCATCCATTTCAGCTTTCTATAGTAACAATGTTACAGTCATCGAGTACTTGTACTGAAGTCGGCATTCATTTGATATGGCGACGAAAGCGCCGTTCTTGCAACAGGTCTACTTCCCGGAAAGTCCTAATACCCCCAACATAGAGTGAGTATTAAGACCAAACTATGTGCACCCGGTCGCACGATCTTTCCTCGGGTCTGAGAATTCGCAATTGTTTAATTTCACTGGAATCCATTGGCATTAAAAGCACTTAGCTTGGAAACCACCCCCAATCGCACGACCGCATGGGAACAGGCAACCATGGATGCTGACATATACTGCGCAGCTTTGTATTTGTTCACGGTCTCAATCCCTCTGGTCGCGAAAATCACCCTTTCGAGACCTGGACACATGCCGAGAGCAGAATACAGTGGCCACGAGATTTCCTGGGCCCAGACTTCCCTAACGCTCGAGTCTGGATCTTTGGATACAATTCCAAAGTGACCAGGGGTGTCTCTGCGGCGAGAATATCAGATCATGCAAATAACCTACTCCGTTTTCTCCGCCAGAAGAGGTCGGTTCGCTTTGGAGTAAGTAAAATATTCCATCTCTCAGGACGGCAGTATTTGGTCAGATAGTTGGCAGTGTATGAACTATGGCACATGCGGCAAGAAATGAGATATTAACACAAGCACAGGACGACCAGGACCTCAGTAAGATCCCAATAATTTTTCTTGGACACAGCCTCGGAGGCCTTGTAATCAAACAGGTATGCTCCCTTCGATCAGCCTCAACCATCTCTGAACTTACCATCTGTCTATTAGGCACTCCTGAACGCGAGAGATGATCCCGATAATTATCTCGAAACATGGAACGCTACCCGTGGGTTAGTGTTCTTTGGCACTCCTCACCGCGGCGGTAATACTGGAGCTCTTGAAGAATTTGGTGTACGACTTGCAAAACTGTTTGCCAATGGCAGTACGGCAAACGACCTTTTGATGTGCCTAAAACCGAATTCGCTCTTTACTCAAGATTCCGCTGAGAGGTTCAGTAAACAATTGAAGAAATTCAAAATACTGACCTTCTTTGAAACCAGACCAACAAATTTCCATGGTTTCAGCAAGGTATGTATTTTCTAAGCCAGATATGATATATCTTTTTAATTCAGCTTCTATTAGATTGTGGTCAACAGGGATTCTGCCATCCTTAACGCACCTGATGAGGTCTGCGTAGATCTGGACAGAAATCACCGTGATATTTGCAAATTTGGAGAAAGAGAGAACGCCTACGACATAGTGAAGGCAAACCTCTCAGATATCGTAGCTCGAGTGCTGGTACCAATGGAAGAAGCCCGACTTTCCAGCCCGGAGGCAAGTCTCTGCAAACTGGCCCAGTTAGCATTCTAACTCTCGACAGCTACCACCAGGTATGAATGGTAATCCAGACCGGGGCTCAACGGCATCGACTACTTGGAGCCAAGATACTCCGCAGAGGCACAGCCAATCGACTATCAAAAGCCCCAACTCCGAGCCAGTACCCCTAACCAGCAGTGCCCTTACAATCGCCGAAGTCGAAGAAATGAACGATCGATTCCTGGAGGCAGTGAAGGCGCTCGATGCTTTGCTAATCCATAATTGGATCATGGATCCTGACCGAAGGCCCCATTTGAAGCGAGAGCATATCCAGTCCGCCTTATTTGATTTGGCGGGTTTGAATGAACCGACGGAGGAACGATTCCAAGCCGAGGCCGAACGTTTTCGAGACAAGGCAATTTGTGCTATACTGGACGAATGCAACCCGGATCTTGAGTGTTTGGATGACGAATTAAAGGCTACCCCATTGATACTGGCAGCATTGTGCGGGCGTGAGGACATCACCAAGCTTTTGATTGACGCAGGAGCGAGTCTACAGGCCCAGGATGAGATTTTTGAGAGGACGCCGCTCTCGTGGGCAGCAAGAAACGATTTTATTGAGACTGCTGAGATACTTCTCACTGCTTTGGATGAAATGCATGATCGGAAGACTATTCAGTTGAAGGATATCTATGGCCATACCGCATTCGATCTTGCGACCCAAAAAGGACATAGGTACATGGCGCGACTCATCAGGTCCCGGAGCACAAGGTCGAATGCATCATATACTAGTGGTGTACAATCTTCAAGTTCTTCATAGATATTCGAAATTTCAGATACTAGATTTAGGTAAAGAGCTTTTGACTCACTCAGGAGCTACTCCGGGATTGCTCAACCTTGCTGGGGTGAGCTAAAGTACGGGGCGAATGGATCCCAGCACGTGTATTTACTCATGAGTCCCAAAACTTTGAGGACTGAACCACTTCGTAACGACTAGTTGCCTTGTATTCAAATGAAGACACACATGTTGACGTCAAGTAGCTTGATTATGTTTTAACTCCTAAAGAAGCTTCTAATAATCTCCTTTGCCCCTCCCCCTCTCCACACCACCCTGCCTCTTCCGACGAATCTATCGGATAAGAGTCGTACTTCCTCAACATTATATCTCTACCGCATAGTCCCTCCTTTTACTCTAATCCTGTTTCGTCTCGCAGCGAACCGGAGTGACACAATAAGTACATTAAGTATACAAGACGCGTAATATTTATCTCGCTATAACGAAATATATAAGAATAAAATATTATCTAAAATTATTAAGGTTTTTTAAAAATAAAAATAAATTTAAATATAAAATTTAAAAGAGCTATTTATTTATTTATATATATTAAAGTAATATATATATATATATATTAAAGTAATATATATATATATATTAAAGTAATATATATTATTATTTATTATAATATAATTATAGCTAGCCTCTTTTATAAAGAAAATTAAGCGTATTAATAATTTTGGAAAGAGGCTAAATAAGGAAATAATACAAGAGCTTATTATATAAATTCAATTAATAAAATTGCGAGATAATAAATAAGAAATAACTTATTTAAAGAAAAAGTATACAAAATTAAAAGAAGTAAAATAATTATTGTTTTATATAATATATTTGTAATATATATAGGGTCGCACGTGACTTAAGGTCATGTAATAAACCTCGGATATTGCGGGTATTAATCAGGGAGATCGGCGGCCCTTTGACTTCACAACTAACCACTATTTATATTATAAGTATTAGGCTTATAAATTACTAATTATATATATGTTATTAGGGTCTCCTATTTAGAGGGGGCTTCCCTGGACCTTATAGGAGGGACAGAGATTAGTTCTATACTAAATTTAATACTATGATTTCATAATATACTAATTCATTCTATTATCTTATTACCTACTAATAAATACCTTATAAGCTAATCTCTCTACCCTTAAAGAAGGTAGTTTAATAAGTAATTATATCTCGAAATCTGCAAAATATATAACTTCTTACCAAAGCTATTTCTATAGAGGAAGTTGAATAGATTAACCCTAATATAGGTAATGGCGAAGGCTCATCTAATACTTTTAATAGGGCCCCTTAGGAGCCTCCGAGAGCCAGTAATAATGATATAAATAATCCCGGTAATAATTAAGATACCGAGATTAATACCCGAGTTACTACCGCCCAAGCTATAAAATAGGGCTTATATACTAAAGTCAAAGCGCTCTAACAAAAGCAAGAATTAGTAGATATAATTAATTAATATATCCTATAGTTAGAGTAATATAAGGGTATCCTTAGAAATACCTTATAGTTTACTATATCTTATAGAAACTCTATTTATAAGTCTACTTCATCTTCCTCGGTAATTCCTATTAGGGAACTTCTTGAAATAGGGTTAGAACTCACCTCTTTTCCTAATATAATAAGCTTTAAAAGCAATCTTAATACTATTTATTAGAAGCTATTATATAATATCCTAAAGATATATTTAGACTAAAAGAAGCTTCTCAAGATCCGGATACCTGACTTATATTATAAAAAGTCTCTTAAGAAATAGAGAATATTCGTGTTTTCCTGGAAGGTAGTCTTTAGAACCTAACCTTAAACTTATAATAGATACTCTTCTAGAATTAACTCTACTATAAGTGCCTTTAGGAATAAACCTTATAATACTTGGGAGGCTATAATAAAGTAAAGCCTACTATTATATAAGGTCTATTAGGAGCGATTTAAGATTTACTTAGCTAATATACTCTAAGTACCTTAAACCCGTTAATAAAATGCCTTTAAGGAACTCCGAGATCTTTATTAGAAGAATAGTAAGATAGTTACTAAGTTATATACTCGGATAATTAGTCTCGAAATTAACTAGGACCTATATTCTAAAAGAAACCGGATCCGGACTCTTAATATTATTTTATCTAATTATAAGACTTATTAGATACTTATATTTATTTTTTTAGAAGATAAGGCAATATCTATTTCCAAATAGCTTAAGAAAGCTCAGAAAGCAAAATATATTATTTATTCTAAATTAAGAAAAGTAAAGACAGGGAAATCTAATAAAAGTAACTTTGCCCCTAAAAACCCTAACTTAGTAAATTCTAATTTATAAGGCTATTAAAAAAGAAAGAATAAGTTCCGAAAATTATATAAAAAACCCTTAGGTAATACTTTAGCTCTTTTAAGGCCTTAATAAAGTACTAGTTCTATTTCAGGTATAGTTTATTAGACTTATAAATAGAAAAAATACTTCTTAGGAAATATAAAATATTTCAAGTATACTAAATAGGCTTAGTAAAACCCTAATAAGGCCAAAACTATAAAAGAATTAAGGTATCTATAAAAGCAGGTTAATACTATAACTATAGAGAAGTATTTTAAAAAAGACTTTTTTAAGAAATAAAGAAAAGGAAAGGCCAAATCTTAAATATTAATAATTTTGGCTATAATAAAAAAGGCATATTACTTTATATAACTATTTAAGTAAGATTAATATAGCCAGAAATAGGTACCTTAGAGATATATAATAGACTTAGTAATACCGGATCAGATTATAACTTTCTTAATAATAATTAGGCTTAAAGCCGGGGCTTTATTACCTTAGCTAAATATAACCAAGAATTTATAACTTTTTATAAGAACTAATTTAAGGTTTATTAAGCCTATAATCTTAAGGTATTTATTATAGATAATTATAGTAAGATATATCTTTTTAAACTCTGGTTTTATAGGTATAAGAATATTAGCTTTTATAGCCTTATCTTTAGTATAGAATTTTATAAAGTAACCCTTATATAATATATAGACTATATTAAGAAATAATAGATATATATACCTATATGGCCTAATAATATTAAGATCCTAATACTAAAAGAATTCGGTAAGGAGCTTAACTAGTATCCTAAGCTAGTACCTTAAGTCTTATTCTTAACTAAAAGCAAATATAACTATTCTAGATAATAGGCTTTATATATTTATAATAGTTACTAGATCTCTGCTTTATTATATAGTTCTAGTAATACTAAATAGGAGTTTTTAATATAGCAAATTAATACCTTCCGGAAAGGGGCCTTAGAGATATTTATTTATTTCCGGGATAATAAATATAAAGACTTCTCAGAGGTTTTTAATCCTAATAAAGCTTCGGAACTTCCTAATCTTAATAGTATTAAATACTTTATTAATATAGATAGTATAGTCCTATATAGGCCTTTATATAATCTATTAGAAACCTAACTAGAAGTATTATATTTGTATTTATAGGATATACTTTATAAATATTAGATAAGGCCTAGTAAAAGCCCTATAGGGGCACCTATTCTTTTTATTTTCAAGAAAAATAGAGGACTATATCTTTATATTAATTATTATAAACTTAATTAAGTTATAATTAAGAATTAGTATCTGCTTTTTCTTATTAATAAGACCCTTAACTAGCTTTAAGGAGCCAAGATCTTTATAAAGCTAGATCTTAAGGATATATATTATTAGATAAGAATTTATAAAGAATATAAGTAAAAAATAGCTTTTAAGACCTGCTATAGCTATTTTAAATATTTTATAATACCTTTTGGGCTAGCTAATATACTAGCTATATTTTAAGTATATATTAATACTATACTTATAGGGCTTCTAGATTATTTTATAGTTATTTATTTAGATAATATTCTTATTTATTCCCGAAATAAAAGTAAATATTATAATTATATTTACTAGGTATTTACTAGGCTATATAAAAATAACCTATTTTATAAACTTAGTAAATATGAGTTTAATATTAAGGAAATCGAATTTTTGGGCTTCCTTATTAGAATAAAAAGTATTTATATGAATCCTAAATAGGTCTATAATATTATTAAATAACCAGAACTAGAATTATTCTATAATATTTAAGTATTTTTTAGATTTACTAATTTCTATTATAGGTTTATTTACTATTATTTTCAGGTAACTATAGGCTTAATAGATTTCTTAAAAGAAATAGAAAAGGACCGGAAATCCGGTCCCTTTATATAAATAAATAAAGTAGCTAAAAGCTTTAAGACTTTAAAAAAAGCTTTTATTATAATACCTATTCTGGTTTATTTTAATTTTTCCAAGAAGATTTATATTAAAACTAATATATTAAAATTCGTAATTACTAGTATTATTTTATAATAAGTTAATTCTAGTAATAGCCCGAAAAAATACTAGTATCTAGTAGTATTCTAGTCTCGGAAATTCTCCGGAGCTAAATATAACTATAATACTTATAATAGAGAGTTATTTATAATTATTAAAGCCTTTAAATATTAGTATTATTACCTTAAAGGGTCCAGGTTTATAATTGAGGTTATTATAGACTATAATAACCTCTAATACTTTATGGAAATAAAGTATTTAGAAAGCTATTAAGTATATTAGGTAATATATCTTATAATATATAATTTTAATATTATTTACTATAAAGGTACCTTAAATCTAGTAAATAGATCTAGTAGAAAACCTAATTATAAAGAAGGTTCTATTAATATAACTTGGCTTCTAATCTTTTAGAATAAGCTAAAAAAAGCTTTTATAATTATAATTTAGAGATTCTTATAAATATCTTAAAAGTTCCCTTTTTAGAATAAATATTATTTAATACTTGCTATATCTATAGTAGCTAAGAAAAAATATTTACTATAAGACAAGTAGATAGATTATCTTATAGGTCCCTTAATTATAGAATTAGTTAAGAAATAAGGTATAAGGAGATGCCTTAAAGGCTCTACTACTATAGCTAAGGTAATAAGGGTATTTATAACTATATTACTTAATAGAACTAAAGATTTTTCGGTTCCCTAAGTTTTTGAATTAAATAATTATAAATACCTAATTTCCTATATATAAATATATATAGCTACTAAAAGAGCTATAGTATTAGCCTTTCTATCTAAATTCTTTCTGGATATTATCTAGGTAACTTAGAGAAATAATTCTTAATATTAGAATATTATAAAATAAAGGCTTAGTAAGAAAAATACTAAGGGAAAAAAAATCTGGAAAAATAATTCGGACCTATTTAGGTATTATTTAAGAATTATTATATCTAATAATCCTGTCTTATATTAAGAAGTTATAAAGCTTTATTATAATAACCTAATAGCCAAATACTATAAAATAAAGAAGACTTTTGAATTCTTTAGAAGGTTCTAGTATTAGGAGAATATAAAAGAAGATATTTGTAATTATTATTAAGAATATAATATTTACTAAAGAATTAAGATAAAGAAGTATTTGCTATATAGTCTATTTAGTAGTTTACTATAGCCTAAGAGACCCTGGAATAAGATCTTTATAGATTTTATTATAGGTCTATTACTATATAAGAACCTAGTAAAAGATCCCGATTTTAATATAATTCTTATAGTTATTAACTAGTATTCTAAAATAGTAAAGTATATTATATATTATAAAACTATTAACTTTTTAGAGCTTACTAAAATTATATAGAAATATATTTTCTTAATTTTTAGCTTTTCTAATAAAATTATTTCTAACTAAGAAATAGTATTTACTAGCTAGTTCTAGTTTGCTTTTTATTTTTACTTAATATATAAATAGTATTTAAGTATAGCTTATTATTCTTAAATAAATAATTAAATAGAAAGGCAAAACTAGGCCCTGAAATATTACCTGAGATATTATTATAATACCTAAAAGAATAACTAATTTAAAAAGTTATTTTTTGCGGAATTTATATATAATAACTTAAAATATTAGATTTTATAAAATATATCTTTTTATATATATTATAGATACTACCCTTAATTTCTATAGAATCCTAAGAATAGAATTATAGAAAAGATACTAGCTATATATAGGAGGCTAGAAACCCTTAAAGTAAAATAGAAAAAGCTTAAGAATTTATAGTATTATATATAAAATAATCGGGAAACCTATTATAATAAGTATTAGTTAGCTAAATATTATTCTAAAGAAGCCTAGGTAATACTATTAATAAGGAATATTAAACTTAAAATAGAAAAGCTTAAGCCAAAATTTATAGGTCTATTTAGGATCTTTAAATATATTAGTAATTTAGTATATAAGTTAGAACTACTAAGTATATATAATTATTTATATCTAACTTTTTATATTTTTTTCCTTAAAAAATATATAATAAAAAAGAATTAGAAGCTATACCTATATTTCTCCGGAGAACTTCCGGAATTAGTAAATAATAATAAAGAATAAAAATAGGAAGTAGAAGCTATTATTAATTACTAATAAGATAATAGAAATAAGAAGTAATAATATTTAATTAAATAGAAAGCCTAGCCTAAAGATTATAATACCTAGTTACCTGCTTTCCCTAATCTTGAAAATTTTAAGGAACTTCTGAAATCATATAACCGAAACTATAGCTTAGAATCTAAAACTATCTTTTAATAATCTCTTAAGATTAAAAAGAATTCTGAATTACTAAGAAAAAGGCTATTTAAAAGAAAAAGAAAACCTAGATAGCTAAGAAAAGGCCCGGAATAGTAATAGAAATACTTTTTTCCTAGGGTTTTTTTATTTATAAAGGTTTTCTAGAGTTTTATTAAGGCTTATAAGAATTATATTTAAATTATTAGAAAAAGGTTTAGGATTAAGAAAGATTTATTATAAATAAACTAGCTATAAGTATTTCAAATAAATAAACTTTAATTCCTATAAATTCCTAATTCCTAAAGCAAAAATACTAAATACCGGCTCTATTTAGGACTTAGTAAAGAATTAGCTAATACTCTTTAAAATCTGCTTATTTCTTAATAAGATATAGTTATACTATAATAATATTAGTATTAAGAATATTAAAAGAAATAAGTAAGGAACTTATAACTACTATATATATCTTATAGAAGGCCCGAACTTCTAAAGTCAGGTCCCGAATAGCTATAAATATTATATTATTAGTACTTAAAGTACTAGTAATAGACTATTTAGTAATCTTGGTAGTAATCTCGGTAATAAGGTTAATACCTTAAAGGTAAACTTTATAGTATTTTTTTAAGGAATTAGTAAGTATCTAAATATATTAGAAAAAACTTACCTTTAGAATACTAACCCAAGTAATATTATTCTCTGCCTTATTAAAACAGGAAGAAAAATTCCAAAGCTTATTAGAGTTTTTCTAGTCTTTAAAAATCCAATTAATAGTATTATTTTTATAATACTATTTAGGATATACTTCAAGAAATTTCTTAAAGATTATAATAGTATTTTCCTAGAACCGGTAAGCCTCTAATAAGTAATAAGGAATCTGAAATCATATTAGCTTTAATAAATATTAAAGCTAAAGAACTTACTAATATATAAGACTTAGAACCCTTATTATAATGGTTATAATTCTTCTTACCAGGTACTATAGTATATAAGATAAAGGAATTAATAAGTAAATACTTGAAATATTTCAAGTATCTGCTAGTAATAGGAAAGAAGGCTATAAGGTTACTTTTATACTTATTATTACGGGAATGAATAATAAAGCTAAAAGAAGATATTATAGAATTAATTAAAAATAATTAAAGAAAACTTAGAAAAGGGCAGAAGAAGAGGCTAGAAGGTAATAATAGAATAAGTTATTATATGTGTGGTTATTAGAAAGGAAGAAAGTAAGTATATAGTAATATAAAGAGGTTCTTTTATAGAAGTAGAGAACTACCTGGATTAACTACTAGTTTTCGTACTAGTTCTAATCGGAATTTAGTATAACTAATTAATATATGCTCCCAGAAGCCCGTAAATAATCTCCAGGATCTTAGAAACATTTATATAGGTTTCTTATATAAATATTTATTAAATCCTTTCTATATAGCTATTTAGATTATTCTAATACGAGATCTGACAGGTAGTATTAATTTTGTAAGGTAGTGCCTTAGTACTTTGGATCGAGCTAATTAGAATATTCAGGTCCTAAACGAAATCGCAATTACTGGCTAGCCCCTATACCTGGGATATAATTACTCTTCTCTCTCGCTTACTTAGCCCTGATCTAATTAGACGATTTTTATATCCCTTATCCAGATTATATTAGTAAAACTACCTCCCAAGATACTAGAAGTTTACCTTGATTAAATAAATAATCGATTAAATATTTACTAGAATGAATTAATAGATCTTGGGAATAAGATCTAAGGAGGGGGGTATAGTTATAATATATACAGGATTATATGTAACTTAAGGTTATATAATAAACCTCGGATATTACAGGTATTAATTAGGGAGATTGGCGGCCCTTTGACTTTATAACTAACTACTGTTTATATTATAAGTATTAGGCTTATAAATCACTAATTATATATACGTTATTAGGGTCTCCTATTTAGAGGGGGCTTCCCTGGACCTTATAGGAGGGACAGAGATTAGTTCTATACTAAATTTGATACTATGGTTTCATAATACACTAATTCATTCTATTATCTTATTACCTACTAATAAACATCTTATAATATTTTTGGAATTATTTTAATTAGTATTAATATATAATTAAAAGAATATTAAAATTTTATTAAATATAAATAGCAAATATTTCTAATTTAGAAATATTATATAAACTAAATAAGAGTTTAATAAGAATTAATCAAGATATATTTCCTTTGCTCTTTATATAAAAACGCTTCCAGGACTAGAGAGGATCCGAACTCGATTTGTGTTCCATCCACGGCCTGAATTGTTTCCAAATGTTGTTTTAATGCGAGTTGGGCTTGGTTTTCCAGAACGGTTCGGGGTGCTAGCGAAATTTGAGATACTACTAGTGTCCAAATGGCTCTCGGCACCGCTTGCGTATCGTGAACAGCTTGTATCCAGAGCAAATATTATCTCATCGAGATAGTCGTTTCTTCTGGTAATGCGGTGGCGTATGTTTGAGTAGAAGCTAGACATTCCTAACACTGTTTGTTTGGTGAATTGATTGTAAGAGTGGAAAACGGCTTGCGGTTCAGGAAGAGAGTGGTCAGCAAGCCATCTACCAACTTTATACAGTGAGTAAAGTATTGTTCGAAATCCTCAAGAGCAAAGGCTTTATTAGTTTGAAGATTGTTTTACGAACAAAATTTCCAATCTGCAATCTCTTTGCTTAGGGCGGGCTTCGACTGCGAAGGAACAAGCAGAATCATCAGCATGCGTTGGGGTCGTCTCGTGTATTTGGCGTATCGGGAAAATGAAAGAACGAAGGACGAGGTCAGAACTCGCCAGCCCAAAGGTCCTCGAGAACGTTCCCATGATCTTAGTTAAAATGTAAATCAGGATATTTCTCCGCATCTCCAACAATCTCTGATCCCACCCAAGTCTCTAGCCTCTTAAATTGCTTTCCAACCTTCCGCTTCGCTAAGTACTCCTTCAAACCCATCATTAAATATAGCTTATTGTCAATTTCTTTGTAGCTTCTCTCCTCTCCGTGCTGGCGGCCGTCCTCACCCTCATCATCCCAACCACCAGCCTGCGCCTCGAATCGCAAAGTCAAGTACTCCAGCTCCGAGAATGACACGAGGATACCGAGCAGTTCATGGTTCCATTCTTCGCTTACCAGAATATCGAGGTCTAGAGTGGTAAGCCCTGGTATACTCTCGCGGAGGTGGGTAAGATGGGTGACGTTGAGGAAAGAAGTGCCCGGAAAGCGGTAGGCATTTTTTCTCGGCGAAACATAATTCGATCTACGGGGCTGCAAATGCTTGATCACCAGCGTGTGAAGACTTGATCTGTGATGTTCGACAATCGTGCTTACAACTTGGCTCAATGAACAGAAGTTAATGCCGTCAAATTGGATGGATTCTAGGGTAAAGGAGTTGTTGCCGATAAAGTCGAGGATGGCGTGGTGATGTGCATAATATCCAGAAAATTGAACATTCCTCAGACTCGGAAGTGTATTGCCTCCGACCTTTTCAAGGTCTTTGGTAGTTGCGTCTTTGATCTTCAAGGTATGGAGATGTGACCAGTCCATTCGTTGAAGCCAGATATCTAGATTCGTTCTTGTGTCAAGCTTCAATGACGAAGTATCCAATTTGACATGCGAACTCTGTAGCCCACCCCACTCCTTTATCTTTGGGTACCCGACATGATTGATTATCGATTCGGGTAGGTATTTCCAGGGTGCGTATAGGATATCTCGTTCTGGGTGGTCTGCTTCCCATTCCTTCCACTTCAGACCATTCGGGTTGGCGTGGAATAGGTATCCATCAACAGTCAACGATTCTAGAGGAGCTAAAGTCGCATTGGAAGTGGTGAAATCAAAGGCGTACAGGTCATCCGTATCGTAAACAACGCATCCCCTGCGTCGAGATACCGAAATGTCCAACTCCTTGATGTTGGGGCAGGTCGTGAGAATGCGCAAAATCAGATCCATCTTGTCCGGCTCTCGCTCCCTCCCTCCATTGGACACGCTAACCTTGAGCGAATGGAGATTTGTTGAGTTAAGGATCGATTCGCGTTCAATAACTCTAATCTGCTCTTCTGCCGCCAAAGACTTGTCATCTTCTGAACTGAGTTGTTTGGTGCGTCTGCGTTGGGTGGCGCGTCTGCGACTCGTTGCCAGAACTTCAGGCCTCCAATACCCAAAGTCCAATTCGTAGTAAAGTCGGCAGAGAGGATGATTTTTTTCCAGAAATTGGACTGTCTCTAGTGGAATCGGCTCGCCTAAGATCCAGGAAAGCGACGTGATGAGTGGCAGTCTATGGAGCACAGTTGCAAGTAAAGTCCTGTTTCCCGGCCATATTCCACTACCCCTGATCTCGACAGTCCAGGTGCTCTGCGAAGAGAACTCCAAGGTCTCCAGATGTTGGAGGAAGAACTCATGGTCACTTGTCCTGTGCGGGGGTTCATCCCAGTACTCCAACTTCAGGTGTTGAGTCCCCGGGAGAGAAAAGTCTCCCAGCTTCTTCCCCTGGTAGATGTGTTTCGAGTATATGGACATCCTCGCTTGGTTGGCTTCGAACGATATTCCATCATCACGACTGTCCTTAATGTGCGAAAGTTGAGGTGCTGTGTCTCCGTAGGTGATGTCCCACTGGCCAGTCATGTCGTAACTCGCCGCATCCACAAAACAGCAGAAGATAAGCAGGGCTTGAATAAAATAGACAATGTCGTGATGAAACACCATTTCTGAGTTAGGGAATCAAGAAAAAGAGAGATCCTTTGTGGGTTCAAGCGCTAGAGATCATGTCTTTTAGATTCGGGCGAGGGGATGCGGCACAGCAAGGCAGACATCAAATCCACCAACAAACTTCCTTACCGCGTCTGTTATTCCCTTTTTGTTGCAGGGGAGCTAACATTCATTGGATAGGACCTAACGATGGCGAATCTTAGCTAAAAGCCGTCGCTGAAGCCATTCCGAGAAAAGGTGAGCTGATGGAAAGGAAGGTTGGCGGGGAGAGGCGTCGAGATATTCCTCTTAACGATGCCTCGCTTAACCGCTTAGTCAGTAATAGGGGTCAGAGTCAGACACCAGGGGGCTCAGGAATACGTGGAAGCCGAAGCGAAAACCCCACCAAAATTCTGCCTTTTCAAAATCTTAATATCTTTTATTTTTAAAAATTAGAAGTTATATTTAGTTACTTTTTGATTTACTAATAATCATATTTGAACGTGCTTTCCATTGCCGGCTGGGTGTAATATAAATGTCGGACCCACCCGGCCCCTAGCTCTTTTGGGATGGCTGGGTGAGGGCCAATGCACCGAAAGGCCCTACATATTATATGAAATCTAAGAACTACAGTACGTTTTCCAATAGTACAATTACGAGTACGCAAACGAGTCG
Source organism: Hyaloscypha bicolor E (assembly GCF_002865645.1). Taxonomy (NCBI): domain Eukaryota; kingdom Fungi; phylum Ascomycota; class Leotiomycetes; order Helotiales; family Hyaloscyphaceae; genus Hyaloscypha; species Hyaloscypha bicolor. The sequence continues at coordinate 1,765,711 of NW_020194518.1, read as the reverse complement.
ACTCCCTTGCGGTATGCCTTCTACGACTTATTGTTAAGTGTCCACTAATACCTCCGAACCTGCCTTCTAATCGGCCTCTAGCACTTTCCCCAATTTAAATGGAAGCAAAAGTTGGCCCTGATTACCGGATGCAGCGCGGAGGTTATTGGCTCCGCCCTGGCGAAACTCTTTCACCATCGCGGGTTGCTCGTTTTTGCAACAGCTCGAGGGCTGAATAAATCCAGAAACTGAAAATTATTTGTTGCGAGATCATCTTGTGCGGACGTGACAATTGACCAGACAATACGAGCTGCCGTGAAAGTGGTGGAATCGAAAGCGACCGGAAAGCTAGACAAGTTCATCAATAACGCTGGAATTGGTACGAATGACTTTCTCTTTCAACCTCTGTTCCAAAATTACTCGTACAAACTGAAATTTGAAATTTGACTTACTGGCTTACTTACAATGTGCAGTACACAACAGCTATACGAAGGTCAGGGCATAGAGTGACGGGATTGCATGGCATTTGTGCTTTAATAGTACTTCAGTGTCTGTTTCTAGCGTACTGGTCACTTAATTGCCCTATATTCTAGGCCACTGCCTTAAAAACACGCTACAAGACAAGAGCAAGGGGTTCCAGACATTTTTAGGGCTTCTCCTCTATATATAAATGGTATCTCGCCCTAGATCCTTATAGTAATTACCTAGTTAACGTCCAAGCACTATTATTACTCCGCTAGTAGCGCTATTTACCCCTAAAGATCTTCTTATACCTTGCGAATATCTCATAGCGCCTCTTGGGATTTTCTCAGGGCATTACAGTGGATTCAACCCCCTGAATTGTGCCCTGAGGGGGTGCCAAAGCCCAATTGGCCTGTAATCCCGTCACTTTATGCAGTGATCTTCGTACTGGACGCAAACGTGGACTTGGTAAAGAAAGTCTACGATGTCAATGTGTTCGGAGTGCTATCCACAACTAAAAAATTTGCATTTCTTCTACTCAAAACAAGAAACAGTCGATAATATTGGTTCCATGACTCTAAAGCTCCAAGAACCCTACGCAAGCCCCTACGGAGGATCAAAAGCAGCCCTTGAAATGATAAGCCACACTATGAGACAAGAGATGGAGCCTCTGGCCCTGCATGTAATTCATGTATGTTCTGTTCTGACTCTCTTCTTACACATAGCTAATTGCAATGCCGTGCAAGCCTAATAGTAGGGATAATCAAAAGTCATATATTTGAAAACATGCCCCCGAAAACCATTCCGGAAACCTCTTTGTACTTCTCAACCAAGGAGATATTAATGACTCCAGTGAGTAACTTTATGTCAGCATCAGAATTTGCAGAGAATGTGTTTGCCAGACTTACTAAACCAAAGCCTCCTCCTGGCTTCAGTGTAGGAAGCATGACTTGGCCTCCAAGAATTGCGAATTTCTTGTGTTCCTCTTTGGTCCACGGGTGTGAGACTCGGTGACGGGTGGGGTGAGCGGAATTGACCATTTGGCCAAGCCAAGACCGTGGGATCAAGAGAGTTGAAGAAGAAAGCTGTATAGCTCGGCTGTTGTCACTGGCCCTTCTGAATAATTTTTCTGCCCGACTCGAGAACCGATCCAAACACAATCCAAACTACAGTCTGTTGCCGGAATGATAATTGCGCCAATTACAAGAATGAAAAGTGAAATTGTTTGACTAACATTATGGAATGTCATTTTATTCTCAAGTAGTCAATGGAATCGAAGCATGTTCCGTCGCTTAACCCCAAAATCTCTCACGCACCTCTTTGTACCTCAGGCCATGTATACTTTCGATCCACACAATTTCTTTCACAATTACCTCTGCCTCGGACTGGTCTTCAATGCCTTCTTCCTTCAAAGTTTTCACCCATTCACTTGCCAGAGAACCAACGTGTGATTTGTCAATTGCTTCGAGCAGTCCCATGGCGATGATCCAAATTTTCAAGTGCTGGAATCCTTGCCACACCACCTGATCTAGACTTAGAACAGCTACCAATTTCTCAACATGTATCGTAAATGTGACTGGGTAGAGGCCAAAACGTCTTTTGACGCAGGCGAGGAACAAAAGTAGCCCCAGGCGGACAGCCTCTCGAAGTATAGCATTCGAGTCGAGTACATCCGAGACCGGTTGTGCTCGCAGTAGGTGCCAGAGGAAAATATTGACGAAGGTACCGGTGAAATCGGGATTTTCGTAAATTGCAGATGCCGTTCGGCGTTCCTCTTCTATTGTGTGTATACTGAAACGAGCCATCTCGTCAAAGACTTGAAGAATTTCTTCGTCTTGAACGAAATCAGGTTGCTGGTGGAAGATGCGCCGCTTTTTCCAAGCCTCCAAGATGCGTTGGGCCCCGGGTGGCAGCTCGACGTCAGAGGGAAGCGGTGCTCTTGGTGGATACCATTGGATAGGGACTGGCCAGACAGGTCTGCTGTCCTGTGTGCAACAAATATTCACCTCGATCCTACCTCCGGGTTAGATCTGGCGGGTAAAGACGGTATTTGCAGGGCTAGCAATGCATATAGTCGACGTACCAGTAACAAGATATTCGTAGGAACTTATTCGAATCCAAGGTTGCAATACCGCCGCGGAGTTCGACCATCCTTCGTAAAGCGCCCATATGGGTTGTGAGAGCACGCATGTCTTGCGCTACATGCTAGAATACCTTAGAATCAGCCACCAGTCCCATCTCATGCTATTTCCCACTAAATTTTGGTTATGAAAAGTTGACATACAGCGTAACACGTCAAAGCAGCCACAGCACCAATCGCATCTTCGTTTGTCGCTTCCTTCGTTGCAATCATGTTGTTGACGAGGCGGTAAACTTTTGCTTGGTGGGCGACCTCCTCAGTCAGCTCGTACTTCATCTCATCCCTGATAATGTATCCACTGTTATCTAAGCTTCGAGATAGACGGAGATATAGGGCCATGTTGGAAAGGATTTGGTGGAAAGAAGCTTCACCAGATGTGCCGAGTGGAAATATAGCTTCACAGTACCATACGGTATTTCTCTTTATGTTTCCAAACACTGACTTGAGTTAGCTGATGCTGAGATACGTTGCCTGCTTACTCACGGTGATCGATGAATCTGCGGACTCGGGGAGTCAAATTGATTGGGTAGGGGAGAAAAGGGTCAATCCTCCCCGACCCAAGCCTAGTAATTTGTCTCAGGTTCACCATGTACTGCAACTCAATTTGGAGAGTGGCTGCTTCTGCAGGATCTCCAAAGATTCTCTGGTGCTCGTTGCAATAGATGATTGGATTTTCCGGGTTCAAGACATTCATGATAGGCTGTTCGGCGTATGGCCCAGGGTTGCGGCACCCGGAGAAACAGCATCGAGGGGTAAGATCTTGATAGCCCGCAAGGTCCCCGGCAGAGTTCTGGGCTGGGGTGGCTTGTAGTGGGCTTGCGGCAACCGAACCAGGAACGAGGGAAACATTTGTTGCCCTTCTGCTTCGTCCAATATCCCTCATAACATGCCTCCGGATGGATCTCCGAGTTTCAGCATCCTTGTTGATTTTCGCAGCCGGCCCAGTGTAATTTACAAAAGCTAAGGATGGCTTGCCATTTACAGGTTCACTCTCGAACGCTTCAAACACAACTTTACTGCCTGGCAATGAACTGCAATCGCTAATTCAGCTCGTCTCGCATGTCAGCTGACTACTTGCTTACCTTGCTTCCGCTTGACGGGGCATGTTGGCGTCTCGATTATCACACGTTGCGCAAGTTATTTGCATCTCCTGTGAGGTCAGATTCTCATGTCTGCAAAGCTCCGAGTAGGGCTGGATGCAGAAGATAGTGGTAAGGACCAGTCGACGTTTTAAGAATGAGGCGCCAAGCCTTCAGGGTGATTTCGTGCATCATGCTGTGTGGCGCTCGCTGGACGATTTGGGAAAGAGGTCCTTGTCAGGTGCTTGCAGTGCAGCGCTTGGCAAGCCGAATAGCCACAGAAACCTGTTGTCGCCTACTGGAATCCCTCCATAAACCCCAGAGATGGTTGACTAAGCTGAAACGCGCTTCTTGAAAAACGTTAAACTCCTTCTAGATAATCTCATTCGGGAGCCGAACCTTCGTGTACATGCAAAGAGATTTGTATACAGATTCCCAAAAGTGCAGGGACTACGTGTTTAATAGTTTTCCAGGTAAGCCGAGCATTTAAGATAATGCTAGATCAAAATTCTTTCGAGATTTGCCATTTGCAAGTGGATTTAAATTTTGAAGAGTTCAGGAATTGATGGAATTCTAACATCTCCGAGGGTCTTGCAATAACTATGTGGAGGAGCTCGTCCAATTGAACCAATGTCTAGCTGAATCATCCACAAATATGGGTGTGTTGTGCTGCGTTTGTTTTCCTGTGGTATGAGTAATCAACCTGCATAAGCCCCAAATGGGTCCGATCGAGCGACCTCACGTGCAGCTGCAGAATGTCTCTTGCTGGGAGCCAGATGATTGGCCACCATATTCTTGATGCCCATTTCGGGCTACGCTAGGCCCAGGAAGAAGTGCAACATTCTGTTAAATGTCCACTGGTATCAGGAGAGCGTAACCTCGGCGTCACTCAGTCACTCCTTTCAACAAGGATCAACTTTTCCCCTGAGGTTTTTCTTGACGCCAATACTTGGCATGTATGCATGCGGCAGCATGACGAAGATGGAAAAGTAAGATTGGGATTCAAATAATTGCGATAAAGTCCTCTGTCTCGCCACCGCAACCATCTGCCGTCTCGATCTACTCATATTATAGCAAATAATTTAGCAACAGCGCTTAAACGGGTCAATTGCCTTAACACGAGTACCCTCAGACATATTTATAGACCAACAATCAAGCTCCATAATTTGGAAATGGAGGAGGGGTTAACTGCGATTGTAAGGCTCTGTATTCCATCTATTTTCATGCCCAATCTCTTCATTTCAAAGGACCCTCAGATACCTCAAATTGAACTGACTATTCACTACGCAGGATTATCCATGGGTTCCCTACGACGAATGGAATAACAGTAATCCAAGAAACATATCCCCACCGGCGTCGGTTTCATCGCCATCTACCACTACAAACACAACACCAGAAAGTGTCGAACGACATCCCCCCACCTGCAAATGTGAGCCCAAAGACCTCGCAGCCTCAAAATTACAAGTCCGCTCCCTCCTCCCCCTTTCCCTCCACAAACTCACCACAGCCCATCTTAGAGACGAAGAGAGCAAAACCGCACATCCCAACAAAAGTTCCGCGAGAAGATTCGAAAAGATTACGAAGCCGTAGTACAAGCTTTGGAAGCAGAACGACAGATGTCAGCCCGCTTACGGGACGAAGTAACTGCGCTGCATTCCACGATAGAGTGTCTAGCGAAAGGCAACCAGAATTGCCTTGAGACGATTTCGAGGTTGTGTATGAGTGGGTTTATAAGGAAAGGGGAGGGACAGGCGGAAATAGATAGCTATGGACAGCTTGTGTGTGAGAGCTTTTTGCCAAGGATGGTGGATGGGAACGGGATGGAGAGTATTTAGGATATGTTGATTTGCGAGGTAGCTTAGCAAGGAGTTTTGGGGGGAGGAAATTTCTGAGAATTATTGGGATATTTTGGTTTCACATGACAGCTTGAATATAATTCACTCATGGAAAATCTCAGACGCTACTTGAAACTTGCAACTTAATATTGAATATTTTTTTTAGAGGAGTATAATTCGATCACTTGCCTCTTCCTTCCTCCTCCCTGACATTGTTTTCCCTCACCACATTCAAGAACACCTCATCCATACTCGTAGCCCTCACACTATAGAACGCGAGTCCCAATTCCTCCTTACTCACCTCCAATTTCCTAAATAACTCCGCCACCCCTCCTTTCCTCCATCCTTTCACTTTCCCTATTTCATCCCCCCTCTCCCCTCCAACCCTCGAAATCTCCATCTCATCTAGATCCTCACCTCGTTCTCTTTCCCCTTTCCCTTTAACTGCTCCGCTCGCTCTGCTCGCAGGAACACTAAACCTAACCTGCCCCCCAACACTCCCCCAACCATCGACTTTTGCCCCTTCAAATCGTTCTTTCACCCACCTCTCAACACCCTCAATCTCCTCCCTTCCACTTTCCGGCGCCGTTTTCAGCACAAGATGGACGTGATACACATCACCCCACTTCATCCTCAGGTTCTTGATACTCCCCAACGCCAAAATCCCCTTGCTCAAGATTGCAGCGCGGGACGCGAGGTGGGAGGCTTCTTCCATTGAGTGGGTTGTTAGAAGGAGTGAACGACGGGAGGGAAGGGGTTGAGTTTGTGTAGGGGGCGCTCCCAGGCTCACAGGAGAAGGGGAGGCAGGGAAAGGGGGATTGAGTGACAGGAAGATTTTCCACAAAGAGCGTTTGGAGGAGGCGTCTATTGAGGAGCTCGGTTCGTCGAGGAGGAGGAGAGGAGGGTTGCCTTCCCAACAGAAACATCGTCAACGCACATTCCCAAAGCAGGAAGAAAGAGAAAGGAATCAGGAACAGAGAGCGATAGGAAGTGCAAAGGATACGAACCAAGAAGAGCAATAGCCAAGCTAAGTTTCCTTTGATTTCCCCCAGAGAGCTTTGACGCTAAACGATTCTCATAGTTTGCAAGACCGATCTTCTCCATCACCAGGGCGACGTCTGCAGATACAGTAGGGATTCCTTTCACGCGGGCGTAGAAGGTGAGGTGTTCGCGGACGGTCATTGTGTCAAGAGCGTCGAATTGGGGACAATCTGGCCTCAGTTAACATCGAAGTGAGAGGGGTGGGGGAGAACATACACCCAATAAACCTCCGTCCCAACCTCGCATGCTTCTCCATATCTATCCCTCGCAGCAAAATTCTTCCATTATCCAGAGATAGCTCTCCGCGAATCATATTTACGATCGTTGATTTTCCCGCTCCATTCGGTCCAAGCAGCGCCAGGATTTCGCCACCGCTGATTCCGAACGAGACATTATCGACAGCTCTTGTTTTGCCAAAGCTTTTTGCAACGCCGAGGACACGTAATAGGTAATCTTCTGAGTTCTCAACCCTTTTCTCTTCATCTAAGACTTCTTTCTCCACCACTCTCCCGCTTTCCTCTTCCTCGTCGAACAGGGTGTTTTTGGATCGATGGGGGAGATGAAAAGAGTGCTGATGTTTGTGTCTGTCTTCAAGCCAATTAAGGAGCCAGAACAGGAAGCAAATCTGCAGACAGAGGTAGAAGATCGGACCGCCGTAAGCATGGATCGATGCTGGAGAGCGCACAAAATCGCCGTTGCGGCAGTCGACGATGTAAACGTTTAGGCCAACGAGGGTGGCTCTCACAAGATTCCCTATGGGGAAAAGGAGACTGAGGCCGAAGGTTGAGCCATCGAGTGCGAGCAGGAGGTGCGGGGTGTCGGTGAAGGCTTCGATGAGCTAGCAAGGATGTTAGCGAGTGTCTGCTTGGAGAAGGACGGAGACGCGTACGACGAAGGTCATGATGCTGAGGATAAACATGATACATTGCACGCCAGCGGCCCAAGCGAAAGCCGCGAGCTGGGAATGAGCAATGAGTGAGAAGCAGTATGCCATTAGCATTGAGGAAAGTCCGTAGAGAGCGAGAACGGGGAACATGTAGCTGACTGCAAACCAATGCGGGGCTTGGACAGCGATCACTGCCGTGCAAACCACGGAAATGAAGAGCACAAATATTAAGTCGAAGAAAGCGTATGCCGTCCAGAGAGGAAGGGCGCGGATTCCGTTCGAGTATTGGATTGCTTTCACTTGTCGGATATTCTCGTAGGTTGGGTAGAGGGCGAACAGAGCCGGGTAGACGGCTTGTGCGAGGCAGAAATACTGGGCTAAGTTAGTACATCTGTCGAAGGGATATGACGATGAACTCACTGCTAGAAATTGCAGACTGTTCCCGGCGGTAGGCTTCAGTGGTCAGCAAGATGCATGTGGAGGGATGGAAGACCAACGGAAATGAGCGAGTTGAAGAAAGAGAAAGACCCTTCGATCTGAACACCACTTCGAATTTGAGTCCAGAGATTTTGCATGAACAGCGCGGGTTCGATTCCAAAGTCGCCAACATAGGCATAAGTAGGTGCACTGGTATTGCTCTCCATAAACAAAGCACCTGGAGCAACCGTCGACTGGTTTTGCATGATGTAGTTTTGGAAACCGGCAAGGGTATCTTCAAACGTAAACTCATTGGTGTAATTCTGAAAGTTGATTCCCACTCCGACGGGAAAGTTGCTCACTGTGTTGTACAGAGATGTATTAATCGAGGGCGGTCCAACCAACATATGCGTCCACGGATATTTTCCTCGGCTCCCCAAGGCGAAGTTGAATTGCTCCACGAAATGAACATCCGCTGTCAGGTCAAGACACGATGGAATTTTGTAGAAGAGTAGGAACGACTTCAGGTTTGGAGTCACTGCGAGGGGCATCGCAAGCGCAATTAGGTACGGCCACCAGTTCCGGAGCAGGATTATGCACCGTTTGTGGAAGAGGACGCGCACTTGCCGGATGAAACCGATTTCGCTCCCGGAAGATAACATGCTGTCCCATTCTGGAGCAACCTTAGACCTTGCTTGCTCAAGTTCATCTGTCATCGTCCCCACCTTGCCTGCGGGCTCTCCATCCACGGCAACATGCGGCTCTTCGGCAACTTTGAGAAAAACCTCTTCGATGGTTGGTCCATTTACGAAGACCTCTCCGCATTCTTTCTTTTCAAGATCTGAAAGGAGGCGTGCAGCTGATGCGGAATCAGGTGTGCTGTAGACGGTTTCGTTTCGAAAAACGTGACTTGGAAAATCCATCTCGGGCCCTTCGTTGAGGCCTTCGAGATGGACTTTGTATCCCCCACCAAGGCGGGCTTTCAACTCAACAGTCGACCCCTCACACTTCAATTGACCTTTCGAGATAATCATGACTTGGTCAGCAAGGACATCTGCTTCATCAAGGAAATGCGTTGTGAGAATCAAGGTTCTTTTCGATCGCTCTGCGAGAAGAATGTCCCAAATGATACGCCGAGACAGTGGATCCTACTTATATTAGAAGCGTTGACATGTGCTGGGACAGAATTACCAAGCCGGAAGTGACTTCATCCAGCAGACAAACGGAGCTTCCTCCAATGAACGTACATGCAAGTTGGAGCTTGCGTTTCTGCCCCCCGCTTAACGTCTTTGCTCTCGCATTTGTCTTGGCGGTAAGGTCACAGGCTTCAATTAGATTCTCCATTGCGATACTATCTTCCGTCGAAGACTTGATTTTGTTCCAAATCTGGACGTTCTCCCTCACAGTGAGTTCATCCCACAACATGTTTCTTTGAGGGCAAATACCTACTGGCGTTAGCACACCTCAGCTGTTGGAGTGATCTTATTTACCAATCTGTGAGGGTGTTGCATTGATGTGAATATTCCCGCTTGTCAAGCGTTGAAGGCCGCCAATCATATCCAGCGTGGTTGTCTTGCCGCTTCCATTCGCTCCCAACAGACACAGAATCTGTCCCCTACGGGCGACGAGATCCAAGTTCTCAACTGCTACCACATCTTCCTTCTTGCGCCGTGTAAACCATTTCTTCCAGAAGGTTGGTGGATATATCTTCCTGAGCCCAGAAGCTTCGATTGCAGGGGAGCCGACCGAAGTATCACTGCCGGTGCCCAGGGTTCTGGTCTTCGACTTTGAACCATGAGTCCACCTCTCGGCAAAGATAGCGAGGAGAGGATAGATGACAATCTGTAGCAACAGAAAGAACCAGAGGATGATACCAGGTACCCGAGACGAGCTTGCTTCATCGTGTGTAGTCTTGGCTGCTCGGAGCATGTCCGTGGGTAGACCTTGTTCTTCGTACCGGCACATATATCCAGTGAAGAAAACGTAGTTCATGCTGGGGAAGAGAAACGACAAGGCTGCCACAGCTGCAGTCTTTGGACTTCCCCAGTCCATGAGTTGTCCGCAAAGAGCTATGACGAGGAATCCGATCGCGCTCCAGATCCCCGACATTTGCGCTTTATTGAAGAACATCGCAGAGAAGATGGCTGCACTTGTGATTGCCCAACCGACCAGAATCTGCCAGAAGAGCGAGATGGCCACGCTGGAGGTCCGAAATAATTCATCCCAAAACACTTTACTGGTTAGCTAGAACACCATGACAACGAATGCGACGAGACTACTTACAGATACCAAAAATTATCCAGCAAGGTAGATACAGTACATCGAAAGCCAGAACATAGCTCATAATACGAGCAGGGGGACTTCCGCCCATGGCATCGATCAACTGGGTCATCCCTGACTCTCGTTCAGTTGTTATCATGCTCACAACGTGGTAAATCGGAGATAGCATCGAGATGAAGAATGCGATGCTGTAGGTCGAAATGACTAGTCGTTGATACTGATTTCGGATGTTGATCTCTTCTTGTGCGTGAGATATGGTGGTGAACATGTAAGTGTTGGGTATGACAGTCGAATTGGTCATCGCATTTTCGAGAGCTACCTGAAGAGGCAGAAAGACGGTGTCTTGGTCGTTACTGCGCTGGTTGACGTGGAAGTTGAAGCCATTCTTTGCGTTGTCCGCATGCAAAGTATAGCTCCAAACTCTCTTGGAGTTACCTCCGATGGACATGGGGGAGTCGTTAAAAACCACAGCGGCAAAACAGTCAGAATCCCCGTGCAAACTCTGCTTGCATGTTGTGAGGAGGAGGTTCGGATCTGTAAGGTAAACAAGCTGTTTTCCATTCAAAGTGCCGGTAATTTGGTCGACCACTCTCGCAACATCTGGACCTAAACCTGGGGGCTGTACAAAGACGAGTTTTTTCGAGCCTGGTAAAGCATCCGCAAGGCTCTGCACTGGCGACGGGCTGCCAACGCCGTATCCACCGTTGCCAAGGATGAGATTTTTGATGTTGAGAAGAAGCACTAGAAATGCAATAGGCAGGACGAGAGCACGCAGAGCTGTTGAAAACCAATTCCGCACGGCGGCAATGATGAGCGTCTTCTTGGTCAGAGCCCATGTCTGCCTCACGAAAAGACGAACGTTAACTGCCATGATTGATGGATGAGTGCAGGAGGCTGGGAGATTTGAGAAATCAGGAAGGAATAGTCAGCGATTAGCATCATTCGAGAAGAGTAGATATCAAGTAGTGAACTGAGGTATCAACACCCGTGCAGGGTGCTGCTCCTCGTCGTTGCTGTTTGCGCGGCCTCATCTCTACCGCTGCCAGAATTCACCCCTGGGGCCAAAGGCCTCATTGTTGACATATGCAAGAGTTACTTCAGTCCAAAATCAACAGCGTTCCAGCCTTGCGCACGGAACGCCTCAGGACGAAGCCCATCTTCGAGATGTCTTGGCAAAGCCACGTTGACGCGTCGCTCAAGGGCAGATGTGAATGATCAGGAGCCGCGTCAAACATCAACAGAAATAAACGCGGGCAGATGCTCCTTATGCTGACCCGAGAACAGCCTTGTATAATGGTGGAGGTTATGAGGCGTCACTTCCTCCAAGCAATTGGCCTCCTCGTTCGCGATCACGAGACTTGAGAAACATTTGCGTACGCAATCAAGAGCTCAATGTGATAGACTTCACATACGACCGCGCGTTACGCCCAACAACAGTGAGAAGAGAGCAAACATCTCAGGAGCTGTGCGGTGACACTCGACGGCACTCGGGACGATGGTGGGAGTGAACTGTTGTTGAATGAGAGGAAGTGGAGACGACAGGGATCGAATCTGGTCACGTGCTTGAGGGAACTTTCCCTGATGGGCCTAGTCTTGGGGGTCCGAGTCCTTCAACTTCGTGCTTCGCCTATTTCTTGACAACTTCTCAAACAATTTTCGGCTGTTAAGATATCTTCTTTATTCGTTTCGCTCGCTAGCCAATTCGAAGCCGACTTTGAACCTTTCACATTGAGATTGATATGCCTCGACGTCCTTCCTACCACTTGCAATTCGGTATTTGACATAAACCTCTCACAAAACGAGTGCCGGTTCGTCCGTTTACGAAAGGAGGTCAAGTGAAGTTTGGGGCGATAGGCATGGCAAGTCTCATGCCAGATACCTAGGTTGTGCCTTGAATTGTGTATGTCGATCGGTGGCAAACTGGGGAAAGCACGTGACTTGCTGCATCCCGTTCATGAGCAATAATCGGAGACTTTATATGGATTCTCTACATCTCAGAGATAGTATATAATCCGATACCTCAAACCCGAGGTCTCGTAATGTCCCTTACTGTCTATTTCCAATGACCAACGTGATGCCATCATGCCACACAGCTTGAGGTTGAGCATGAGCACGATGGAGCGTTCAGTGAAGGAACCAAATTCAAAGAGGCAGACGCACATCAAAGCGAGGACTGGCTGTGTGACTTGCAAGTGAGACCAGCACCTTCTATCTAAAGATTTAACAGGAGCCATTTTGATCAAGTCGCTCTAGAAAACGATGTGTGAAATGCGGCGAAGAGAAGCCAAACTGTCGGCGCTGCATCAAGTTGGGCTTCTGTAGCAAATGGTACATCCGGCTGTCAGTGCAGAAATCCCAATAATGTCGTCCTCTCGGGGTCCTCATACCAAAATCCAACACGGTTCTCATCTCAAACACCCCTGCATCATTCCGTCCCAAAAATGAAGATGACTACCGCTATTTAGAGATCTTCAGCACTTCCACCACATACGAAGTCTTTCCTAGCATAAAAACTGGGCGCCTCCCCCTAATATCCTTACAAGCATTCGAGACTGAAGCCCCTCTACTCCATGCTGTCATCGCATTAGGAGCACTAGACAAGACGTCCCAGACCTCGCACACAATCCACAACGTCCGCGAGCGGGTTCAGCGGCTGGGTAACATTATCAGCATGCTCTAAAACAGTACACAAAGGCGATACACTGCGCTCAAAAGACTGGGAAGAAAGATCTCCGCGCGGCGCTATTGAGCTCCCTCGCAATCTTGTCTTTCAAGGCCTGGTATGGGCGACGCGACTTGGCGTTCCAGCGAATCAAGATCGATACCTCTTTGATGAACCAGTGGAATGAGGGGTACCTCCAAGAATACAAGCCAAGCTATTCAAATGCCAGCGCAGACGATGTCTGAACGGTGCTTTCCCCGTTTTCGCCGGGCTGTCTGTCCAGCTCCGCTCTTCCGCCGGCGGTCGAACCCCAGAACTCTCTCCACCGCTAAGCGGAAATGGTGAAGAAGACATCGGTGCTCTTCCGACATCACTCAGTACACTCGAAGAAGCTGGAGTCTTCCAAATTGCGATCTTGAAGCGCTTTCCGAGGTTTGTTTTGAAAGGGCAATCGCCGGTTCCGAAATCCGCACCAGTGTCTGCGAGGAGTTATCCAGCTAATGTCTTCAGGTCCCTAATTCCCCTCTCAATCCTTGCCGGAAAGAACTTCTCATACTGCGGGTTGGGAAGTAGTTATCTGCCTTCCTACCTCTCAAGCAATGACTCAATCTCAAAGTTCCTGAAGTTAGAAAGGTGGCCAACACTCTCGGGTTGCAGATCAGGGCGGTCTATATATCTCTCGTAACAACTTGCGCGGAGGACGAAATGGGTTATGGTGATTACTACGAGGAGTGCCAGAGTATGGTTGATCTTTCCGAAGAACCACTGGAGGCTCCACCGCCCAAGAGTGCGGAGAAGATAGGGACCAAATTCTCCTTTGACTCGGGCGTCATCACGCAACACTGGGTTATCCGGCGCAAATGCCAGCATCCCACTCTCAGAAGGAAGGCCATCTCTTTGCTGATTGATAACCCCTGCTGCAAAGGGCTCTGGGATAGAGTCTTTGCCGCAGGGGTCACGCAAACTGTTATGGAGCTTGAAGAACAGCACCTGACTCTTGGGGAACACATCCCTGAGTGGGCGAGGATCAGGTATGCAATCTTCACCACTAATTTGCGGGGTCCTTGTATAACAATATTGTTTGAGCAAGGGGACATCGTGAGGAGGAAAATGATTGATTGTTCTTTCCCGGATGAGCAGAGGAGTTGGGAGTTGGGAGGGGAAGTTTGAGAAGGATAATAAGGATGTCGAGGTACAGCGCAACGTGCAGCTTGCAACTTGTATCGGTCCGCGCTATATGACAACCCGGGGATATGTGGAGAAGTTTCGGATCCTATAAGCGTCTGATCTGAGTACAGATGTTATAACACGTCTGGTTTAATATAGGACACCTGTGAGAGGAGTTGAAAGCGTCAACACCGCACCCTCCCTCCAAACAAAACCACCTCCTCAAGCCCAGCATTGACAATCAAAGTAGCATCAAGATCAATCAGCCACTCCTCTTGCTTGTACCGCCACGTATGGTTATAGAAGGTCTCCTCCCACACCAGCAAGAAGGCCTCGTAACTGGGCGCGAGGAAGTCCGCAAACGCATCGAACTCCGGACCCCCAAAACTGACAGTGGTATCCGTGATCAGAAGCGAAATCTGACCAAAAGGCCCATTGCCAGTGAGCCAGCCAACCATATGACGGAGTTTGGAGACAGTTGAGGAAGGAGGGAGATAGATGGAGAGAGATTCAGTCAGACTGACTAACCTGGAGGTAGTTATTGAAACCCAGACGCTTCAGGAACGGCGCGGACAGGTTTGTTTTTCTTTTTTTTTTCAAAGCGCACACCACTTGCTCGGGATTTTGTGGCTGCTGAGCGCGGGATTGCGTTTTACAAGCATGTTCACTCTTGTGAGTTTGTGCAATACTGCCATCTCGTTTTGATATGAATAGAACAGTAGTCTTACTTGTGTAGATCAGTTGGGTATAGTTTCAAATGAAGCGTGCTTTAGAGGAAGGATGAGGCGCCTCTTAACACCACTTCCACGTACCTGCTCAGTCCTGTGTGACGCCAGATGTGTTCTCGCAAGCTGAGCGAGTTGGAGGTGTGATTGGGTACGAATTACGAGTACGAAGCCAGCCAGTCAGTGTTCAGCATTGTATAGCATACGGCCCTACAGCGATAGGTAATGAGTTCCCTGATACGTAATATGTACAATATCGCTATTATAATACATATCGAGTACGGTAATATTGCCCGGTTCCTAGTATATTGGTTTTAGTCACTCCACGTCACTTTTCCCATGATTATTCCAGGGAAATATAAGAAATCTGATTACACATCAAGCAAAAATAGTATATATTACACAATTATCTTAGATCCCGCTGGAAGAAGCTTTTGATTTGAACCTTGTAGTGCATGTAACCTCGTATTGAAGGTTTGAGTTTGGGGGAAATAGTCACGTGAATAGCAGTGCATTGTGAATTCAGTATAGGGTAAAGGTGCATACACATTATCCTGTATAGTACGTATTGCCAATAATATGAGATGCTATGCGTAGTAAGAATAATCTGTATAAAAAGAGTCGATACGCAATACGCATCACACAATGGCTCAGATCTTAAATTATGCAATCGATGTTCCCAGAAGTCAGAAACCAGGGCGGAGTCAGCTAACCAGTCAGCCACATCTTGGGGCAAAGGAATCAGCACCATTGCCCCGTCAAATTTTTCATTTTATTTCATTTTACATTTTAATACTACGTAGCATTACGAACACGTAACGTACATATCACAATCATAATCATATGCTTTCGTGCCTTCCACCCAACGGATCCAGCCCTAAAGACCTCCCCTCGACAGTCTTGTCTGGATAGCCGGCCTCCAAATGGGCTGACTGGAGGCGGATCGGAGCAAACGGTTTGCTCGAAATACTGAAGGGTGCAACCCGGGCACGCTTCTATGCATGCGCGGAAAATACAAACTCGTGAAGTGGAGGGAAGGAGACTTCGGTGCGCAACGAGTAGCGGGCTTGGAAAATAGCAGGAAGATATGTAGGGGTTGGGAATCGAGATGCGTGGTGAATGAAGTCTTCAAGATAGTTGGAGAGAGGTTTTGGGGCTGAGGAGTTCGAACCGTGCCGAGAAGGGCTGTGAAGGTCAGCTGAGGATGAAATATATTTGCTGTGTGCAACTGACGCTTAAAATCGAGGGTAAGAAGTAAATAGGTAGGTGTTGAGAGTGAGCGAAGGAGAAAGGGGGAGGTGAGGGATCGTGTGGTAATGAAGGGACGCGAAAAGCGAGCCGGAAACGACGAGCAAACAAATATGCAAATTTTCAATGCAAATTCATTTAACGTGAAAGTTCGTGCCACAACTTTCGGGTCTGCATCGCTAGAACAATCTGAAGTGTCTGCAAGGAGGATATCTTCAAAACTTCTCTCGATCAAACTATCACAATGTCGTACCACAACATGCTAATTTTACTTCAAATAGAGGCAAATTCACTGCACACACACACAGCGACATCACGAACGACGATGGCGACCTCGGCATGCTCAACTCCTCCTCAAATTCCACGATATCCAGGACTGATGCGTATTAGTATACTCCAATCATATTGCAATGCTGCTCCGCTGTCCGTCAATGCTTCGTTTACGACCAAATGCGGAAAACGCCCACTCTATCACCAAACACCAAACACCAAACACCAAATAAATCACCAATTCGTATCTGACCCCATGCTTAGGCCGTTCATTTCCGGATTGACTGCGGAGCCCTCACAACACAGGCGTATAACTCCCCTGCCTCACCAGGAAGATAGCGCTCGTATTCATCGACTGTGTATCCGAAAACCTGGCCGGCGTGACAACGGAATCGTTGAACTTATGCCACGCGCCCGCGCCACTGCCGCCATTCTTCGGCTTATCAAAATTCTTCTGTATGGTCCAGTAATGGCCATGGGCAATCGAGCCTCCGCCATGCTGAATCACAGCATAGACATCGTACAAGAACGGGCCCGTTTGCTGGCGCGGCAGAGGATGAGGTGAGGGCGGGTTGTTGGGCGCAAATGTGGCGCTAAGATCAACTCCGTATTCCGGGAAGGTGAAGACGGTGTTGACTTTCTCCATCTCGCTGGTGTAGCGGTTGAGGTTGATCCAGAGAAAGTCGGGAAGCCAGACTTGGTATCTCCAGGCCTTTGCTCTCCCTTGTACGACGGCCGAGCCGTCTGCGTTCACCTTACCACAAGACTCGCATCCAAATTCGACGTCCTCCTCCGTTTTAGGACCCATATCCTGAGCTAGGGCATTAGCGAGATTTTGCCTTTCGGGGTGTTTCTTTACGAAAACAAGTTTTAGGGGGTTGTTCTGCCAGTTTCTGCGTTCGGCCCCGCAGTTCTCGCACTTGAAGAGTGACATCTCCATGAGATCAGTTTTGTCGGCCAGGTCAGAGCCTTTGTTGTACATCCAATTCTTCCGAAACTGATTGGTAGCCCAAAGGGTGGAAGGTATTGAGTTAAAGTTTTTGATCTCCATCGGGGAGTCCAATGCCCATTCTTTGATGTTCCGCCGGGGGTTCATCTCATCCATAAGAATATCTATCAGGAAATGGAAGAATTCCATTGAGTCATGTTGTCTGGCAGGACCACCAAATGCTCTGTCTCGTACTCTGGAGTCGGTTTGTCTCCCCGCATGTATTGAATTCACATATTTCTACCACGACTTAGTACAATGGTCTGAACGTGAAAGCATTTTGTCTTACCCTTAAGGTATGGGGCGTCACGTAATCATATTGACCGCTCCATATATGGCCCAGTAGGTTGCCAAGGCTTCTCACCATCAATTGCGGTGGGTCACTTGACTCGCTTTCCTTCCTTGGAATCGGTATTGTCGGAGGGTACTGGTGATTCAACAGGAGGTCCCGTAGGAAAGGCGTGGCACTCAACGCTTGAATCGCTGAATTCATATAGCAAAGATTGTTCGGATTCTGAAGACCGGTAAGGCCTGGAGTCACACGGTACTTTGTGATCGAGTCGCCGGTAGTGTGTGCATATTGGGTTATGGGACCTCGCTCCGAAATTCCACTTGATCGCTGTCTTGGAAGAGCAGGAGCTGGGCGTGCTGGAGGCCTAGGAACGCTGCTGGCAAATTCGTCTTGATAGGTCTGCGGTGCAGTTGAGTCGGATATAGGCTTAACCATGGATTCTTGGATGGCGGGTAATTCTGGGTATCGACGGAAAAAGTCTTCGGTAGTTCTTGCGTAGACCAGATCCTCAGTTTGTGAACCATCAGGCGTTGTAGGACTTCGGGTAGCGCTCTCTTCCTTAAGTGCACTATCCCATTTGTGCTCTTCTTCTTTGGTCAAGGGGCGGGAGGAATACGTTCTTCGTCGCTTTATTGGAAGATTCCGTGCGCGAGCCATTGAGGTTCGGCTCAGAGGACGGCCTGGCTTCAACCCATTTCGGGCAGCATCCAGGGTTGCGCCATTGAGAGAGGTCTTCAGCGAATTGGGGCCCAGAAAGTCTACCCAAGCATCGACCCCACCAGAGAGGAGTTTAGGACATCGTTTCGTTCTTTTATCGTATCCGTACTCGAAGACCGCAGCAACAAAATTGTTTAAAGTACTCTGTGTTTCGCTGTCCCCGGAGTTCGAAGACTTTAGTGAGTCGGATGATTGATCATAGAATACAAGCAGGTCGAACTCATTTCTCTGGTCGTACAGACTTTGCTCGAGATCTGGTGCAATCACCATACTTTGTGCTAGCTGTTCACCCGAGATTCCATGCTTCAGAGTAATCGGCTCCACACAAATAATGAATTGCGACAGGATGTGACCATTATCGAATTCTTCCCGGCTTCGAAGATCAACAAGTAGGATGCGGAAAGATTGTGAGCTCTGTGCTAGCAAATCCACAAGTTCTTCTGCTGAGACGGTGGGAGAGTCTGATAAGACGGGGGCTCGTTTCTGCTGTTTCCGAGCATAGCCATCGTCGCCGGAAGTATGCGCTGGCTGGGCAAAATAGTCTGACCGATCATCTACTAATGTCGGTGTTGGTCCAACTGTCGATATAGGAGGGGCAGCATTTTCTCTCGCGCTATTTCTATAGGATGAGCTACGGCTCGAGAGAAGATTGGCGGAAGCTGTCTCTGGGCCGCGTATAGGGCTATCATAGACAGCCGCTGGGGGTTTTGGCATCGAGGGTATGCCGATATCGAGTGGCAGTGGAGTCGATCGTGGCAAGGTCCTAGGAACGGATGGAAAATCATGTAGGCCAGTTGGTTTGTTCGTCGTATGATTCCCCGTCTGCGTTGGACTCGTGGTTGGTCCTGCTAGACCAGGGATTGAAATCGGCTGGGTTCTAATTCGAGGATCTTGTTTTGGCTCGGGGGTGCGAAGGTTTGCAAAACGAGCAGCCAAATCGGTAGGTGGAACGCTGCCTCCGCTGGTGGGATGGATTGCATTCCCGTGGAGAGCCTCTGGCTTCGGTTGTACAGGTGGTTTTTTCCGAGAGGGTGTTCCATTCGAAGCAGAACCGTTCATTGCTGGATTCTGAGTTGATTGTGCCCGCTCATGCCCGTTCTTGCCTCCGTTCACCTCTGTTCTTTCCGAGCTCGAATGCAATGTTGACTTCACACCGCTCCTAATATTGTTTTCCTTGATGGCTTGTTTGACCTCTGCAAATTTCTCGTGTTGGGTACTAATGCGTTTTTTCAAGCGGTCGTAGAGACGATACAACTCACCCCGATCCGTGTGGAGGGAGGGGTAGTCCTTGTGGCGGGGAATTATTTCCACGGCAAGTATTGAGGCCTTGATGTACTCCTGCAAAGCCACATCAGGCCGTTTGAAGTCCAGGTGTGTGTCTGCTTGCTTGGCGAGCAGGTCTCCTTCCTGGAGCAGCCGTCGCAGTGGCCAATTCATGTCCACGTTCGGTCTCGCCGTCAACAGGTCGTCCAAATGGGAGAAGACCCGGTTCGCACCCTTCATCCCATCCATTCCGTTGGCCCTCACGCCATTCGCAGCATTGACAGGAACCCCTCCATTGATCGAAGAGCCCCGCGAGTGGGGAGGGCCGTTCGATGCGACGGGACTCATGTCGATGGGTGTAGGGCACGTCGGTGGAGCATGTCGAGGCAGAAATCGAGGGGTAGATCTGTGTGGGACGAGGCAAGGGAGAGTGGCAATTGTTCGTGCGGTTGAATCGTGTGCGATGTCTGCAGATCAAAGAGCGAGGTCGTCGTCTCGGTCTTTGCTGCGCGTCCAAGCTCTCTTCTCAAAGACTCGCTGGGCCTGTCCTTGCTTGGGCACAAATAGAGTCATGAAGATGGGAGAGCAGCAGGTTCCACGGGAGGAATCTGGGGCGAGGGGTGTTGTCCTTGTCCCTGTCCTTGTCCTTATTGCTGTGGGCGGGCAGTGGTGGGCGCCACGCTCATTCTTGGAGATGGAGATATTCGCATTCTTGATGTTTTCGACGTTGGTGAGACGAGCGAATAAGGCCAACCAAACCACACTTCAGCCGGAGCCTGAATTTCGCCGCAGCACTTGCTTGGTTCGCGGCTGCATCGTCATTCGGACTGGGGGGCGCCAGTAAGCGAGCCAAACGCCGCGTCTCTCGCTGCACTCGGGATTTAAGCACTAGTAACAGAACAGACAGGGCAGAACACGGTCAGAACCACAGCAGCTTGGAGGTCCACAGCTCGATGCCTATTATTCACCCTCAACTTCGCCCCATCATCCACCTTTCTACAACACCACAGCCGATCTGAATACACCGCAGATAGTAGAACGAGACGACTTTCAAAAAGAACGACAGCTCCCACTGCAACTCCGCGACCTGCGCCCCCCGGCATGATGGCAGGCTGGTTCGCATCCACCACCCAGATCGATGAGCAGATTGACCGGGCGACGTCGAGCTCACTGTAAGCTACCGCAGACCTCTACACCGAGAATAATGCCCTAATTTCTCCCAGAGAGGATATTTCCCTCAACCTCGAGATTTCCGATGTCATACGCTCGAAGGCTGTCCCCTCGAAGGATGCCATGCGCTCCCTCAAACGACGCATAGGCAACAAGAATCCCAACACGCAGATCAGCGCGCTCAACGTCAGTCCCGTGGCCCTAGGCATTTAAAGTTGAATACTGATTCGATGTGCAGCTTACGGATACGTGTGTAAAGAATGGCGGGTCGCATTTCCTGGTCGAAATCGCCTCTCGCGAATTTATGGACAACCTGGTCTCTCTGCTCAAGGCATATGGAGGCGCCGCAGTAAACGAGGAGGTGAAAGCGAAGATATTGGAATTAATTCAGACCTGGGCAACGGCGTCAGAAGGGCGATACGAGCTCTCGTACATTGGTGAGACGTACAAGAGCTTACAGCGGGACGGCTTCCATTTCCCACCCAAGGTCGACGTTGCCAAGAGCATGCTGGACAGTAGTGCGGTATGTATTAAAAGAGTCGAAGGGGGGCGCCTGCATACTGACAGTCTATAGCCCCCGGAATGGACTGACTCCGATGTTTGCATGCGATGTAGAACTGCCTTCAGCTTCACGAATCGCAAGCACCACTGTCGAAATTGCGGCAACGTATTCGACCAACAATGCTCGAGCAAAGTCCTCCCTCTTCCCCACCTGGGCATTCTCACGCCGGTCCGGGTTGACGATGGCTGCTATATCAAATTGACGGACAAGTCATCTAAGGGCGGCGGATCTTTCGCTAATGAACAATCGCCTACACATAAGCATAAGCATCATTCTTCGATGCAGCCACGAAGTGCCCGAGTAGATGATGGGTTCGATGAAGATCTGAAGAAAGCTCTTGCGATGAGTTTGGAGGAGGTTAATGGCCATTCTGGCGCTGGCTACGTTCCACAAGCCAAGATTCAATCACTGAAACCTGCGACCAATGGCACGTCTAAGCCTCCGGCCAGTAAGCCTGCGGAAGAGGAAGATGAGGACCTAAAAGCAGCTATTGCGGCATCTCTGGCAGATATGGAGGAGCAGAAAAAGAAGCATGCAGCAACAATTAAGGAGCAGGCTGGCACCAAGAGTTCAGGCACATTCGTATTGCCCAAGAACGACTATGAGCTCACTCCTGTTGAGGCAGAGAACATCAACCTATTCTCGACATTGGTCGACAGGTTACAAACCCAACCTCCCGGCACTATTCTACGAGAACCGCAAATCCAGGAACTGTACGAAAGTATAAACAAGCTCCGACCGAAATTAGCCCGAACTTATGGTGAGACGATGAGCAAGCATGGTAAGCTTCCCAAATATGCATTTTGGATGCCCCCTGACAGGTATAGATGCCCTTCTTGATCTCCACGCCAAGCTCTCGACTGTTGTACGATACTATGACCGTATGCTGGAGGAGCGGCTTTCAAATACCTACAGCCAACATACCATTGGTGGCTATAATCTCCCCCCACAGAGACAAGCGTCGACAATGTATCCATCAATTTCGGCCAATGTCCCGGCTGGAGCTGGTACAGCTGAGAGCTTCTATACTGGCAACAGCCAACAAGAAGCTTACGGCCGGCCACAATCTACTTATGCCGCCTATGGTGCCCCTCCACAACAGTACCAACAATACGATAGGAGGGCTTCTATGGCCGGCCCGGGGTTTCCTGCCCACGAACAGCGTAGCGAGCCATTCAACCAATACCCACCCCAACAGGCAACGCAACAGAAGTCTCCACAAGTCCAACGCACTGTAAGCTGGCAAACCCCTGACCCAGCATCTGCCCAGTACGCTCCCCAAGCTTCAAACTACTCACAAGAGAATACCCCAACGCCGCAACAACAAGCACCTGCGCCTGTCAATCCCCAACAGCAAGCACCTCCTCCCATGAATGCCCCCTCTCAACCTCCGACGAACTATGGCCCTTCAGAGCCGGCCATGACGCCAAATGCAGATCCAAATGCAGCGTTTTATTACAAGAATGCAGCGCCGGGTCCACAGATACAGCAAGCTCCTGAATCAAATTCTCAGAAGTACCCTCCCACTCATCAATCACCTCAGCAATATCACACTTCGATCCCACAACCCGTCTCGCCCCTATTATACGCCCGACAACCACAGAAACCTCAAGAGCGATACGCGCCTCCGCCTCAGCAACAGGCTCCCCCGCCCCAGCAAGCTCCACCGATACAGCAAGCTCCACCGATACAACAAGCTCCACCTCAGCAGCCGCAACAACCGTCGTATTGGCCACCACAACAAACACCGCAACAACAGTGGCAAGCGCCTGCACAAACATATGCCGGTTACACACAGGATGCCTTTCCTTCGGCACCTCATCATACCCCTCAGGTGAAGGTGGAAGAAAGTCTAATTGATCTTTAATGTCTTTAGGCATGGAGCGTGGCGTTGGGGGCAGCAGCAAATTGTATAACCCTCAATTCTGGAACGGTGGATCTAGAGCTTCTTCTGCTCTGTGTATTTGGCTCACATGAATGAACGGTGCATTAGTTAGATAGGGACTTCCAAATGCACTATCTATTGAACCAGCTCTATTGAGGTTCCGAGGAAGAGAAATGTGAATTCTGCTCTGCACGTGACCAGATGACAAACGACAGCTGATTGGCCAAACTCTATTTGTAGATCCCGCACTGGCGGAATGACGATTCGACTCGACCCTGAATTTCAACAACCCCTCCCCCACTACTGACCACATACACCACCCCTCTCCCCGACCAAGATAAAGCTCCTACTTTCTGCTTACTTGAGCAAGTGCACTAGCTTATCCCTTTTTCGAAAGAAAGTGAAAGCGGGCAAAATGTCTAGACACAAACTAGTCAAGAACTTGGATCTTGACGACGAGCTGGATGATTTTGATGGTGGGGGGAACTATGATGATGGTGCTGGTGGTGAAGGTCGGTCTCCTCTGTCTCGTATCAACCTAAAAGAAAGCCAGCTGATATCTTGTCTGCAGAGTTGAGTGAAGAGGACCAAGGTCTGCCCCTCATCCCGACCCCTCCCTCCTCGAGCCCGGCCATTGTCCCAGACTGCAGTTGGAGCCCGAGAATTGGAAACGGAGGCTGATATCCAGCAGAACAAATGCGCCTCGGCACGATCGCAGTCCGCGAAGCCCTCCCCCCCACTGCGGCATATGTAACGGATAAAGAGATACAGGAGCCGTTGTGGCACTACTACTACGATGTTGAGAAGAGCGTTGCGTATCTTGTGAGTAAGCATACGCCGAAATTGAAGATGGCAAAAAAGGAGAATGTTAAGGTTAAGGGGAACGTACAAGGTGGGTTGATTTATTTTTCGTATACCCCTGCTGGGTTTGAGGATGGAGGGGCAGAGGTCGAGGACAGGGGTGCGCGAGGTGGGTTGCCTTTCGTATTTTCTCCTAGACTTAGATTTAAGAGGAATGTGCTGACGGGCTGTGTGTAGGGTCTCGAAACGATGAATGCTCGAACCCGTTTTCTGTCAAGGACTTCTTCGGGGATATGCCGTGGCTCAATATACCGCTGGGTCGACAAGCTACCTTCATCGCGCCTTTGTATCCTCGTGGTGGACTACTTGGTGGTTCTCCGGATGGAGTACCGAAGATGTCAAAATTGCAGGTTTTGGCTGCGGCAAGGAAGAAGAAAGCCCAAGAACAGAAATCGAGTGGAAGCACTCTTGTCGAAGCACCCATGGCGAATCTCACGCTCGACTCATCCAAATCCAGAGAGCCAAAGGCTGGATCCTCGTCACGAGGATTTCCCCAACGAAAGCGAAAAGACTCAAACCCCCATGAAAAGGCTCCAACACCTGTCAAGCGAGAATCCTCAAAGGCAGAAAGCCAAGACTCTCCCATGGAAACCCCACCACCAGACCAAGCCGAGCCCTCCGCCTTCGCAAACACCATGTTCAGCACACCCCCCAAACCCGCCCAGCAGCCAGACAGCTTCTTCACACTTCCATACAATGCAACGCCTATTGCAAACACTGACCCGTTCGCAGGACCTAGTCCAGATGACGTGGTCATGGCCGCGCAGTCGAAAGGTTCGACGATTCCCGCCTCCTCTCGCTCTAAGAAGTGATCTGGTATGATATGATAGATACTAATATTTAGCAGCGAGTGGAAAGGGTGGCAAGGGCCCGCCGAAGACTAATGGAGAGAAGAGGGCGGAGCAGATTGCGAATGGCGTGGAGGCGTTGAAGATGGATGACACGCCGAGGGCGAGGAGTAAGAATCTAGACGTTCTTGCGGAGTTTGAGAAGGCGGAGACGAAAAATGCGGCAAATTTTGTGGTTATTGGTATGCTCCCCTTTCCCTGTCTCGAATCAAGGGTTTGACTGATTGGATAGGCCATGTGGACGCAGGGAAGAGCACGTTAATGGGTCGATTATTATACGATCTAAAAGTCGTAGACCAGCGAACCATCGATCGCTACAAAAGAGAAGCAGAGAAAATGGGCAAGTCATCATTTGCTCTAGCATGGGTGTTAGATCAGGGGAGCGAGGAACGAGCTAGGGGTGTGACGATCGACATCGCAACCAACAAATTCGAGACTGCAAAAACGGCATTCACGATCCTCGATGCACCGGGACACAGAGACTTCATCCCGAACATGATAGCTGGCGCCTCGCAAGCGGATTTCGCGGTCCTGGTCATAGACGCCAGCACCGGCTCTTTCGAGTCAGGCCTTAAAGGACAGACGAAGGAACACGCGCTTCTCGTACGAAGCATGGGCGTACAGCGCATTATTACTGCTATCAACAAACTCGACACAGTCTCTTGGTCTCAGGAACGGTTTGATGAGATAAGAACTCAGATCTCGAGTTTCCTTACCACGGCCGGCTTTCTGGCGAAGAATCTCGCCTTTATACCTTGTTCTGGTTTACATGGTGATTTCATCGCCAGACGCTCCACGGAGGAGGCTGCAAAGTGGTATACGGGACCGACCCTGGTTGAAGAATTGGATAATTCCGAACCCGTCCATAGAGCGCTGACGAAACCTCTACGGCTTACGATATCCGACGTCTTTAGAGGCGGAATCCAAAACCCGCTTTCCATCTCCGGCCGGATTGAGGCTGGGAGTTTACAAAACGGAGACGCTTTGCTCATCCAACCAGCTTCCCAAAAGTGCTTTATCAAAGCTCTTGAAATCGATAACGCAGCCGTGGACTGGGCGGTCGCAGGCCAAAATGTCGTCATACATTTAAGCGGGATCGAAGAACAGTACGTCAAAGTCGGCGACGTAGTAAGCAGCCCTGCAAGTCCGATACGGAATGTTAAAGAGTTGGTGTGTAAAGTGCTTGCGTTTGAGGTGCTTGTTCCTATGTCTGTGGAGGTTATTAGAGGGAGGTTGAGTGTTGCGGGCAGGATTGTAGGGATTTTGGGGGTGTTAGATAAAGGGACTGGGGAAGTGGTGGGCGGGAAGAAGAAGGTTAGGGTTGTGAAGCCCGGGCAGCTGGCGAGGGTGAAGGTTGAGCTTGAGAGGGGTGTGCCGCTTGAGGCACCCGGTAGGGTGGTGCTTAGGAGTGGTGGGGAGACGGTCGCTGCTGGGTTGTTGGAGTAGGGGTATGGCGAGTAGTGAGAGGAGCAAGAGCTCACAAAATAGAACGAAAGAATAAAAGAATCCTGTCTGGCATGTTGCTGGTGCTGCTCATTGATTGAGGTGGGCCTTCATGTCACGATTCAAGTCCCGTCTTTAACGTTCATGAGAACTGCGCGATGATTCCGAGTGCTGGTGTACATAGATAGTAATATGGCATTCCGTTGTTCTTTGGAGCAAGGGACAGACTTGAGTAGAGGTATGGCCGTCTTGAAGATAGGCTGAACGTAGTTTTTCTGTATATCTACAGGGGCTTGATGATTGAACTTAGCCAGGGAGGAGGATTTATGGCTACGGAAATTGGTTCTAAGCATTGGAGATGGACGAACCCGCGAGATCGATCATAGAAGCATCTGCAAGTAGTATTAACTTGACTGGGTATTGAAACACAGGGTCAGGAAGACTCCTTGACCTAATTGTGTGCTGTTCATTGTCACAAGCCCCCCTTGCGAGAGAAGTTTGTTTCTCCTCCGAGCTTTGAATTAATTCACTGGGACCGCATCATTTTCACTGGAGATCTATGTGAAATACCGAGCATGAATAAGGACATTAACATAAAAAACACTCTGAATCTTCCAAAAGCCAGAACCATGAAATGTGCATGGCGGAAATGGGATCTTGACACTTGTCAGTCCGAATTTGAAATCCAACTTGCAATGAATCCGAACTTCTCATCAAGGGCCAGACGATTTCCATTGGATTCTAGTGAGATTCGCTAGAAACGTTCACTAACCAGATTAAAGTACGCACAGTCAGCAAAGAAATATTGGAGTCCCCAAAATAGACAGCCCGTTTTCACTCGCCACTCACGTGACCTTAGGCGGTTAAGGTCAGCATCCCCTGTTCCAGCACCACCTGCGGCCAGATTCGACGGAAAATCTCAATGATCCGGATGTTGGCCTCTGAATGAATCCTCAAATTAGAGTTCATGCATGACTATGCAATAGGGGCCACCTCTTGCTACTGTATGACAGGTGTCCTTCACCTTCGTGTCCTTCCTTCGGACGATTTTTAGCTTGAGGCTGGAACAAGGACAGAGTGTCCCATAGCTAGCCCGAAGCGAGCCAATTAGCGCCACCATTGATTTGAACAGATTACAGATTTCGCGTGGAGCTGTGTCCTGATAAAGTCTGGGGGAGCCGAAGAAATATTTATTCCTCGAACACTCCTCCTCTCCTTCGCTCCCACTTCATACACACCACATCCGCATTCTCAAGGACACAAGAGAATACGACTACCACTATGGCGAGATCACAACAGACGTCCCTCTTGGGCTTCTCTATTCTTGCCTTCTTCGTTCTTCTGTTCTCCGTGGGGTTCCTGAGTACAGCACACGCACAGAGTGATCAAGAGCCATTACAAGAACAAGAGCAATATGGCACTGGTATGTCTGCACTGCAGCTGCAAAGTTGAGCGGTACCCAAGAGCATTACTAACGTATACTCTGCGACAGTCATCGGTATCGATCTGGGAACCACATACTCCTGTGTTGGTGTAATGCAGAAGGGCAAAGTCGAGATCCTCGTGAATGACCAGGGACACCGAATAACACCCTCATACGTGGCCTTTACCGACGAGGAGCGATTAGTAGGAGACGCAGCAAAGAACCAGGCTGCTGCGAACCCCAAAAATACCATCTTTGATATCAAGTGAGTGCCTGCCCCTTGTCGCAACGGTGTCCTCTTCCGGAACTGACAGGTGTTTGCTCGCAGGCGTATGATCGGTCGCAAGTTCTCGGATAAGGATGTCCAAGGTGACATGAAGCACTTCCCCTTCGATGTCGTCGAGAAAGATGGCAAGCCAAACGTCAAGGTTAATGTCAATGGATCCCCCAAGACCTTCACACCCGAAGAGATCTCGGCCATGATTCTTGGAAAGATGAAGGAGGTCGCAGAGTCATATCTTGGAAACAAGGTTACCCACGCAGTTGTTACTGTCCCCGCCTACTTCAATGACAACCAGAGACAAGCTACAAAGGACGCTGGTATCATCGCCGGCTTGAACGTCCTCCGCATTGTCAACGAACCCACCGCAGCAGCTATTGCCTACGGTCTCGACAAGACTGAGGGAGAGCGACAAATCATTGTCTACGATCTCGGTGGAGGAACCTTCGATGTGTCTCTCCTCTCCATCGACCGTGGTGTATTCGAGGTCCTTTCTACCGCTGGTGACACCCATTTGGGAGGGGAAGATTTCGATCAGCGAGTCATCAACTACTTCGCCAAGAAGTACAACAAGGAGAACAATGTCGATATCACCACCGACCTCAAGACCATGGGCAAGCTGAAGCGCGAAGCTGAGAAGGCCAAGCGAACTCTCTCTTCCCAAAAGACCACCCGTATCGAAATCGAGGCTTTCCACAATGGCAATGACTTCTCTGAAACTCTCACTCGCGCCAAGTTCGAGGAATTGAACATTGATCTCTTCAGGAAGACTCTCAAGCCTGTCGAGCAGGTTCTCAAGGACGCCAAGGTCAAGAAGACCGAGGTTGACGACATCGTCTTGGTCGGTGGTTCCACCCGTATCCCCAAGGTTGTGGAGCTCATTGAGGAGTACTTCGGAGGCAAGAAGGCATCGAAGGGTATCAACCCCGATGAGGCCGTCGCCTTCGGTGCCGCTGTCCAAGGTGGTGTCCTCTCTGGTGAGGAAGGAACTGAAGATGTCGTTCTCATGGACGTTAACCCACTCACTCTCGGTATCGAAACCACTGGCGGCGTCATGACCAAGCTCATCCCCCGCAACACCGTCATCCCAACCCGCAAGTCCCAAATCTTCTCCACAGCCGCCGACAACCAGCCCGTAGTCCTAATCCAGGTCTTTGAGGGAGAACGTACAATGACCAAGGACAACAACCTCCTCGGCAAGTTCGAGCTCACCGGTATCCCACCCGCGCCTCGTGGCGTCCCG
Organism: Hyaloscypha bicolor E; assembly: GCF_002865645.1. NCBI lineage: Eukaryota > Fungi > Ascomycota > Leotiomycetes > Helotiales > Hyaloscyphaceae > Hyaloscypha > Hyaloscypha bicolor. Next base: position 1,736,545 of record NW_020194518.1, on the reverse strand, counting down.
CAAATCGAAGTCTCCTTCGAGCTTGACGCAAACGGAATCTTGAAGGTTACCGCTGGTGACAAGGGCACCGGAAAGTCCGAATCCATCACCATTACCAACGACAAGGGACGTCTCACACAAGAGGAGATCGACCGCATGGTTCAAGAAGCCGAGAAGTACGCTGATGAGGACAAGGCGACGAAGGAGCGCATTGAGGCCCGAAATGGTCTTGAGAACTACGCTTTCAGCCTGAAGAACCAGGTCAATGATGAGGAAGGCCTCGGCGGCAAGATTGATGAGGACGACAAGGAGACTGTGAGTTCCCCCCACTTCAACAATCGAAAATTGAGTTTAAACTAATCTTTGAATAGATCCTCGAAGCCGTCAAGGAAACAACCGACTGGCTCGAAGAGAACGCCGCCTCAGCCACCGCCGAAGACTTCGAGGAGCAAAAGGAGAAGCTGTCCAACGTCGCATACCCCATCACCTCCAAGCTTTACGCTGGAGCCGGTGGCCCGGGCGGCGCTGAGGACGATGAGCCTGATACTCACGACGAGTTGTAGTCTCCCTTTCTCCTGGCTCTTCAGTTTTTGCATCCGTCAAGGTAAATAGAGGTGTAATATCCAGTGGAGGGAGAGCATTTGGTGTTCTTTGAAATTTCGACTTTTTTTTTCTCTCTGCTGGCGTGCGGGGTTGCGAATGTGTAAAATAAAAGCATAAGAAAGAACGGAGAGCCAATGCATACCCGGTTTCGATAGAGATTTACTTGTCCATTTCTCCTCGTGCCTTGCGACTTGATTCTGCTGTGCCTTGCTTGACCTTGACTTGTGACTGGTGGATGTTCTCGAGTGAGGAACACAATGGGATGATGTCTCATGTTTGCGGCCAGGAGTTCAAAACTTGAGATTATTGTTCCTTCTCTTCTAGTTTCGAGCCTTGTTTAACACGGAAGAAAATTCAACCAGTAGTGGGGTTTGTTTGTTGAGCAGCGGGTTCCCGAAAGTGGTGTAACTTGCGTGACCATCTGCATCAAGCAAGGGTGGCGAAACTAAGTAATGTGTGGGAAATTCGAAGTCGCGCAACGTAGCACGAGTTCGTGAATGGTTGAACAGTGCTCGGCCTGACCTCCTTGGATGGGATCAGGAGGGCCTTTATCAATCTACTATGACCTATCCGTTTGTTTTTCTGACTTCTCGTGACGCACAGCGAGAGGTGGGTTAGTGACACCTTTGACAAGTGAAAGCAATATTTCAGCCCTACCATTTCCTATTTCCTATTTGAAATCTGTTAACGGTCAAGAGGTTTGAACCTAGTCTTATTCTACTCAATAGGTCTGTCAATTGAACCTATGCACAAGGATTCCACGTTTCTGGCCCCTTTTCTAAGACTTAAATAAAACGTGCCTGAACCTGGTCGGCCTCCTTCCAAGCCACACTATCAACCATACCACCACAACGCAATCGAACCAATCAGAATGCATTTCTCTAAATCATCTCTCCTTTCCATCCTGGCGATGACCTCACGTGCCCTCGCCTGCGTTGATTTCTCGGCCAATATCGATTGGCCATGGTACCCTGGTTAGTTCCCTTCGTATGCTCCTCCAACAATGACGTACTCTATTGAACTGCAATACAGACTGCCCACTCAGTGCGGCTCTGACCGACAACGGCAACCAGAAATGCGCAATAATTCATGAAAAGGGACATTGTTATTACGGGATTTGGCGCATCTTCACGGTCCCTGATGTGGACGTGCCAATGACCTGCATTGAGGGCTATTCAGCTTCTTTCAACCTGAAAACTGGAGTGGTCAAGTATTGGTACAGCGGCTTCGAAGGCAGCTTTGCCGCTGGATACGCCCCTGATTGGAGGGCGAAGGTTTGGGGTTGTTAATTGGAAGCTGGATTGTGAGAGAGATTTGTTGACGGAGTGGCTGTATTCTTGGGGATGTTGAGACGAGAGCGATATTGGCTGCGACAGCAATTCTCAATTTGAACATCTTGAATACCGAGAAACCAAGATTGAAATGGACCGTGGGTGTGGTGTTGACCTTCTCTAGAATCTCCTATCTCATACCCTAGCCCAAATTGCACTCCAGCGACTATGATATCTCCGGTGGCTGGAGGGAAAGATATCGTTAGGTGTTCGCTTCATAAGACGGGATTGAGATGGACTTTTGGCTGGTGAGCAAGATACGGCACTGTCTTATTTCGATGCATACGGCAACCTGAAGCACTCTTCACTTTTAGGAGATTCCTCACGATTGAGAGTTATTAAGGCTGTTGTCTAGAGCAGAATCTGTCTTTACAATGTGAACTGTGTTTGTTGTCCGACGATAACTAGAACGAAATGGCGGTTTTCACTTCCCCAGACTAAACGGATGACCAGGTGCAAGGTGCCTTGGCATGTATGGGAACTTGCTCTTGAAGTGTTCTGCAATCTCTTCTCTTTTCGCAACCCATACATCGTCGCCACCTGTCTCCTTCACATACAAAATGAACTTTCGTAAATCTTCACTCCTTCCTGGCTTGCCCATAATCCTCGAATGCATCGGAATATTCATCAATTTTGGGCTTCCGTTGCAGCCCTCTCGGTACAACATGTCAAAAGTTCCCTTCAGGTAATCGAGGTAGGTCGTTCCGGTGAAGCCAGGTGACATGTAAAACTTTCCATCTAGATTTATTTCAGTAACTGCTCCAGGGCACTGTGAACTTTCTTACCATTGCAATCATAGTTGTACGGAATGACCAACAAACCCTCTTTCTCTTCATCCTTCAAGTCATTCTCCCACGGCAAGTCCATCCAATACGGCACATCATCATTAAAACAACTCTCACTCGAATACAGCAACTTCTTCCCCATCTCCTTCATGACTTCAGGATACAGACCCCGAATATTGGGACTCGCCCTTCCATAAAAATACCCCTTCGGGAATACCCCAGTCGTCCTCTCCAAACTCAGTGCATTCTCTCTAATATATCCTCTTTCCTCCTCCATGCTCATTTCCCCGATATCAAGCCACCTCAGTCCATGCGCGGCAATTTCGTGCCCATCCCTCACGCACGCCTTCGCAAAACTGGGATTCTTCTCCATCGCCTGCGCAACAGCCCAACTCGTGAACTTCCACCCCATTTCTTTGAAAAGCCGCAAGAGACGCCACGCTCCGGCGCGAGAGCCATATTCGTATTCCGATTCTGCGGAGATGTGACGTGCGCCGGTTACGAAGGTTGATGAGGCGCCTTTCTCCCAGAGGTAGGGCTCAGAATGAGCGTCGCCGTTTAGGACAGTGCGCTCACCACCTTCTTCGTAGTTTAGGAGGAATGAAAGGCAAATTTTGGCGTTGTTGGGCCATTGGGGGTTGAGTGAATGCTCGCCGTAGCCTGGTGAGTTAGTTTGTATTCTGAGGGGAGGGATTTTGGAAGGGAAGTGTACCTTCAAGGTCGCGAGGTAGCTCATATCTTGGGTCCGTGACTACCATGTTGACAATATAGAATGGAATAAGTGCAGCAAGAGTATAGATGTACTGACTAGATCGGACGGAATCAAAAGATATTAAAGAATAGAAATGTCTAAATCTGAGAGGAAATATTGCGAGACAACGTCGTCCTACCGGATCCACACATTTCCCCGGCGTGTTCCTGAATCCCAGTATCTATGCAAACGTCCTCGCTCGTGGACAATTGTAGGCTTAACGGTCAACACCATCATGCTTCGGGATAAGGGGTGAAGTCCGAAGAGAGGGGCTTATCGGAACTCCATCTCGGCTAAGCCCCTGAATTGCAGATCCCCTCACAACTGCCAGGGTCTGTAAACAACTCTTCATTCCCATCTCCCCTTCTCCTTTACGCATTTTGAACTCAATTCCGCGTTTCAAATGAAGTTTAAGAATTGATTTTTCCTTCATCTAGCCGAGACTCAATGAAGCGGTGCTCTCAGATTTCTTTGTTCAAGCAACGAAGTGACAACGACCTCATATATCTTGTTCAGCCACCGTGTTAAAAGGAAATTGTCTTTGTTGTGAAAAGATTTTTTTTGTCGAATCCCCGGTCCTTTTTATAAAGCACATAATGCTCTCATCGAGATCTTCCCTGGAACTTGTCCTTGTTAGATCCGCTCGTTGAAGTGTGCCTATGATCCGAGTTAAAGACCACAGAGCTCACATCTTATTTTCATCCATTTTCATACATTGCACCCACTACAAGTATATACTATTTGTCACAATGTCAGGCGAAAAATACTACCGCATGGACCAAGACCGAGCCGGTCTCGAACGCCTCGATATCGAGCCCTTCGACATTGAGTCCATTCGCTCCGGCTGGTTAACAGACACCTGCATCCGCGAGATCGTCGCCCGCTTCGGGAACCTCGCGTCCTCGCGCGTCAACATCGTCGATCCCGTCTGGTTCGGCGCGTGGATCCAAGAGAACGGCCACGCTCCTGCCATCACTCCAGTATTCTTCAAGTCTCGCCCAGGCGTACGCGCGGTGACGGGTCTGGCAGTTCCGTTCAATGAGGGGCAGAACCATTGGGCGGCGCTTTATATTGATTTGGAAAACTGTGGGGCGATTTATTTCAATACGATGTCTGATATGGAACGAGATAATTACGCGAGGAAGCTTATGTTTCATTTTTATGATGTGTTTAAGGAATTCTTTGCGGGGAAAGGGCAAAAGAAGTTTGAGTTTGTCGTGGATGATAAGTGTGCCAAGCAGGGTGATGGGGCAAGTTGTGGGATTTATGTCACGGCTGCTGTGATTGATTTACTGGCGATGGCGAGACCACGGACGCAGAGGTTGACGGATGAGCAGATCAGGATTTTTAGGGAGAATGGGGTTAAGTGGTTGAGTGAAGCTCCGAAGTCGTTCGATTTTTTGATGCGGGAGGCCACGTAAGTCGATCATCCCCCCCGGCTCCATCTTCGTTGTGAGCTGACCATGAATAGATCTAAGCCCAAACCGAAAAATGAGGTCCACTGGGACCCGTCTATACTTTAGGTAAATTCAAGAATAACTTCGAACAGCCACATAGTAGAAATATATCTTTTGAGATGGGGAGACTAGGTTATGCCGAGGAATGGGATCTGTAATAATGTACAAGAACTGAAAGATATTTGCACAACCTCTCCCAAACCAACATGGCTGATGTTCCACAGCCTCAAGATGAACTAGCATCCCGATTGGCTCCTCCACCCCGCTTCTGACCCAATTCTCAGCAAGCATGCATCACAGGTAAGGAGCTGCAGATGGGGTTACAGCGGGTGGGTAAGTGGTCGTCGAAGTAGCCAATGTAGTCGGCGCATACGAAACCGCACCGTTCGTCGTAGCCGCAGCCCCATTTCCACCATTATACAATGCCGGGCCTGGGATAGTGTAGCTGAGACCAGTGGTATAGATGTTGACCAAGATTCCCGGATCTGTCTCCTTGTACAAAGCCTCACCAAGTGTTCCAGCCGGTACATCTGAGCCACCACCGGTGACTTCAAGGTTGATGCATTGCGGATAATTCTGTGCGCCATCCGTGCTACCTGCTCCATGCAGAGCGATGATTTCATGCCTGAGAACGTACGGCCCACTCGCAATATCAGTAGGGATAGTAATTACCCAAGAGTTGTTATTCGACATCAACTTATCCGAAGCCCAAGTCCCGGGAGCAGTGGTGTCGGAAATGAGACCTTGTTCATCTATCTTGAAGAATTCGAGGGTTGTTTTGTCAACAGTTGAGCATGCTCCTTTACATGACGCGAGATAGTCGATAACCGGTCCCTTGTGAGAGGAGGGCCATGTATTCCATTCCATTGTTACAGTCCCACCTGCCGAGACTGTGGCTGTTGCTTTGGCGTTGATTGCGGACTTGTGGCAAATGATATCCCCTCCTGCATATTCATCTGGGGCAACGAAGCCAAGATTTGTTGCAGATTCACTCCAGCCAATCGAGTCTGGAGGATTGGTTTCATATGGATACTGGGTTACGATATATCCGGTGAAGCTGGTGTCGTTAGCGACCGAGTATGTCGTGGTAGGGTCGAGTACTTACGAAGTCCCATCAACGACGATATTTTGGACGAAACCATGTGCAGAGACTTGAGCGGCAAAAGCAAGAAGCCCCAATAACGAGGTAGTCTTCATCATGGAATGCTATCTTGAAAATCAAATGATTGCGATTAGCTGGAGCTTGAATGGTAAAGACGGGTGGATGTTGATCTGCGGAATTTCAAGCCAACTTCGAAGAGAAAATTTCTTAGCGTCTTCAAGACGTGAAATGAATGTATTGAACCTGGAACGAATGAAAATAGTGAACTGTCCTGAGAACATTTGAGTAGGGACAGGAAGCATTCCTAATATATAAGGCCGCAGGAAAGAAACAAAGGTCGCATGGGCCAGGTTGTTCACGAGCTCAGGCGAAGTCTAAGTTCCCCTTGGGATGTTTCAAGAAAAGGGCTCAATCCCATCTTCAGTGCTTTGCAAGGGAACAGAGAATCATATAAAGCGGTTTCCGTCGCCCTTTTCTCGTTGTGTGGAGTTTGAAGATGAGGAAGGCATGACTGGTGGGGAAAGAAGATGTTTCGAAACAGCCCCATCATTCGGATGGATTCTGTGCCAGCCAATCGCAAAAACAATTGTCCGGATTTCCCATGCGCTTTGCATGCCTCGAAAAGACCATTTATGCAATAAGGAATAATGGATAAGATGAAGTCAAACATGACCAGAAACAGTGTTCGATGCGATCATGCAGCCACATGGACAATGAGTTGAGCCGGCATTTCAGGTATATTGAATGAGGTCAGACATAAAGAGATAGGATTGGCGAAGCCCCAGAATTACGTGGACCCTGTTCATAGTCCAGGGAAATTTCGAGTGGAGTTGAGCCATACACGTGACGAATGAGAACTTGACATTTTGAAGAGGAATGCTACGATTTTTCAATTATTCGACAGCGACAGGATATTTATACACTTGTCTCCTCTAGTTACTTCCCGGTCGTTCAACATCCTTCAGACCAGGTTTCACACAATCAGAAGTCTATCACCTGATGGTTCTACCAGTCTCCGCAGAGGTCTTAATAGAGCTATTTTAATAATGGAATGAAGTTGACTCATTACGATTTCCAACGAAAAGGGCATCGATTTGAAGACATCCGAAAGATACTAATCCGAGACCTTATCGGGGTCCTCGAGCGCATCCCAACTGTGGGAAGAGGTGTCATTGCCTGGAAGATGCACTGCAAAGACCGAGAAATAGACCAGAATAATGAACGAGATTACTTTTCCTCTGGTCTGAAGGGGGTTCGGTGTAAGTCTACAGCCACTTTCATCGCAGCATAATCCGCAAGGTATACAGATCATTAGATCCAGGGATCCAAAATCATAACTCACGCATGCGCGCTTAGCAGTTGGAACTCTCCTTTGCCTAGAGAGGCAGGTCCGCATAAAATACTGCTTCAAGCGAGGTGCTATCCCTAATTGGACGATCCTAAATTCCTTCTGATATCAAGCTCGATTGGAACACTCACTAACATAGAGAACGTGCCGTCCCCTGCTTCGCCTATGGTCTGAGCAAGACTGCTGCAATTATATTGTTAGCAAGGCTGCCTCTGAGGACCCGAAGTTGATTATACAAGTATACAATCCGGGATGGGTGCAGACTGATATGGGGATTATGGTGCGCAGCAGAATAGAGTGGATCAGGCTCCTATGATGCTGGAGGAGAGTGTCAAGGGTCTTATTGCTCTCATTTAGTGTGCTTCCCTTGACAGGACCCCTATTTTCTGCGCCGATACTGGGAAACCAGTTGCATGGTAGACAAAAAATGAAATGAAGTCTTGCTCCTTCTTCAGGCTGGAGTGAGGGGATCTGAGGGCGGACCAGTGTGTCACAAAATTAATCAGATTAGTCATAAATATTCATGAATAGAATTTGATTAACTTGATACTTATGTTATCTAATTAGATTAGAATAATTAATCAGATCAATCATAGTTAATCTGATTAACACGTCACGTGATTAATAGTAAATCAACGTTTACTTAATAATTATTAAATTACTAAGGCACCTATTAAGTAGCCCTAGTTAAACTAAGCTTGGCCTTATATAATAGTAACTAACTACTAACTTTTGATGATAATAAACTGGTTATCCTCCTCGGAATCTTCATTTTCCCCCTTTTGATTATCGAGCTTCGGCTCGCTTACTAGGCGCTGCTGCCCCTGATTAGGGTGGCGCTGGAGCCGGAGCGGGCTAGAGCCATAGCCGATTACGCTAGTATTATCACGTGCATGATCACGTGTGCATTAATTTGATTAATCTGATTAATCTAACTAATACTTGAATAGAATATGGTTAATAATTATATTTCGTGAATAGATTAGATTAATAGCCATTAATCTAATCTAATCTATTCATTTGACACAATGGCCCGGCGGACAGAAGAGCCGCTTGGAACCAAAATGGACCAGATATAGGGTTAGACTATGCCGAAGGAGTAAAACTAATGCAGTCATTCCTCAAACTAATTTCAATTACCTAAGTGTGAAGTCCTTATCTCATCAAGTGCCATTCTGCCCCTGCCACCGTGTGTGTAAATAAGCATCCCGAGCTAAGGATCCAATCGACTTGCAACAGTTCCTTCTTCCTTCTTCCAATTCGGAGTTCGAGACCAAGCAAGTACTCTAGACGCAGGCTGCGTGGAATTTTTGACCTCTCTGCTGAAAGCGTACGGACTGCTGCTTCTCTCATTAACATAAACTCAACGAATGCTAGTCAGCACATCATCACATGCATCCGAGAAAGTGTTTGGTGGTCCGAGGTTGATGACCAGAGAGATTTCGCTTTAACGTCTGGTGATCGGTGCGTATGACGTTAAAGATGGGGGTCCCGATGTGGTTCTCCAGGGGTTATTGCGAGAATTTGGGATCGCTGCCGGGTTGAACTTCGGATTTAAGAAATATAACTGCTGCCTACTGTTAGGGTTCTTAAGTCTTAAAATGGTTGGAATTGGTCACATGACCTGCCTCGCTCGGCTAGGGAAAAGGGGCAAGCGCGCAACGAGGAGATGTCCAGCAAGAAGGCTGATGTAAACAGATCTGGGCAAAAAAGCGTAGGAATTGACATTACGCAATGGGACACTCGACTCGGCCCACTCTACTCCCGTATATAATTTCTTCCTTTCTCCTCGAGCTCATTTTCAATGGCAACAAGGCCTTTGGACCCATGTTCATCCAAAGTCAAAAGAGGAGAAAAGAGGGAATACATGTAAGTAATCTATTGCCTCGCCTTTTGAACCTCTGAGGTACAATCGATAGTTCCGAAGCACTTCAGAATGATTGTGGAGATAAAGAAAACTTCCGCCATCGGCCGATCATTCAAGCCTCCCATCAAAATCCCAACGAACCACCAGTCTTATCCGTTTCTTCAGCGATTCCCGCAAGCCACCACCAATATTCGGATGGTTCACTTGCCTGCGAGATATTTCTTTTGATGACATTTGGTCGGGTCCTCCAACGCCGAATAAGCTTAACGTTAGCAGCCACTTAGCAGCCACATCAAGGCGATCGCGCCGCAACTAGACCCGTAGCGGACGATCCGGCTGCACGCTTCACACCGGCAATCCCGCGTTCCGAAAACTTCTCCAAACTATCGACCGTCCCAAGGACAGAGCCGTCGCAATCAAATCAAATTGCAATGGCGCTACATAATTATCATCCGCGCGCTCCTCCGCAGCGATGTTACTTGTTCATATTGACTTGTTCTTATGCCTCATGGGGAAAGCCTGCTGGGCATGACTGACGTTGCAGCGAATTGAGGAATTCGTTCGGTGTTGGTGTTGGCGCGCAAGGTGCTGAAACCGTCTCGAGACGCGAAGGAACGAGGGCAGTGATCTTCAGACGGCATTCCGAAAGCATCGCAAGCAGCATTCCGCATCGATCGATAGGTACCTCTTTCGGCGGATCTCCTATACTTAGATTCTGTGATCATCTTTGTCGGCCGAGACGGTGATGCTGACTGTGTCGTGATCCTTTATCCTGTCAAAACGCCAAACTCCCTCCCTTTGCAGGACCTGGACTCGCAACTCCAGCTCCACTCTTAGCTGCAAAGATGGTGAAGCTTTGTACCCATCGCGTTGAAGGCTTCGTAAGTTGCTTTTCTGCTAAAGTAATGATCGGATGAACTGACAGGTAAACACAGGGCCCACACTCCAAAATCTCCTCGCCCATTCCAACATCCTGCTTTGTCGACACAATCCTCATTCCTCTCCCAGTCTGGGTTGCCCTTTTCCTGCTCCCCATCCTACTGGCTCTAAGCATTCACCATCGAAAACAAAACTTCAACCCCTCGACCGCATACCTGCGCGCGAAACCCTGCCGAAACTGGGCTTTCAGTACCGTCTCTGCCATCTACTACATTCTCATAGTCTGCAACATTCTTATGCAAGTTCTCGAGATTGTGCGCCTGGAACTCCTACACTTTGGAATTGGGCTTCAGCCATTTGTATTTGTGGGGTTGATACTTGGAGCAGTGCTACACTGGAGCGAAGGTGCCCGGGGCAGAATTAGGGGCTGGCAGACTATAAATGCGGTGGTATGGATGGGAGGAGTGGTGATGTGTGCTGTTCAAGTTATCGGACTTAGCAAGGAGGGAATAAATGGACGGAAGGGCAGTAAATATCCAATCAGCGATCAAGTCATTGATGTTGCGGTGATGGCGGGCGTTTATGCTGTCATTGTGATACTGGAGCTGGTGCTAGGATTCTGGAGAGCATCGAGACGGGCGAGAGAAAACACACCACGGAGTGGAATGAGTCCGGTCATGGGGACCTCAGAAGCCGTTGGGGAATATCCGCCTAATGTATAATAAGGGAAGGCTTAAGCTACATACCCATTGCATTAGAAACAGAATTTTATTTTTCGCCGTCTCCATTTTTAGGATAGAAAGTGACGTTCAACATGGAATAATTGCTGCAAGTGCAGATAGACTGGTTCTATAGGCCTCTTTTCAACGACTCAGGTTTTAACACTTTCATCTTCGAAGCTGCTTGCAATGTTCACATGGGTACCTCCTTGGGTGGGCATCTTGGTGCAGTCTGCTGTCACGTGCATCATATTGGTTGTCCCTTCCATGTCAGAGGGACTCGCACAAGCAAGTGCAACCCTTTCTTTAAAATTAAAATCGTCTTAATATATGCCTCTATCGTTCCTACATGCTCCATCATTGTCAAAAAAAAAAAACGGCTTTGACGATGATCATGGCCTCGCCACTAACATATCCTGCGGCAGCTCCAAGTTCGATGCCGCTGCACGCTTCCGCTGAGTTCACAGCTCCGCATATGGTATTGAGTGGACGACAGGACGCATAAGTCCGCGAACTCAGTGCGACCATCAAGTGGAATATCATACATGGCAACTACCGAAGCTAATGCACAGAGCAAACATCTCATGATCTGCCAGGCAGATGTGACTCGACGTCTTCGACAATCCTTTTCTTTCCCCATCCAGGAAGCCTTCATTACTTTCACCATGAAGAAGTCGAGTAGGCTGCGCACGCTTTTCGGTCGTGGTGAGGAGCAAGATGGCGAGCCCACTCGAGAATCAGGCTCGGGGGCTCTTCTTACGTCGATCTCGGGGTTAAGCCATTTTGGGTGGAAGTAAGGTGGCGCAAAAGGTTGACGAGGTAAGTATTTAGCAGTTCTCTAGGATAATCAATAACTGAAACTTTTAGCCATGGAGAGTTGCAACAAGCAGTGCTGTCGCTTCTGCAAGCCCATCGGTGGCCTTGATCTGTGAAGATAACAAATCCTTCCCGCCGATCCCGGATCCAGTGGCTGACAACCTTTGGTATCGAGTAGTCTCAAATAAGGAGAAAGGAGCCTCACCAAAGCTTTGTTGTTCGGCAACATAGCTCCCTCGATACCTGCTGTTCTCGCCACAATACTCCCATATTTGATCATTAGCTCACCATTGTTCCTTCGAAGCCTTTCGTCTGAATGGCTTTAGGCTGCTAACGCGATTGGATATTACGTTATGGACAATCGGCTGTGGAAGCTTCAGTTTCCGTGGAGTCAAGACGATGGAGATATAGGCTTCCGCAAGTGGTTGAACAGATTACTGGTGTGGCACAGAGACTTCAAATTGTCGGCTCAACACCTGCTAACGTTGATCCGATGCACGTCGGACTCCCTTTCGCAGGGTTATGCATTGTGGTCCAGGCTTGTCAATTTCTCTTGGCCGGCACAGCGCAAGAACTGATGTGAACTACCAACAAAACGGTAGAAGTCCATCAGAATCGGCTATTCGCAACGGCGCCGATGTCAATCTCCAAGGTATCAACACTCCGGCCCCTCCAGCTGTAACACAGGGGACTCCACTGCAGGCTGCAATTGCTTCCACCTCTCTTCGTTTGCGCCCAGAAGGAGAAAGCCTCTTGTGAAATTTCTCCTTGGTGAGGGTGTCTTGCCATATCCAGGCAGGGACTTTAAAGACAGGAAGCATCGAGCTTCTCACGATGTTACTGGATTTTGGAGCCGATGTCAACTTTATTCATGGAACACACGGCACGCCATTACAGATTCCGGTTAATTCTCGGCCAGAAGGGCAGAAACATCCGAAAGTAATGGAGTTCCTGGTTCAGAGAGGGCCCAATGTCAACGTGACAGACCCAGACAGACCCCACTTGAAAAGCGCCTTGGAAAGATCTTGGTATTACGAGTATGGTACGAGCCTTGCTAGCTGCCAGAGCCAGAACCCCTCGTGATAATTAGTCCTTTGGATATGCGTTGGTACTAGCAGCAAGTACTGGATCGAGAGCGCCGATTTTGATCATTCAACTTCTTCTATATCACCGTGCAGATGTAAATTCCTCATCAAAGAAATATGGATACGCCCTTCACGCGGTGGCAGAACATTCTGAGCTCGACGCAATTACCTTTTCGTTTCTGTTAGCAAAAGGGGCCAATACAAATGGGAAGGTGGCCGTATCGAACAGTTTTACAAGCAGCTGCTGCCTCGGAGGGTTATTCACACAGGAATATATTGGCGATCTTCCAGACTCTCGCCGAAGGAGGTGCTGGCATCAATCAACTAGGAGGGAAATTTGGATCCACACCACAAGCAGCATCATTTTATCGTCCGACGGATGCAGTGGGTAACCTCGTCGAAAAAGGAGCTGATCCAAGAACCTATGGTGGGCTATGGCCATACTCTACAAGTAGCAGCAGCTCCGAAAGACTATCAATTATCATAGCCCAATCTTGAGAGAGAATGGTCCGCACTTCCGAAGGCATCAGCTCTCGTGGACGCTGGTGCAGACGTGAACTCGGAAGGTGAGCACTGCAAGCTGCTGCTCTACCGAAAACGAAGACCTAGTTAGACTTCTGTTAGGCAGCGGAGCACACCTCAATGCCAAAGGAGGAAAGCACGGTTCAGCTTTAGCAGCAGCTGTCTGTGCAGCTTGGGCCTTCCGGGAAGCTGAAATATGCAGGCAAGCCTGCACCAGCATCGTGCCGCAAAGTTGTCGGCATATTGTTGGACCATGGAGCGGAAGTAGATAAAGATGTGATGACAGCTGCGAGGGATGCTGGTGATGAAGAGATTGTCTTGATGCTAATGGAGAAGCATGTCGAGCCTGCTATCACAGAAGATGATGGAGGTGGGAGTATGTTTGTGAATTTGTTTGACTCTTTCCTTCGGATTTGAGGGATGGCAGTGAGTACTTTCACGTGCTCTTCAGGAAACGTTTTGAGTGGAGATCATACTTGGGTAATTTTTTGATAATTTAGTTTCTACTTCACAAGTTAGTCAATGTGCGTAAACCTTTCGTTCTTTTGTGGTATTGTTTGAGTTGGTGGTGAGGAGTTTGGTAATTGAGTGACTCAGCTCCCCACCTCCGCACTGTTTTAGCGAACTGCCCTGAAATAAGTGACAGATCGTGCCTAGAGAGTGAAAAAGGTGACGTGCGAGGTAAAGGTTGTAAAATCTGGATTCTTTTTTGAAATGACCGCGCATTTCCAACCCCTGGAGTTCCTGTTGTCCGGCTGCTTGAAAGCCTCGAGGGTTTCAGTGGTGGAGGCTGTGAATCAGTGCACAGCCACCACCAATTTCAAGCGAGCTACCACCCCCGACAGTTGTTATCACTTCACCATCATAACCAACGCAACAGTCTTTACATTAAAAGTTTCTGTCCTACCACTACCGCCTTCAACGAAATATTCTCTGTCTAACAACCGGCGCAAAATGACACTCCGCGATGGCCACGGTCGTACCCCGCACGACACTTGGGAACAAATCGAATCTACCACTGTCATGCTTTGCTGTCTGCCTTGCCTTGCTGTTGTCGTCTGCGTCCAATCCGTGGGTGTAATTGTGAAAAATGCGCGGCAGCGTCGGAGGCCGGAGGAGCAATGCAGGAGAGAAGAGATGCAGAGGAAGGGAAGGGTCGAATTCATTGCCGCCGTGTCCTCTGACAAAGAAACTCAAACTTCATCCACAGAAGATGAATCCTCGGAAACAAAGGTCAAAGACTTGGATTAAGATCACAGCCCCGCTTTTCAACTTTTACCAAATGGGCGAAACTCGAACAGACAATGTTCTTCTGCAACCAAGACTTCTTGGGGCCGACGAGTCGGCGGTCGTGTTTCTGTCGTGCGTTCATAGCATAGCCATGTGCCTCGGATGCTGCCAAGTATGCGTCGGCCCAGCCATCGGGGGCATTATCAATCTCCTTCTTATTTTCAAACCCTTCCGACCCTCCGGGCAGATATAGCCCGAGGTCGAGCGAGAGTTCTTGGTTCACCTTCGGGTTCGCCATCTATTCTCGCCTTTTCAGGTTAACGACGAATTGCATAGTTGTTACAAGCGAAAATCTCACCACATCGATACCTCGCGTGTAAATATCCGATCTGTCAAGAGGGTGAGACCGCGATCTCGGACTTTCGAATGAAAATCGGGGTAGTCAATCCTCGCTCTGCGCATGTACGAGCGAGCAAGACAAATTCTTAATACTGTGCAACCTTTCAAAAACTGGTCTTGCCGTCTACGGTTCATTTTCTTGACCGCAAAAGAAGTATAAGGAATCGACAATCACGGCAGTAATGCAGTATCAGGCTGGAACGTATAGTGTTGGGGTTCGAGGGAGAACGTCCGATTATGTTTTCTGCTCTGTCACAGCCTTGGATCATGAGAGCAGATGCGTGAGCACAAATTGAGCCATGCATTTCAAGAATTCTACGCACTGTCGATGGGCCGGTTGCGGTAGCTCGAAACAGATTCCCAAGAAATGACCGAATTCTATGCTTGGTTCTTCGTCATGCCATCGATACCACTCTTCCCGGAGGCCTGAAACTGTGATCTTTGGTGTGTGGGTTCTTTGTCCATCACTGTCAATCTGATGCGGAGAGTGTAGCCAATAGAACGGTGCTGGTTTATTGCACATTTATTTGGTCTCCTCCCGAAGCTCTGCCTACCGTGTCGTCTAGAAGTATTCTTTCTCCATCGACGGAAGCGTACAAGATCCTCCCTTTGGTACGATGATTTTCGAATTCTAAATATCGTCAGATTTTCTTGAGGTCTTCTCTAATCAGTTAATCAGTGCTTTTGACTCTTGGGAGACTGGCTCTTCAATGACAAATGACTCCCAATGCTCCCCTATCTCCATCTCTCTGTGCGAGTAGATCTCGCTGCTCTTTTAATGTATTGATTAGGGGCGCTTGGGGACGCTATTGTTTCAATTGCGGGATAGTAGAACGAGATGGAATTGATACTTGGGAATTGCGAGGTGCCTCGGTACTATTGTTTGCTCTCCGATGACAAGAATCTTCAATTTTTCACAGCTCAAGCTTGCGTTAGCTGAAGGAAAAGTCCTTTGTGAGAAGCGAATAACGAAACAGCTTTTATGTGGCCGCTATGGTGTCGGACTCAATTTAGTCAATCTCGAGATGAAATTGCAGAAGGTGTGTAGTGACCGCGATTCCAGACTATGTGTGAAAGCAATCGCTTCTAATGGGTATTTATTTGGGAAATGATAGTCCAGAACAGTTGTTGTTTGGGGTTAATTAGCGACCGACGAGTAAGATTTTTGATCATCGAAAAGGTCTTCCCTTTGGGTCAAGGAATATTCGAGTATCAAAACTTTCCTGTTAGGGGTCGGACTGAGCGCACAAATGTTCTTTACGTAACCAACCCTCGCCGTTTATGGTTCCTCCCAACGAGAGATGATTCACCACGGCACCCGAAGTACGAGTGCGGGACAAGTCAAACAAGAACCTGGGAAGCTCTGAGCCTTGTTTCGCACTCGCGCACGTCTGTTGGTTGCTAGCAACCAACACTAGCGTTCAATACCGGATATTCAAACCCAGTAACCCTGCAAATTAGAAGTGTTTCGTAAGCTGCAGATACTCAATAATCATCGCAATTACGGAGGTTTCAGAGTAATCTCCGGTTAACTTAATTCTAAGGCTTGCTTTTCTTTAGTAATTACTCCCTAGTATTGTAGCGTCTTTAAGCCTGGATTTATTTTATTATTAAATAGAAAAGTAAATTAATAAAACAATTACCTCTTATATGCTTACTACTAAATAAATTACTGCGATATATAGTCTAGAAGAATCGCAAAATACAAAGCTTTAGAAAGAGTTTACGCCTTAGAGGGTAGCTAGAAAGGGCGAAAGCTAGCATCCAAAACATAGGTCGATCCGAAAATACTGCGATTTGTATAGAAGCGAATACTAGTATCTGAATGCCAGTATCGTTTACTGGTATCCAGATATATACGAAACATCTTTAGTTCTAATATCTAAAAGCTAGTATGTGAATATCGACTGAATACCTGTATTCAAGAGTTGCGAAACGGGCCCTCATACTAAGGACAGACGTTCGTAGTCAAGACGGGATCTCGTAGTGAGGACGGGACCTCGTAATGAGAACAGGATTTCTTGTTGAGGATAGACTCTCGTAATAAGAACTGGATCTCGTAATGAATACCCTATACCCTGGAGAACATTCCTGTCCTCGAGATATTGCTGAGCTAATGCTTACCCATCCGTTCATTTAAAGACCCCCGGACGTCCGAGGACCGTCTTCGCCCCATAATTCCGTTACGGAATAATTACTCCGCTTATTCAATGTCCTAGGTCTGAATTAGAAATTTAGGTCAAGGAGACATTCGTGGGGAAAGTCTGTGAAAGACTGAAACTGCCTTTGTATAGAACATGCACTCGACACTCTAAGCGCGCAAAACTTTGACATCTTGGATTTTCTAAAATGTATACCCAGGGCAGGCTTTGAATGTACGATAGTTCGGGAGAAGCTCCTGAGACTTTATTACTTAAAACTTTAATGATCGATTAGGCTCCAATCCTGCCTAGTAATAGAGTGACTGCATCTGTACCGCCGTAGATCTGGTGTTTTCTCGAGATAAAACAAAGTCGATCCCGCCAGTCAGCTTATCCAGAAACTCCTTCTCCTTTTGTCACGGCAATCCGATGTAAACCTTATCTTGTGTCCTGCAAATCCATCTAAACTGGACACTGCAAGCCCCCGCCAAAGTAGGATTGAATTGCGGGGGCTTGGTGATGACCTAGGAATAATGCATCCGAGAGCCGTTCACAGGGCGAGACACACGCATCTCTCTATCAGTCAGATTCTCGAGCCAGGTCATGTTTGGACTTTCTTGCAAATTCCTCCAATCAGCACTTCAAACGAAGTTTAGCGAGGCCAGAAAAGGGGACCCTTTCAAATGCGGGGCAATTGAGTGGCTATGCGTATGGCCATAAAATACAAGTGCTTGACTCCCCTCTCCGCAGCTCTAAAAAAATCCAACGACCAAGCCATATTACTGTATCTGCATCATGAGATTAATATCTATTTCTCTTGCTCTGATGGGCCTGTTGATCCAACAATCCTCTGCAGTGACTTGGTAAGGTTCCTATTCAACTTCAAGAAGCATAACTTACAATTCAGGTATTTCCTCCAATGGTACACGCCGACCACTTCTGCACAATTTCAATCGGTGAGGCCCTTTCTCCATCTTGCAGCATGAAGCTAAGTGATATAGTTTTCGATGCAAATGGTTGCTCCAAATCTCCAGCAACCAGGCGTGTACTATCTATGGCCGGGTCTTCAAGATAATTCTCTCACCGGTGTCTATCAAGAAGTCCTTGACGGCGGGTCTGGGGAATGGTGGATTGGCCCGGGATGGTGTTGCAGGCCAGTCCTTTCTCTTACAACCCTTGTTCGTCCTGCGTATTGACGTCTTGCAGCAACCCAAGTCTCGCATGGGGATCAGGATTCAATGTAAGAATTTGCTGAATTTCTAAATGCCAACGGCATTGATAGGAAGGTTTAGGTCCCGAATCAAGATGCTGTCCAAATTTCTATGACTAGGAATGCGGATGGCATAAACTGGACTTCGAATCTCACGATGGGCTCTTCGTTCGTTAGCAATTCTTTCCCTCTTGCATATAAGAACTTCAACCAGGTTGGTAATCTTCACTTCAGGAGCACGACAATGGAAGCTCACTCTATACCATTAAAGGCCCTTCTCGCAATTGAGCTCTACGACCTGACCTGGGATTTTGGCAAGTTGGTTTTCAATAATGTCGTTATGGTACGATGTGCTCTCGAGTCACAAAAAAAATGGCTAGCTGCTGATGAATTGATAGGTCGTGAACACAACAGCGACAGCGTGGTGTACAAGGTAAGAGACACAAATTCCAGGTTGACACTTTTTTGACGTGCGACCAGTGCACCTGAGAATTATGACTCTGCGACAAACTATACCTTGACGGGAGTCAAAGCCACTGTCTCGGGCGGCTTAACTACTTGTACAATCTCACAAGTTGTTATGTGGGGACCTGCTTAAGAGCTATTGGGAAGTATAGGAGCCTTTTTGTGCGTTAACGCTATTTTAGCCTTAGAGTAAACACCGTCAAAATGGAGGAAAGAGAGGAGAGGGGAGGAGAGTGAAGGAGCTCATCTACACTCATTTGAAGCTAGCGAGAGGACGCGAGTTTAGCTAAAAAGCTCCACCCCCCAATTCTCTTTCAGTATCATAGGCAAATACTACTGAATTCCGTAGCCAAACACCGGCGATAAGTATCCCAGAGGCCTACTAGCTTCTGGATGTAATGAGTAGTGTTGAATCGAGATCATCCTTCAAGGCTCTTATCGCTCTTGCCTATGACCTTGCAAACACCCTTCTCTGCCTACACTCTATTTGTATTTGTCACGGGGACTTGCGGAGCCACACATTGTATTTCACTTTAACGTTAATAAAGTCGACTACTCTGGGTTCTAACTCTCCGGGGTTGAATTTGAGCGTCCTACCTGACATGGAGAATCCAAATTCTGTTTATGAAGGCTAAATCACGATCAGCCGAACATAAAAACGAGTTTCACTGGCAGCGGACAGGCACGAAATTACTCTTTGTCAGTCAGCTTTTTAGGGAGTAGGAGCAGAATGCCATGCCCGAAACGCTGGACCATTCTTGCAAGCGGCTCCCCCAACTGTATCCAGTACTCGAGGAATTCCTTAGACTTCTCCCGCGGGTCTTTCTCCTTGTTGCTCATTTGCTTGCCCTTCTTCCTGCTCATCTGCTCGCCCTTATAGCTACTATTTGGCTGCCTATAGATACTATATCTTATTATCAGCTATTAGATCAAGGCATTATAGCAAAATTTAAGCTTTATTATTACAAGATGTGGATAGTATACATGATCAGGGAATATGAGGCCGAATGAGATCCTGATAAGACAATTCATCTTCTACAAGCTATTTGGTGGTCATTTTTAGTATAGAATTAAGATTTGAAGATGTAAATGATTGCAAATTGCTTTGCAAAATCAACTTGTATTGCATATGAACACGATGGTTTTGGAGAAGAAGAAATAGGCGAAGAGAACATATTTGCAATTGGCATTGTGGAATTACTGGCTGAGATTGACGAATTGGGAAATCTACCTGCTTTGTGAGATTCAAGCGGCTAGCTCATGAGAATTTATTGCACTAGAAGGGGAAGAGTTATTAAAAGACGGTGGATTTATGAATATTCTAGATGCAATTGTTAATAGATATACAGAGGACGACGAGGTGAAATCAGATTATTAAAGGTGAAGTGGAAGTAGAGAAGACTTCAATTCAATAAGTAATCAAAGGAGTGGAGGACCTAAGATTATATGAAATTTACTAATCTAATAGAGATATGGAGGTTATTAAGGCTATAAAAGTTGTATTAATAGCTATTGATCTTTAGAGACAGCGAGGTTTACAAGAGAAGAGTATATTAACGTATTTAGAGGCGTTAGCCTCCAAGGAGGGGGTGGGGGTTTATCCTAGCCATGTGCAATAATATCTATATTTAGCGTAAGGATAACCTGCAATATCTCAGAGAAAGTCGGTCCGAGGGCAATCCTTATATTGGATTATTGCTGTCATCAAGTAACTAGCCATCGTACTAATTCTGGCAGTTCTAAAGCTTATCTCCACTAATACTAGGATCTTAATAGGCTAGGGGCACGCCGTCACGCGCCTTCGGCGCGCAACGGCATGTGGAGCGCATTCACGTGTGGAGCACATTGTGGTACGGCAAGCCGTACTCTATCCAAATCGCTTTGTTTTGACAGTTTTGAGGTTTTGGTCACATGACAAAGGCTGGGGCCTTTTGCACGTGACTTGCGGGAATCACATAAGAAAGCTGGCTTTTCTGTAGTTCTAGACAACAGTCCCTCCTTCATATTCAATCAATTGAGCTTTTGCACACTGCACACTGTTTATGCTTTACTGTTTAAGCCTTTGATCCTGTTGTTTTGCTCTCAAGTCACGTTTTGTGCTCTGGTGTACTTTATGTGGGTTTTTGTCTTGTCGCAGTTTCCCTCCCACAACATTCACGTGCGGAGCGCATTCACATACAAAGCGCTTTTATATATAGAGCGTATGCACATGCCTTAAGCGTATGCGCATACTTTAAGGATATACCTTGAGCGCACGCGTGCGTGCCTTGAGGATATACTTCTTAAGCGATTTTAAGGGTAAGGGAGGGAGGTGCTTCTGGCCCGCCTTTTGTACGCACGCCGGGGGCTAAAGAATAGCCGAAAAGGAAAGCCTTACTTTACGATAAAATTGCAGAAATTAGCTTGCTAAGTGAAGGGGAAGGAGGCTAGAAGGGAATCAAATCCTTAAATGCATAAGCACCCTCTTTAGGTTTGCCCTAGAAGGGTGCTTATGTAACTAAACGAGAGTCGAGATCAAAAATTACTGCTTTGGGCGTCCACCCATGTTTTAGGAATGCTACGCGAGCAAAATAGGGGTGTTGCAGGGGTGGGCAGGGGCACACTGATTTTCCTTTCAACAGTTTTTGCATTTGTTTTTGCTAATATTTACAGCTCCTGGACTCACCTGCAGCCCACCAGACACGCCGCCACGGGTCCATATTAAGATCAATGATTGGGTCAACTCTCCCTGCCTTGTCGCCTATCTCTACCCCATAGCTGCTCGCGCCTGTAAAAATCCCCTCTGAGAGGTCGGGAAGTCGCACAGCCACCGCCGAGATATCTGCTAATCGTAGGGCCCAAAGTTGAGTTAGCGTAGCGCTAGACTCGTACTAAAATTCGCCACCTCCAATCATACCCCATATATACTCTATTTGCGTTCTATATTCTACATTTGAGCTTCCTGAACGGGTTGCTACAGACACACGTGGCGCACTAATATGTTATGTTAAAGAGGGTCGTCTGAGATTTACATACTCTATTTCATGTTCTACAGTTTAACCTCTTGCTAGATAAGGATCCTTGATTACTATAGCCATAACTACAACTAAAGAGAGGACAAATCTGAGCTATTTGTGGAAATAGGGTAAGGCAATAACGGTATCTGGCCATCGAAACCGAGACTAACTGGCTTCAGATTTTCGAACCACAACGGAGAAGCCGCGTTTTTAATCATTACAGCCTCGGCTATAAAATCGCTTGAGAGTTTGTACAGAGATGTTCGTCGCGATCGATCCATATCTAAAAACGTTTGTTTCAGATGCTCCGTGGGCGGGTAGAATCAGCTCTGAAATTTCTACTGATTTTTGCAGCAGATTGCAATTTAAGTTTAACTTATACTTTTTGTGTTTATTAAGTCTGTAATTGTCAAGGAGCGTGCGGCGTTCTCTAGTTATTATTGGCGGTGGAGATCGAGAAACGCAAAAGTTGTTCTAGATTTGCTAGTGCGAGGAATGTGTTTATTAATTTTGTAATTGTCGAGGAGCGTGAGGCGTTCTCCTGCTATTATTGGCAGTGGAGATCGAAAAACGCAGAAATTGTGCTAGGTTTAATGGTGCTAGGCAGGATTATAGTTCAGTCTCATAAACTCACTTTATGGCACGACCGCAGCGGAGGCACGAATCCACTCTGCTGGTCTATAAAACCCCGTGGAAGCGCTCTCAGAACAAGAATTGTGCAACATCACCAAAGATACAAGATCAGAACGAGCATCCATTTTCACTGTCAGAGAACCAATCCGAAAAGTTACTACATACTCCAAGCAGTAAGTCCTCACAGTTGTCCTTGGTCCTGAGGGCCCGCCTTGATGAGATCTACACGGGGGTTTAAGATTTGCTAACGTTCACTGGCTAGATCATGAAGGCCTTCAGCACCACCCTCCCGATCGCCGTGCTGGCCCTAGCTCCGAAGGTCTCGGCTCTGTTTCAGCTCGAGGTCGAGTACAGCGACCTCATGGTCCCTGTCGGCAACGTCAACCTGTTCCACGCTGTGTGGGAGGTACTTTACACCCAGTCTGACCAATACGGCGGGCTGTCGGATCTCACCTACCCGGCCTACACAACTAAGTGCGGTGACCATGGGGCGGACCCCGATCTCAGTGTGACCATCCAGCTGGATGGTCAATGGGGTAACGTTGACAACATCTCTGGGTGGACGATGAGGGATGCCCTGGTCCAGGCCGCATGGAAGACGGTGGACGAGCTATCCAAACCGACAGGATACGATGTTTACACCGAATGCTGGGGCACCACGTGGCAGGAGGGGATCCCATATGACAACAACGCACCGTGCGGGGCACCGAATAAGCCGAGATGCCTCTGCGACATAATTTCGGCTCAGTGCCTTAATCATTCGTGGGGACACCAGATCCCTTCGAAGGTGAAGGTGCAGACGTACGATAATAATGGAGTGCTTCTTCCCGACAATTATGTGATGACTTTTTCATCCAGTTCCAGTCCGGCAGGGGGTGGATGCGGCAAGTACGGAGCGATAGCTGAGGTACTCGCAAGCTTCGTGCCAGGGGTAGGTCCCTTTTTTGAAAAGGGAATCAAAATCGCCTGCAGGCAGTAGAAAGTCGGAGGATAGGAGACTCTGAGTCGCAGATTGCTGAATGGACTACTGAGCGACATACGGGGAGACAGCTGCCGGACTAAAACCTTTCCTTTTGTTCCTGTTGGTAGAGGAGGACTTTGTGCTTCATCGCTTTAGGGCCATTATAACTCAGAAATTGAAGGCTAGAAGTACTCATATTGATATGAAAAATAAAAGTTACCCCGCTTTTTAGTATTCCGCAGTTTTGCTGAGATACGCTTTCAAAGGGTTTGGAAGTCACTATCTCTCAAGCCGATCAAACCATGATGCAGTATCTCTGCTGGAGGAAGCTGACAGTTAATCAAGCCGTGCGGTTCGTGAGACGCTACTCTGGATACTTTCGTGTCACAGAGAGTATTTATAAAGCCCAACGAAAAGTGGTCCGTCTATAAAACTACGAAGTACACCGGACGCTCTTTGGAAAACACGGCCAAAATTTCGGTGACTGCCCGGCCTAACTCCTCTTAACGTTCGGCCAAGGCTTCCGATAGTGCACCCAAGAGTCGACGGAAGTTAAATACAGGTAGATTTACAACACGTGAGTCCAAAGGTCACTTCGACGCCGAAGTTATGTCGTGGACCCTGCTAAAGCGAGATGCAACGTGACGGAAAGCCAACCGGAACAGACATGCCATCCTATGTCCTTCCTAGGGCTTGCTAGATGGAATTGGCTGCTCGCTACAAGTTATAGCGCATCATCCCGTTTCTATGTCTACTGTAAGAGGGAAACTGCGACAAAACAAAAACCCACATAAAGGGCAGCAGAGTGCAAAACGTGACTATACACCGAAAACAAGAACATACGCTACAAAACAGGAGCAGTGTACGATTATAAAAATGTCAATTAATTGTTAGGAAAAGCTAATTATAGTTTAGTTATTACTGTAATGGGGATATAAAACAAGTAGTAATATATAGAGAGTTAATGGGCTTCCATAGTATAGAATTACAGCGTACGAGTGAGACGTGAAATTAGTGAGTAAAGGTTGGTTGACTTCTAAAACAGAGAAGGAGAGAGGGGTAATATAAGCGGACTGCGGACTGTATGGACGTCCGAAGGTCACATGACAGGACCACGTGACCAGTAATAAAACCCCTACCATATTACTAGTTTAATTATAAGCTATAATAATTATAATATATTTAATATTTTAAAAGTATATTAATAATTCTTATATATTATTATTATTATTATTATTATTATTATTATTATTATTATTATTATTATTATTATTATTATTATTATTATTATTATTATTATTATTATTATTATTATTATTATTATTATTATTATTTATTATTATTATTATTATTATTATTATTATTATTATTATTATTATATTATTATTTATTATTATTATTATTTTATTATTATTATTATTATTATTATTATTATTATTATTATTATTATTATTATTATTATTATTATTATTATTATTATTATTATTATTATTATTATTTTTAGAATTTTCGAAATAAGTATTTAAAGCCTTTAAATCTAATATAACTTATAGAAACGAAATTCTCTTATATAATTAAATATTAAAATTAATAATATAAGAATTAAGAACTTTAATAAAACTAAATATTAGAATTACTATTATAATTAATTTAGGGTATTTAAAGCTTATATATAAGCTATTTACTATTATAAAATAATAGTTATTTTAGTATTTTAGTACCGTTTACCAGATTTATAGTACTATTTACGTGACCTTAGTTCAACAAATTCTCTTAATCTGCTCCAGGGCATCTCGCATCTCGCAGAATCAGATATAAAATACCAAGATCGACTGCTTCTCCTATAATTAATCACTTCATTGTCTGTTCAGCATATTTCTCTTCTCGACTTCACTGCCACCTCTAATTTTCATGCCTCTCTGCTCTTGTACCCCTCTTTCTTCCGCCGCCTACTACCTCTTCAGAACCATACCTAATCATGTGCTTAGCATCGACAATACAAGCGGTAACATCTTAACTTACTACACAGAGCATGGCAACAAAGGGAGTCCTAGTCGAGAGCTGTACTTGGAAACGAGGTGCATGGCAGTATGGCCAAGATCTCTGAAGTTCTCCTCGACTCATTCAGAAGCTGCCAACTGTAGAACCCGGGGGTCGACAGATGGCGGTTTCCCCAACGGGGGCTTATTTTGGGACCGTGGGTGCCACATTAAATGTGTGAGAGCCACAGTCACTTCATCCAATATCGAGTCGAAATTCCGGCTTCTTGGTCGTTCTATTCTCGCGCATAAACTCCACCATGCCATCCCAGATATACTCAAACACTTCTTCGTCAAGAGAAGAGCTCGGCGCTTCGGATTCAGTTTCTTTCAGCGGAGTAATCTTTATCTCGTGGATGGAACGGTCGAGTTGTTTACCACCGCTCAGCTTGAAGATGTGCGGCTCGAGATAGGGGATTATTTCGTCGCCGTTCTTGGTGAGATCTAGAGGCAAGAGTCGGTTGCCTGTGCCTTCGAACGATAATTGAACGAGCACGGTGTCTAGTTTGGAAGACTTGGTCGTTCTGGTGGATGATGCTGACCCAGGACGGGATAATTCCCGCTCCATGATCGAGGCGGCGGGTTGGGTCGGCGGTGGGTTGTTGAATGATGGTGGCCCAGAGTTCATAGTAGCAGTCCTCGCAGATGCCCGAAGGGGGATACGGCTTTGTGATTGTATCGGGCTGTCGTGGATACTGTGTATGGAAGTAGCTGATGAGGCCTGGTAAAGCCCCAGCTGTGGAGGCGTTGGTGCGGGGGGTGGCACTTTTGCAAGCTCAAGTGATAGCGGAGAGCTCATAGGTGCTAATGTCTCGTCAGTGATTATTGCTACATTGAACCATCAAGCAAAACCAAGTACGAGAATGAAGGGATACTGCGCTACAAACCTTTATCCTGTCCGCCCCTGGATGGCTGCCTCCTATAGCCTAACAAAACGTCCCCGTGGCGTATCAGTTCTGACCGAACTACCCAGAATTGCTTATAGGCTGTTCCTTTATCCCCAGGTCGATTCCATGTGAAATGGACGTGTTTAGAGACATCGATTATCTTGCCGCCAAGCGTAATTTTCTTCGGGGGTGTTGTCCACTTTACTGTCAGGCCCTGGAATCGCTCGAGTTTGTCCTCCCCAATCAGATATTCCTCGGAGCCGCTAGGGCTCGCCATAAACCAGACTGGCTCCTCCATGCCATATACAATAATCCAATCGTCGCTCGGATTCCGCTGTGACTGCGGTGATCCGCTTGCCGTGGAACTTGGTGTAGGTGGCCCTTGACCGCTACGGCGGTGATTTCGAGGTGTCGTCGTCGCGGATTGCGGTGGAGATCCTCTGAGAGTCTTTAACTCTTCCCACCGACGATCCTCTACCAGGCCCTTGATTTTGTTTCTGGACCCTCCTCCGAGCCGAATACAGTTGCGGTCGACTTGCTGCTGAACTAGTTCTATAATATCGCATGATCCTCTCTTGCACAAAATCTCGACGGCGTCGTCGGGATAGATGTCAACGAGGAACTTCGCGTAGCTGTACGCGTCCGGGTCCGAGGGCGCGCTCATAATCAGCGGATCGAGGCGGATCGGTGGACCTCGCGCCTGGAAGGCTGCAGCAGGGCCTGGCGCGGGGTCTCTGTGGCTGCCCAACAGGCAGGCTGTGAGTGACAGGCGATGACACAGCTCTAGGTGGCACTTACCTGGCTGGACGAGGATGGCCGAGGATGGCCGAGGATGGCCCAGCTCTGGGGCGTTCGTCCTGCCCCACGTGCAAGGTCGAACTTTTGTTCAGAGAAGATGGGATCACAGCGGACGGAGCCATTCCCATCCAAGATGCGGCTCGTCGGGCGTCGGGGCGGGAAGCCTGACTTCTGAGACACATTTTGAGCCAACCTGCTGTCCAATAACAGGTGAGGTGTGGGGGTATAATGGTCCTGTTAAGATACGGCGTGGGTGTGGCGTTCTTGCGCTTTTCCACAGATAGCGCTGCCCCGAGCACTAAGTTGAATGTTTATTAGAGGCGCCCTGTGGAAGCTTCAACGAAGACGCGGAGAAGTACAAGAGCTATATTTAATAGTATAATGGCTTAAATAGGCTCAAAGTCACATCCAGCGCTTTTACTCGCAAGTTATATCGAAAGTTAATACTTATCTTTTTTTGCATCACTACTCGCAACTGCCTCAGGGCTGGTTTCGCAACCCTTGAATGCAGCATCTGGTTAGTGTTCGAACACTAGTTTTCAATTATTAGAAATCTAAGTATTTTGTATATATTCATATACTAGTAACTTTTACTAGTATTCGATTACTTGTAACTGTCTCCATTCAAATCACAGCCTATTTGTTTTAAAACTACTTATTATAAGTCATTCCCAAAAAAAAATTAAGAATTTAAATGCCAGCTTTCGTCCTTTTTAGTTACCTTTATAAGTCTCTCTAAGATATAAACTCTTTCTAAATCTTTATATATGTGACGTGCGCTAGGATTAGGCTCGCTCTGCACTGTTTGCTCGAGCCAAAAGATTACAGTATTCACTGTGAGGTGAATACGCCTAATCACGGTTAAATCACTGGATCGTAGTCACGTGACCCAATACACGTGTCAACTTATTACAATTCTCTTAAAATATATATTGCATTAATTTATTTAATAATAAATAATACAAAGCGTATTTATTTTATTAATTACTTTTTTTTATCTAATAATAAAATTAATCTAGGCTTTAAGACGCTATAATTATAAGAAGTAATTATTAATTACTAGGGAAAGAAAAGCAGGAAATTAGTAAAACTAATAATATAAGCTAAATTAGATAATAAAAATAAAACTAAACCCTTTGTAATTACAAAATTTATTAAGTATTTATATCTTGCGGGATACTTCTAAATTATGCGGATTCTAGCTTTAAGTATTGAGAAATAAATATCAGTAATAATTGCTAATAATTGCTAGTAATTAAAAGACGTGCATATATATGAGACGGGCGCTTACTTAGTTCAAATAGAATACTTTAAAAGAACTAATTCTCTATGATCTTTCAAGATAAACTAAACAAATTTGAAATATCTACAAGTTAAACGACAAAAGATGTCTATATCAGATGAATAATTAGCATTCACGTTTACGTGTAGCACGTACAACCCCCTCAAATTTTGAGGCTAGGACCCAGGCAAAATTCTACCCTGACTACCCCGTCTGCAAGGCTGCCATTCTCTCTTGATGGTCAAGCAGATACTTGAAAGTTGCGAAATCGGTGGGATACACGAACTGAGAAGCATGGCCCGACGCTGTATTATTTTCGATCCTGACACGAACGTCCTCCCACAAGTCCCTCCCAACTGGCCCCAGGAGCTGGACGGCCGAATCTCGTGCCGTGTTGCCAGCGATGATACGGTCGATTGTCCCGTCATCAAGGGCACCAGTCTCGCCGGTCGTTTCCTGGTCTAGAAAGGCAATATCGGCTTTGCGCAAAGGCACCAAGTTATCATCTGCTGGTGTCAATGAGTTAGCTTGTCACACGGCATATACAAGAGTTAGAGTTTGACAACGCCATTGCACGAACCTTGCGGAATCTTATCCTTGAGCAGACCGGCGAGCTTCAGGCCGTGGCTTTCCCTGAAGACCTCGGCAAGCAGGCCATCGATCCGGTTGATAACTTCAACGTTTGCAAGCACGGTATCGTGAACCATGCGCGTCAGTCCCACGTTAGCAAGCTGCACGCGTAGACTCAGATTAGCCTTCGCGCGGTCGAGGTCTTTCATGATATCGGCGAGCGTTTCCTCATCCTTCGTGCCATGCACAAGCTGATGAGCTAGCTGGCGCACCATCCCCTTGTTCCCCGGATCCAGCTCCCTGAGACACCTCACCAGCTTCACCCCGACGGCGTGGAGCTTGGTTAACTCCGAGTTCACGACGGCGGTGTGCAGCGCATCTTCGTCGTCGATGGTGCGGACAAGGAGGTTGATGGTCTCGATCTCGAGGGCATGCTTGTCGAGGGCCGCGGTCAGATTATGGTGGCGCTCGTAGGCATTCCGCACCCGCTTGAGCAGGCGGATCGCCCCTTCTAGTAGTTGAGCAACTGAAGATGCGACTCCGAGAACTTCGGCCTAAGAATTGATGGTTAAGAGTGTTGTTCGTGAGGTGAGAGAACGTACCATTTGCGGATGGACGAATATCACCGGGAAGAACGTGGCTGTGTCGGGCACGTTGCTTCACCCGCCGGGCTCCTAGGCATATATATGTGGGCAGAGTTGTCTCTCATGCAGATCAATGGTTCCACGCGGTTCCATCGCACAAGCGGGCGAAGTGCTAGCGGGGCTTCTTCAACAGCGAAGGCTGATTCTGGGGGGACTTTCTGCTGCGCATGCTAGAGGGGGCTGTCATATCACATAAATGCAAGGGCAGCGGCGCGAATGCAAGTGCAGTACGTGTAGCACTGCGCGGGTAAAGGAACCGTGCGACGTGAGGATATACTTTTGACAAGGAAGCAGGTGGAGGAGAAAGGGTGTGCGACGACGTCATTTAAGATGCATGTTGTCAGCCCTGGGCAGAGCCTAGTTCCCGTGTGCGGGCTGCCTTGGCCGACTACAAGCTACTCGGTATCACAGCTCTCTTCTGATGGTGGGGTTTCAAATTGGCGGCTGAGGCTGAGTTGGCGACCACCAATTTATCTTCTTTCCCCCTCCGCAAGTTCGTTCTGTCCAATGTCTTCCTCTTTGTCGATCCTTCTCGGAGATCTCGAGGATGAGTCTCAATCAGGTCCTGCCCTCGTTGCAGAAGGAGGTGGCCCCGTTTCTCAGCAGAATCGCGGACGAGGCTGTCAGGGTCACAACGAGTAACAACGTCGCAAAAGATTATGCAGTGCAGGTCTGCGGCCCTGTAGCTGGCAGCATACAATACATGTAAGTCTAGACTATTTGTCGTTCGTGCTTGCCACCGCGCTTACGGACGGACCACATAGATTCAACTTTAGTCTGCACTACCATGCTGGCGAGATCGACACCTGTTGGCGCCTTAGTGGCGGGGCCGGTGCTTTTGAAGATTCGACATCTGAACGGCCCCCTCTTCCTAGGACCGCGCAAAAATTCATTGAACCCCCCCCAGGAGACCCCAAATTGGTGAGCGTCTGTTTCTGATCTTGTTTGCAAGTTCTCTGCTCATGCCCTTTTGGATTCAGCAGGACATCCAACGTCTAGCAGGGCAAGCACCAAATACTCACCAGCTTCATTTACATCGCCCCGGCAGGGGCGTTATGCCTGTGCTCGCGACATTCGATCCCAATACGGAAGGGAATTGGATAGCCTCCAGGATTGTGAAGCGCCTAGATTTTGAACACCAGCAAGCCAAAATTCACAAGGACGTGCCTACCTTTATGGGTCAGAATTTTGAGAGGACGAGAATATTTGTGGACTTGACGTGTGGCAATCAGAATAGGAGGCATCGATGCCAGCACCGGTTTTATGTGGTCAACCATTGCAAAGTTTTTGATATTTTGCTGGGCACGAAGCTATGCCCATAACAAGGCTCGAATTAGCCAGCCTGAGATGCTATATGAGGCTGGGATTTCATAGCCCTGTTACTTTTTAAAGCGCAATGTAAGATTACATGTACCTAACTAGTACGTCGTGCTATGAACGGGTTGCCCTCGCGGCCTTAGCTTCCTATACCACCATTTGCCGCAAATCGAACTGTCAGGAGAGAAAGAACCTGGGAAATCATGATCCATGAGAGAAGTACAGGCACAAAGGTACACCGTAGGCAGCAGCTGCAATTCGTCTGCACGCGTACACAACACAGCCTTACGCTGTCCGACGATCGGACATGTTTCGCCTTTGATTTTATTCTGCATAGGCACCTGCTTATCAAGCAGATGAATGCGATTATGCCATATCTCCACAGCAGAATCAGCGAATGAGTGGCTGCCCACTGCTGCGAGGCATGGAAGTGAGGCTGTCGAGAAAGCGTCAGTTGATTGGTCTCCTCCATGGTTCCCCAAATGGCTCAAGCGATGGAGGAGATCATCTACCCCGCGATCTCAGCCCTACCACAAAAAATTGTCCAACACATTTCATTATACAAGACATCACGAGAACCGGTTTCCCTGCTCAACCGAGACAGGAGACTGACAGTACCTTGTCCAAGCGAATCTTATCTGCTAGTATCTTCTGGTCTCCGTCTCTCACGTGGCGGCAGTCATGTCCGAAGAAGCCATGGTGAGGAAGCATCCCCAGCGGTTTTTTGAAACGATATTGACAGATTTCCCTTATAGGAAGTCGCGTTGGCCGCCGCCGATGCATCCAGTATCCTCAATGCAGTCTCAGACCTAATTCAGACGGCAACCGATGTGTATCCAAGTCTCAAAGGGAAGCTTCAGTCTCACACAGGAGAGATAAACAAAGCTAAACTTGTCGTGGACCTCATACGCAATCAAAAAGGGCTGCAGACTTCGGGCGTCATCGCAGGGATTCGAATGCTGGAGAGTCACGGCAAGATTCTCAAGAGCGACCTAATGTCTCTGGGAAAGAACAAAGGCACGGCTACACCATTCTGCTACGCCGATATCAGGTGCCTATACTTACTAACACAACGTTGAATAGACGAAAACAACTTGAAAACGATTGGAGAGAAGCTTAGAGACGCGAGAAAGTCTCTCATTCAACATATTCGACTTGCTAGCGTCGGGCTGGCAAAGGACGATATAGCAATCACAGTTGACACCAAGGTTGTTAAATCAACCGACAAAGCCGTCAAGAAGATTCTCGGTGAAGAATTAGGTCTCGATATTGCGCTCTTTCTGACGAGGCTGGAGCATAACCCGGATGGTAAGTCCGTGCAATCACTTTGAAAACCAAGGCTTTACTAACACATGTATCTTTAAAAAGCGAAGGGCAAGATTCGATTGACTGAGAAGGAGTACGAATATTGGACCCGGCACCAAATCAAGATTGCCCACCCAGAAACCACGACCCTCTCTACGGAGGTAAAGACAAGAATTGTATGCAACTGTCTGGCTAGGGACCAGTCCATCCAGATACTGGGGGCTGTGGGCGTGGATCTGTGGGCGAGCATTGCGTTCATCAAAATTGAGGGTCTCGTTTCCATGAATGAAGCGATCCAGATTGCAGTTCCTATAACATTGGGTGTATTTCGGGAGGTACTCGACACACAAAATCAACGGATCGCCGCCAGTCATCCTAAACGATAGGAAGACCAGGATGTGCGGTCTTTTTCCAATGCATAGTTTTATGCCTCTTTTCCAGACAGCCAAAACTTAGTCTATTATGTAAGGTAGCTAGCTGCCTTAAGAAAGGGGGGCTGTTTACCTATATGGCGCCGCTAACTCAATTTCTCCACCTCTACTTTTAACCCATTTTCATAGTTTCAAAAGGGCCACTAGAATAATCACCTTTCCATTAAAGAATTATTCCTTAGAAAATTGCAGCAGTGCCAGCATTCGCTCCTCAGACTTCACAAGATATTGAAGGGGAAAAAAGTTCTTGCTATTCTTTTCCTTCCAGCATTTCCCTATACATCATCCTGTGCACGTAACATTCCCCTACCAAATGGTACAGCCGCCCATCAGGGTCTTGGCTAGTCACGATTTGGTCAAGCTCGGGATCGATTTCGTGGCGCAAGATATGGGGTGTTCTACTCCCGTGCGAAGATCACGGCATAAAGCGGGTATTTGGACCCTTGACAGCCCCAAGGGCGCAATTTAGGGGGTTGAGCCCGCCGTAAGGCTATGTCACTTTAGGCCATATACACTAAGAGAACGCAAGAGGCGCTGTAAGACATTCGCAAGGTATGAGAAGATCTTTACCTCGTTAGGGGCTAAAGCGCTACTGGCGGGGCAATAGCGCTTGGGAACTCGGTAAGCAGTTACTGTAGGACTCTTTAGCGAGGTTTTGCCCCCGTCTTAGAGCGTGTTTTTTTAGGGCAATGACCTAGAATTATAGAGTGAATTGTAACCTAGTGTGCTAGAAACAGACACCAACGTGCTGTTAAAGGACATTTAAATGCCCTATAATCCCATCACTTTATGCCGTGATCTTCGTAATGTGCTGGATCCCCGCTAACTAAATTTTGAGACTGGTCTCGAATCACACCCTAAGAAATGATAGCTGAACTAGTCCGTCTTAAAGCGCCTAATCAATGAGATAGCGCTTGGATAAACATGAGAGCAGCCGTTGGGATGTTTCCATTATACATTTGTGCTTCCGTAATATTTCACTCCGTCAGCTGGGCAAATGGGTAGTCTTCCTTCGGAGATGAATGCGATAGTCCTCATTGATTACCGACGTAATGAATATTCTTCTTGATCCAAGCTACAGTTGATTGTTGAACTCAAGGGCATATAACAAGTAATCACAAAAGGTACAAAAATGAAACAAGAGCCACCAAAAACAGTCACAACCGACTTTTGCCGCGTTCTTTCAGATTCTATTAAGCTGTTAACCCAAGTCTGTGAGCTTTCGCTTGGTGCCTTACCTTTAACACAAACTTCTTGAGCAGATTAGCCAGTGTAAAACTCTGAGTGACTAATCCCGGTGATGTCAGTCTCCGAGAACGAGACACCGTACTTGCAACTTGAAGCGTCCGTATTCGTCGCCACTTCGCCACCCGTCCTACTTTCCTCATCCATATCACGGAAATTGCCCTGATCCCCCATTTTTTTCATGAATTCCCGGAGCTTTTGCTTGCTCAATTCCATGGTATTTCTCTGTATGGGTTTAGCGGAACGAAATTCGAGGACCAACACACGGCTGTCAACAAATGCCGCCACCGGGTCATCATGTCTGTTGCAGTTTTCCAGGGTAACCTTGGCCAAGGAAAGGCAGCGCTCTGCTTGTTCCAAGCAATTTAGCCGCAGTTTAACATTCCCATACTCCATATAGCCGTATAACTTCTCGATCTTGTACTTCACATCATCTAGGAGCTCCAGCTTTGGAATGACTTGGGACAATAGAGAGTCTGCAAGCTCATATTCTAGGAGCTGGCCATATATGCTTCCCAAGTGAATTCCTTCCCATAGAACCTCCGGAAAGCTTCGGTAGTCAATGTCAATCCTCTCATCAAGAAGTTTGTGCAGGTCTTGAATAGTTACGTGCAACTTCTGGGAGTTCTCCAGGCCGTTGTAGAACTCTAGCAAAGAGCCCAGGATTGATATTTTTCGATGGTGTAGGCCAAGTTCGTTGTAACTAGCCAGCAGGGGAATAAATAGTTGCAGTGCCTCCTCGTCACGGCCCGTGTCTGACAATAGATCTCCCAGGAAGCCTTGGCAGTCCAGTCGATCAAGAAATCCACTAGTCCCAAGCTCTTCAAATCCAGTAATCGCCTGCCGATAGCAAGTTTCAGCCTCCTCGTACAAGTCGTCCTCTTCCAGAACCTTTCCCAGGTTGTGTATCGTCCGCAGGGTTTCTAAGGACGATGCCCCAAAGATCCCCTTATACCCAGATACGACTCTGCGATACGCTTCGATTGATTCCGGCAACTTCCCTTCGGCTTGGTAGATATCTGCCAATTCTGCAAAAGTTTCAAAGACTTCTACCGAGCCTTGACCTTTCTCTTGAACAAAGACATCAACAAGACGAAGATATTCACTCGCTGCCTCGGCGAACTCTCCTCTTTCCCTATGGCTTTCTGCTTTGTTTTTTATTGTGTTTGGTAAGACGCCCTCGGGGCTTGCCATGTTATCTTCGTATTCTTGCTCAAATATAGTGGGTGGCGCAAGTTGGACAGATGAAGCTGAGTGAAAGGTTTGAAGTGGAGGAAGGTCGACTGATCGTAACTGAGTATCAGATTCCTCCTCACAGATCGGCTCTGGAGTAAGAAAATGGATGCTTTCTCTTTCTTGAAGCGGAGTATATGGTGTGCCGTGTGGAGAACTTATGCTGCTTGGAGCGCTTAATTCATCACGCATTTCCAGCGGCCTTGAAAGAGGATAGCCGTTGCTCTCTGCGAGTTGTGTGTGATACGCGCCGCCTGGAGAGCTGGCGCCCTCAATATATTCCACAGTTCCGGAAAGAAAATCAGCATTATTCTCTGCAAATAGAGTATGACGTGTGCTGTTGGAAAGAATTGCTTCATTGTGGAGTTGCTCTGCTGCTAGAGCATCGTAGTTGTCTTCTGGAGATGGAGTATGGTGTGTAATGTGCTGAGGGGTTGCTACTCCCATGATGTCAGAATGGCTTGAGTCCGTTATAGTATCATTCCCATTACCAGCGTTATCCATTTCCTCCACGGGCTGACTGGTGCGCTTCTTGAATGCATCAATTTTTTTTGGATTGATTTTGATGCCGCGATTGTAAAACGTTGTGCTCTTCCCCTGCTCTCTGCTTCTGCTCTCCTCTGTAGCTGCAATGAAACCCATTTCCGTTGCGGTTATATTCTTCTCGAATGCCCAATGCTTCAATTGTTCTTTGAATTTACGTTCACTGACCAAATATATGTCAGTGTCTCTGCGTCTACGAATGAGTTTGGGACACGCCGTCCAAAGATCCCAAAGTAAAGGAGGAAAGTGGCGAGGGGGGCAGACCTGGGCGTAAAATTGTACTTATTCTTTATTATCTGCATAGTACTCTTGAGTGTCTTATTATCCACCATATAGAGTTCGTGGATCTCCTCTCGGTGAGATTCCCATTGCTGCTGTTTCCTCTGACGACTGGATTTGTTCGTGGTATCGGACGTCTTCGCTTCTGAGACTTCGGGTCTCCCAGCTCCGTGGCCCTTGAGTTCTGTTGAAATTGGTACGCTACCATAGCTAGCTTACCAGTCCTTCCAGCACCAGGTTCAACCACTAATTTAGGGTTCTCCACTCTCATTTGTCATGCGTCACTCGCCGAGCTTACCAAGCTTACTAGTATATCGTCATTTTGATTACCTTTGGTTTATCAGCTGATTGATAATGTATCGGAGAAAGCGGGTTCGGTATCACCGGTATCGCCGAAGGGTAATGGGAATAAATCCCTTACTTTGGACATTTTTCCTCTGTTACCAGAACTCACTCTTCTGTATCTAGTCATTCTGCAGTCTGTCAACCTTCAATAAATCGATTTTCCATCAATAAATCGATTACTTTTCAATAAGTTCAGCATCAATTCTCGATCGGGTTGCACGAATGAATTCCGAGAAAGGCGAAGAGATTTGTATTTGTTGAAGTTTCAAAAGTTCTCTCCATGAGCAAACTTTGGTGGTGCTGGAACCATTGACCGCCACAAAAGGGGCTGTGTCAACCCTGCACAATCAAACCAATCACGGTCGCAGCAAAAGTGCAGAAATGAAAACTGGCCAACCAGGATGAGGGGGAGAGAAGAGACAGTGCAGAAATGATCAGATATTTGCAAATGAAGAAGTTAGCGTGAGAACGACATATTGTATTCGTTTGATAATTTCTTTTGTTTCAGATTCGTATCATATATTGTGGTTATCACGTTAGCGTCCTGGCCGTTACCAACAAGTTCTCAGTGGATGAAAATATAGCTGGGCTTGGAGATTCATTGCAAGATTCGAGAATGAATTTTTCAGCAGAAGCGACAGATGAGTTTGTGTACCGAAACCATTGTAAACGAGGCCGAGTGAAATGTTCTCCAGCCGTCTCACTTTACCAAAAATAACGCCTATTAAAGCGTAAATCGAACCCACTCCCACACAGAAGACCCTGTATACGTCCTCTGGCCGACGAAACCTCCCGTGATCTGACCAGCCCATCGCGTATAGCCGCCGAGCGGCAAGGGTGGAGCCCATGCAACTTGCCCAGCAACATCTGCCACAAACACGCCATCTTTCGTGTTATACACAATATGGAAACCGCCCGGATTACCAGTTGTGCTCGTTGGTGGGTACGTAGAGTTTGCCCCAGTTGGTCTGGCTGTGAGACCTGAGCCGACGCCAATGATCCTCCCGTCGCGAGCCAGGTAGCCGCTGACGTTCTCAGTTCCGTCGTAGTTAACGGTATCGAACCACACAAGTGAGTATGGGCCAATATGGCCATGACCCCAGTACCAACTCTTCACTGCTTGAGGGAGTGACTGTAGTCCCCAATTCTAAGACTTCATTAATGTGGTCTGCACCTGTAGTAATTGATACGAACTACCTTGTCATGGTATCCTGAGCCAGTGAACTTTAGCTCCCCAACGCCGGCTAAGTTGAAATCGATTTTTGCAATTGAGTCAGGAATTGCGTTGGCCCATCCGATTACAGGTGACAAATGCTCCGACAAGTTTTTCCCCGGTATATAGGGGTCCTCCGGGTAGTGGGCTGGTGCAACCTTAATTGAAGTTAGTCTCAGGATACATTGTAGATTTCCACGATTTATAGATGCAAATTTTTGACGGGGGAAGCTGATATCCAATAAACATACCGAATTGAAGATCATAGAACCCTCAATACCCAAAGCCGGGGAGTCGATAACAATCTTGTAATAGCTTAGGTCCGTAGTTCCCTGAAAAGTGAAACCTGTGCTAGACCAATTCCCCTTTATGCCGAATAGTCCATCCGAAATGGTCACTGGTCCTGCGAAGCCAAACTGTTGATATTCAGTTCCGTTCGGGTACATAGCGGTGAAAACCACAAAATTGGTCGTCCCAAAGCCAGTAGCAAAGCCTAGAGTTGTGGCCAGGGCGGTGAAGAAACTGACAGTGAGTTGGTAGGTGCCATCGCTGGAGATGGCATCGAAATACCACCAATCAAAAGAAGTGTCATTGACGATATCGATCTTCGGCCCATCGAAAAAAGGAGTGCCCCCGGAGTAAAATTCCGCGATGGTAGGTCCGTTGCCTGGATCTGTCGGGATAATTTTGGTGACTGCGAAAGTCCCCACTGCGAAGAGCGTTTGCAGAATGAGGGGGAAAGAGAAGCTTGACTTCATAATTGGAATTTTTTGGGGTATTCTACTTTCAGTGTGGTTTTCGGCTGATACCCCCGAATTCTGGGGAGAATTTGCAAACACTTTATAGCTTCGATTGCTCAGCCTCCGAAGGCATGGTCTACATACCACGCCGGCTGACCCTGAGTTGATAGCGGCCTACTCGCGTTCCTCCCTTGCCGCTCAGCTTGCAGAAATGCATCAGAATGTCACCATTTGGTGCTTTTCTTGCATATTCGGTTAAGACTGGCCAATCCATTGTAGCTACTCGCCAACACAACCCAAGAACGGAAGCTCTGAAAAGTACTTGTGAATCGAGAAAACTGTACCTGTTGATCTCCTGTGGAACTATCCTATTCGCTTTCGACAAGTGGCGAGTGTATGATACAAAGGCAACGACTTACGCACCCCTTATATTGCTCCAGGTATTAAAATTGCTCCCGAGAGAAGTACCCGAATCTCTGAAGAATTCTGCACGCACTTTCTTGTGGCTTGATCAACGAGACAGTGCCTGCGCACTTCTTCAACCGGTATAGGCTAATTGCGAATGGATGATGGTGATTGGATTGAAGAAAATCAGTGCCTTATCACCCTGCATGCTCACCACTGGCCAAGTCAACAGTTCGTGCAGGTCGCAGCGTTACACCAGCGGCTCACGCACACTCTGTCCCACCCCAAAACCCCGATTTGAGGATTGGTAACTAATGACATAGAATAATCATGCAAACGGGTGCTTCGGAAACGTCCTTGATAGGCTTCCTGCGCTGACGACTTTTGAGCTCCTTCAGCATGATATTTCAGCTTGGAAGAAGTCCATCACTGGAGTTATGTGCGGCAGGGCTTTGATCTGTAAGAAGGGA
This sequence comes from Hyaloscypha bicolor E, assembly GCF_002865645.1. Classification (NCBI taxonomy): domain Eukaryota; kingdom Fungi; phylum Ascomycota; class Leotiomycetes; order Helotiales; family Hyaloscyphaceae; genus Hyaloscypha; species Hyaloscypha bicolor. Next base: position 1,697,520 of record NW_020194518.1, on the reverse strand, counting down.
TAGCAACAAGAGGACGTTGAGACCTACAGTCGACGTCGTGATCGAGAACTTTTGAAGAACGTAAGTCATCAAGAGGACAAAGGATTGATGAGCAGAGTCGAAGAAGAAATAATGGTTGAGTATGACCAGGTCCTGGAATCCAATTGAAGTGTTGAAATTTGTTTGCATGAATATGAACTATCAAGGAAATATGTGCAGGGTATCATACAAACATACAGCGCCAATGAAAAGCGTAAAATCATAGCGACGCATTCTGGTGCTTAACAACAGGCAAACAATAAAGGGTAGTCAGCCAAAGGCACCACAATCTAAACGTCTGCTTATCAGAAGCCAAAGTCTTCAAGAAGAGAGTACGTCCCGCAATGACAGCACCTAGAAGCGCTGGCAAGCAGTACCCAACTGTTCCCATGCGCCAAAAGGCAGGCACTAACAGGGAGAAAAGAAGGATGACCGCCGCACTCCCCCATCTTGTTGAGTCATCCCCACAAACAATCGGTAACGTCTTTCTGTTTCGCAAGCGATCTCCTTCCTGGTCTTCCATGTCTTGAAACTGAATTGTGCAAGTGATAACTGCTGCGATGACCCCCAGCCACCAGTACGCATCCTGATTAAGGGTGTGGTCAGGATAGCCACAAGCAACTTGGCTCGCTCCGGCACCAAACGACACAAATCCAAGAGCGTTGTTAATGTGCCGTACAAAGAAGTTCTCGTCACCAGCACCTAGGTCGTTGTACACCCAAGTCAATATCATCAACGCGGCGCTGGCTTCTCGACCACCAATATATAACGATGACAAACACACGACCGGAATCGAGACTAGTAGAAGGTGTCGCGCTTGTGTAGATGTAATTCGTCCGGAGGGGATCGCCCTCCAAGGTTTGTTTATCGAGTCTTCGAGAACTGAGTTTGGGAGACGCTGATTCGCCAAATTAAAGATCCAGAGATTCGACCATGTCCACAGCAAGACACTTGGAAGTCGCAGCAGGAGCGTAACTATGTTTGGTGTCGAGTTCGTGGTGAGGAGGTCACCGGAAAGAGCACTTGAGAACGCAAAGATGGTCGCAGGATATATCGTCGTCTTTATGTCACTCCGTGTGATGAGATATGCGGTCTTCAAGTGGTAGAAGATAGACCTTGGATGCTCCTACATAATATACAAAAGTCAGCAAGTGCAATGGAAAGTTATCCTCACCAATTTCACTTACCTCATTGTACATTGCAAGAACTTCCAGATCATCCTTCTCCATCTCTCGAACTTAAAAATTCTTTGACTGGCATCAGCGGCAGTGAAGACGGTGGGAACTGGGTGTACAGTACACAGTTGAGTCGATATATCAGGGGCTCATTAAACGGAGACGACCGCCTTGGCCGCTCTCTCCCACCGCATCACTCTTTTTGGACATTGATTACGAAGTCGAAGCGGGAAGCCGTTTTCCAAAAGTCAATAATCTTCATTTGGATCGGCGAGGCCCCTGTTACTGTACGCGAGGGAGATCGTATGAGTTCCCGAAATCGATATTTCGACCCCATGTCTCAGGCAGGGGCGTTTTATTGAACCACATGACGATCCAAGCTCAGAGGTTCTTCGCTGGCGAAGAACTTTCCTCCGGGGAGATTAGGAGGAAAATTGTGGACTGAGACCTTCCCCAGGATATTTCTTTTTTCGAAAGAGTGGCTGAACACTTACTTAAGATCGGACTCAGATCTAATCATTTAAACACCAGAAAGAAGTGAAAATCCACAACTGGAAAGAGAAGCCGTTCAGAGTTTTTTTTGTTGTATTATATCCCAAGATGATTAAGAGCTGGTGAGCAGGCATGAATCAAATCAAAGTTACCGAATTCCGGTACGACTCTTCGTCCCAGCCTGCTGAACTGTGGGGTACAGGTTGCATTGATCCCTGTGCGAACCCCGGAAGCTCAATGTTAAACGGGATCGTAAGCACGGGCCGGCCATTCTCAGCCCCGGAAGACTCGCGCAGAAACCTCTCGGCCGTGCCGTTTCCTGTCAAATAATCTTACTGAGGTGTGACAAGAAGGTTATTGACTATTCTTCCATTATTAATGGCAACAGCAAAACTTTTTAAGTTTCCATAAAAAGAGGATCCAGGGAGGAAAACCGAGGAGATAACTTCTCGCCTGATCTTCTCTACTCGCTACAAGCTGACCTCCTGCAAAAATATGGCCTGGGACGCTGAATCTCAGAACTACAACAAACAAGGTTCCATGTCTTCTTGTACACTTATTTTAGAACACACGCAAGGACACCGATAAGAGTCTCATATCCACAGGCAAGTGGCTGAGCTGAGACTGTAACGGCGGGAGAAGTTCCACTGTCAAAGTTTCGCAAATCGCACAGGCATCCCAAGCCACGATTCCAGCTCCCACTCCCTGCAATCGAGCCCGCCCCTTGCAGAAAATCACAAAACCTTCCAGGAACAGATCCAGCACGTCACCAAACGACGCCCCCTTGAGCAAGGACCACCGATCGTAATTTTATTTTATATCTTGTCATCTTGTGAGGTGCTCCTGCTCGTGATGGATGTCAAGATCCTGGTGATTTACCGTAGTACCCGCCCACTCAACTCTTGGTTCTATGTGTCAAAGCTGCATATTTTCAATTTTGTGAAGAAGGCATTGTCTTCTTTGGGTGGCATCAGCCGGGCAACCGTCAACAATACCAAAGTTGTGGGGTGCGGAGCTCACAGGAGTTATTTTTAACAAAGTTTCACAAGGCATGGCTTCGATCTCGTATGTTGGCGTATTGGCGAAGAGTATGGACGAGAGATCAAGAGCAAGGCGCAATGGGATGAGCAGAAGGTGTGGATTCCGTGCTTTCCTCGCCCTTTCCATCATTACTGTTTCTAGACGGCGACGTCCAATCTTCAAGAACCCGAACGAGCAAAAGCTCTCCAGAAGTTGAGGAAGTCCTGGACAGATAAACTGCTTCAAAGGATCTCTTAGCTTGGAACCAGTGCCAGTTCATACCGTACTTCATGGCCATCGTCTCTCAGAAGTTGGAGTATGAGTCAAGGACTTGAAAGAGCCTCCTTCCCGAGATACGCTTTCCGGGAAATGAAAATTCGGAGACGGCATGCCGAGCAACTCAAGGTGTGTTACATTGCCGGGGTTCTCAGCCGATCTTGACTAGGGAAGCACGTTTTGCCAAGGATAATAGAATGAACCTCAGCTTTCGTTGCCTAACACGCCAGCTCTTCCAGGGAATCAGCTCCCCGGAAAAAAGTTGACTCGCTAATCGATACCGCGATTGTCAATGATTTTCAGGGCCCTAGCAGTAGGCGTCAGGGGGTTAGGATCTTTTAACATTTGGATCGTGCAGGATCATGGGCTGATATCAGTGCATGGTCACAAGATGAGGCTTTGAACGGGGAGCATATCAGTGAATTTTTCACGCACTGATGGACGACGGAAAGTTGGTGTTACCAGACTTCTGATGAAGAAGTGCATGCCAATCTCTTGATCGAGGCAGGGTGAGGGAGAAGATACACCGGGAAGCCGTCTTTCAACCTCATTGACCCTGGTTTCCAGCTTGCCGCACTCCACATTTCTTGAAGGGAACCGTGTGAACCTCAACCTTGTTATTGCTTCAATTGAATCGCGATCTCCATCGAAAAGTATTTGTGTTTTCCAGCCTCGCCGAAGAATGCTTGCAGCCACAACTATTCAACGATAAAGCACGACAGATATATATCCTGACTGCCACTGAGACTCGGAACTTTTCCGATTCTAGGTCTTAAATCAATTTTGTATGATGCAACATTGACACGACCCCTTCGACCACCATCTTTAACATCCTCACTATGTTTGAATCATTACAACCCATCAGTTATGCAGTCGTGTCCATATTCTTCTTCATCTCGTCTATAACAACTTTGCTTCGAATATATGCACGAGGCTACCTCGTCAGGAGTTTTGGGTTGGACGATTGGTGCATGTTTTTTATTTTGGTATGTTCCAGGCCACGTTATTAGGAATCGAGTTCTGACTGAAGATATAGTTTTTCAACGCCGGCCAACAAATTATTCTGTATTACTTCCTCCACTATGGCGCCGGACTACATTTGACGACCGTTTTCACAACCCACCCCGAGTGGCTCACGAATCTTACATACGTCAGCAAATGTTCCCCAATCAAAGTTTTGTTCAGACTTGCTAATTGCTCACAGGCTCTTTTTGCTGAGGAAATTTATTATATCTGGATGCACTGGGTCATCAAAATGGCTTTCCTGCTTTTCTACCTCCGTTTTGCCACAACTCGAACCTTCAGATGCCTGGTTTACGGAACCATGGGTCTCAATACCATCTTTTCAATCATCACATGGCTTCTCTATGTCCTTCAATGTATGCCGTTGGATGCTATCTTCCACCCAGCTGCCCATCCCAAAGCCAAATGCGTGGATCGTGCTGTTCTTGCTTTCGCTCCTACTGGATTTGTAAGTCTTTTCAACCGCCGCTTCCAAAGAACATACCTGACTCCAGATAAAGAGTGCCTTCATCGATATAGCAATCCTCATCCTCCCAATTCAGCCACTCTGGCAAATCCAAGTTAGTGTCCGCAAGCGACTCACCCTCATCGGCATTCTCAGTCTCGGCAGCCTCGTCGTCCTTGTCTCTATGCTTCGAATCATTGTCCTCGTGCAGTTCGAGAAGAATATCGACCTCACCTACACCCTCGGTAAACTCATCATCATCTCCTCTATCGAGATCGATCTCGCCATCATCGCTGCCAACGCTCCTTCGCTGAAAATCTACTGGTCAAAATACATCTCCCGACCAAATACACCGACGAGAAAAGATCAGTATGAGTCTATTACTCTTTCGACGATGGAAGGAAAGAAGGTTCTGTCCCAGGCATCGAGCTGTCATATTTCGAGTAGTAATAAAAGTGGTGCGAGGAGTAACATGATAAGTCCTGAGATCATGGCTGAAGAGGCGGATATTGGTATTGCCATCTCGCACGAGAGGATGCTCGGGGAGTTGACCAGGGGAAGTCAGGAGGCGTTATGGAATAGTGAGGACGGGATTATTGTTACGAGTTCGGTGGGTGTGGTGGTGCAAGATAAGCCGAGGCAGGAAGCTGGTGACTTGGAGGCAAATTATTATGTTTTCGATAAGGAGTAGGGAGATAATGGGTGGCGATTTGTTTTCTTGTTGATATTAAATGAGATACCCTGGGATACAAATATGGTGGCGTGGATATGGTTATGGATATGTAATGTAAATGAACTGTAAAGTATTTGAGGAATTAAGGAGTTTTCCCTGTTTGACACTCTGACTGTGTTCGAAACGGCTTGAATTTGGGGAAGCTTGCCCTGAAACCCCCTGAGAAGAACCCACAACGACCCCTCATTTTACCCCGCCAAATCACGTGAATGCACCCCTCATAATGAGAAACATTTTCCTTGCGCCTTGCGTGTTGTTACAGACTTATCAGGAATCGAGGCAGTCAACGTTTGTAGAGAAGGATTAACTACGTGTACGTGTAAATTGAACAATAATATATATATATTCAAATTAGGAGGAAGAAAGGAGAGATATGAAAATAGAAGAGGAAATTTGCTTTCCCTTTTCACTTGATGCAAATGCAACCTGTGCGCAACATCAATTATCGAAGATTGACTTATTATATTAGTCGACAGTCGTGTTAGCACATGGGTGTGATTTGCACTTTCATATCTATCTTAGTTGACCTTACCGGATAGCACGGCATACATAACAATTCTCCCTCCCTGACTCTTACTTCCGTGTTTCTTTGCTTTTTGTAACCAGGACCTATCAAGACGCTCACTTGGGTCACACGCCTGATCTAGGCCTCGTCACCAAACTGCATCGAGAATGCCAAGTGGACTTTACAGGAAACGATGCTTGTAGATGCTACGAGAAGGAGGTGTGGGACAATTTCTGTGTGGGTGGTTTAAGGGCTAGTCCTGCGGGCTGGGCCAACATTTCCACTAAAATAACTTGTAAGAATCAGTGCGTTTGGCGCTAAAAATCACTCCCGCCCCTTTCCCTCGCGCACCCCTCCTTAGAACCCCCCCCCTCTGCGCCCCTTATAACCTAATAACCCATATCTAGCCTATAAAAATTTCTTATGTATAAGAAGTACTATATCGTACGATTAATTAGCCTACTTTTAGCATGACCTAGATCGTTATTAAAGAAGGTATAATAATTGCCATAATACTTAAGTTTTTGTATTCGCAAGCCAGCTACGCTCAAAAAAAGTGATTTTGAATGAGAAAATCTTATATATTATAGTATATAATGTTACAAATGCAACTCTTACTAGAATTCCAGTTAAAAATTATTATAATTTAAAGTAAGTGCTATAACTTAATATAATATTATATTAAGTTTAAAGTAAAGACTATAATATTATAAAATATAAAGAGTTTTCTCATACTATCCCATTCTTTCTCTTAATAATACAAAGAATACTAATATCTAGGAGTTTTTTTTTCAACTCCTTTAATTCTTCTCTAGTTCTAATATATAAGGCTTATACTTTAGCCGTAGTTTGGTAGAGATATAAGGGGGTAAGGTTGGAAGAAGAGGTGTTACGTGGCACCAGTCACGTGGTGCCACTGCACGTGACTTAGCGTGTAGCCAGTGCTTTTAGCCCGGCACACAGCCTTCAGCTCAATTCAAGCTCTTTACCACCACTGCAATATCACCTTATCGTGACAAGAGGTGTGGGAACAGAGGTGCAAAAGACGATTTTAGTGTCAAACACGCTGATTCTTACAAATTGCTTTAATTGAAGCGTTAGGGATGTCGATCACTCAGCTTGGTGAGGCTCCGGATGACACTCGTAGTGCGCTAAGAGGCGTCCAGAACCAGGGGGCTGGAAAGTTCGCTTCTCCACTGCTTCGCTGACTGCAACCCCTTCAACATTCCACCCAAATCTAAGGCAACGTTCCCCTCTTCAGGGCTCTGCAGGAGGCTCGCCAACTTTAAGACCCATTATCCTTGCCATCGCAGCAGAAGGACCTCCTATTCCGGCGTCCATGAGGGGTTACAGGGTCTTCTGATGGTTTGGCCCTCAACTGCTAAAATCACCGAAAATGGGGGGTACATAAGCCCCTCGATCCCTCGATCTCGTTGCCTCATCTGCTGCGCAACATCAGTTCGCATTTTCATCGACTGTTCCCAAACCATTATCTCAGGTCCCCGAATCGCTGTTTGCCACCCACGTCTCACTTGAGCCATTCAGCGTGTGGCGCTCACGCTCCCGCACAGATGCCGCGAATTTTCAATGATACTCAGCCTACTCCACCGGGACCCGGGCCATCAAAGCCTCTCCAGAGCTCTGGTTATATGGAGAATTCTCTCAGAAGGCAGTCGACCTTCTCCGCCAACCTAGGCAGCCCCGATGCTCCGCGCAGGTTCTCCATCACAGCAGATTCCATTTCCGATCTTCCTCAACCTCATTACAGCAGTACTCACACCTGTGAAATATGCGAGGAACTATTCATGCACGCGGATCACCCCGCAAAGGCCAAGGTGGTTTACAATAATCCGATGGAGAGATACCGCACGAGTAAGCTGCTTGAGGCTGCGAGGAATGGATGCTGTTTTAGTTCGATTTGTATCAAGGCGGCGGCGGGGTTTGTAAAGAATCCTGTGGCGCCTGCTTTAAGTATGGTGAAGACGGATCCGGATGAGCAATTTAGATTTGCGATTTATACCGGGGAACCAGATACTATTATTGAACTATACGAACATCCAGGTAAAATTACGTCCTAGTCCTTCTCCAATCCCAAGTTGCGCGATCTTCATCTAGTTGTCTTGCAAGTACTAACAATACTTCTCAGATGATCCGTCGCCGTGGTCTCTAGTTGCTCCCGCAAGAGATATATCAATCGACAGCTCCTCGGACGATTGCTTCGAGCGCGTCAAGGGTTGGATAAAAGATTGCATGGAAACGCACGTAAAATGCGACCTCGACTATTCCGACGAGCCTCCCACCCTCCCGAAACGTGTCATCGACGTCGGCGTCGATGGTGGCCCAATCAAGCTCGTCGAACGTGACGGCGTGAATGCCCGTTACGCGGCTCTGACATACTGCTGGGGCGATGATACCCAGCTCCGAGACGTGAAGCTCCTTCTTTCTCGATATGAAGCTTACAAGAAAGAAATTCCTCTCGATTTGCTACCGAAAACACTTTACGACTCTGTTATGATTACTAGGAAACTTGGGATTAGATATATCTGGATTGATTCTCTCTGTATTTTGCAAGATTCACCTGCAGATTGGCAGGTAGGCAGTTCGCGGATGAGCAATATTTACACAGCGGCCGTTGTGGTGATCGCTGCCACGGGAGGAGCAGGTTGCACAGACGGCTCTTATATTGGCAATCGCAAAAAGTTACGTTTAACATACGTTGAGGAGAACGGGAAAGAGCGCGCCCTGTATGCTCGTCTTGCACAATTTCCGTTCTTCGACGACAGGGCGGATGTCCGCAGCGATCCACACAGTTTAGGAGAAAGCCACTTGTCCCGGCGAGGGTGGACATTCCAAGAAGTTCTTCTGGCAAGACGAACGATAAGTTACAGTAAAGATGAAGTTTTATGGGATTGCATGGAGCGGATTTCGTGTGAGTGTCGGCTCGACGGCTCGATCAGATCACAGCGAGACGAACGTCGAAATTCGAATAAACCGATGACACAGTTAACAATTCATTCCCCATTCCTCGAACTCTTTCAAGACGGGAGGCAAACTCCGTCAGAGGACAATACAGCAAAGTTGTATGCGAAGTGGTATGCAATGCTGGAGGATTATACGGGCAGGAACTTAACGTACCCGTCCGATAGATTACCGGCGTTCTCGGGGCTAGCAACGATGATGAGTGATGTTGTAAATGATACGTATTTCGCTGGGTTGTGGGAGAGCCAGATTCCGTATGCGCTGCTTTGGGTACGGCACAGTAGGATTCCGTTTGAGAGGCATCAGTCGAGAGGAGACTGGGCGCCGAGCTGGAGTTGGGCTTCTGTAAGTTGTAGGGTTCGACAAGAGACACCTTCGGAGTTTACTTCTAGTGTGGAGATCATCTCGATAGCTGCACCGCCTTCCGGGATCAATCGCTACGGGAGTGTCGCGGAAGGAAGGATTGAGGTGAAGGCAGTGTTGATGCCGATTACGATTGATTTGCAAAGTATAAGGAAACAAATGCTGGCCGATGCTCACGGGTTTGAGTGGCGGGGCACTGCACATGCTGTTGGTCATTACGTCACGGGGAATCAGGCCTGCCACCCGAAGATGAAGATCGTGCTAGATCTGGGAGAGACCTGGCTTGATCCTGACTCTGAAGTTATCCATAGTCCTGAGGTCCTTGGGCTGGAGGTTAATGAAGTGGATAAGTACTTTTTGATGTTTGTTGGGATGGAGGGGGTTAAAGGGCAGAACGAGGCGCAGCCTTGTTTCCTTGTTTTGGAGCAGATCAAAACGGAGGAAGGAATGAAAACTATTAAAAGAGTTGGAGCGAATTTGAGATTTTGGCTTCCGAAGGGGGCGGAGAATTATGATCGGAAGCTGTTGGCGCAGCAGGCGCTGGCTGGCACGAAGGAGATGACCGTCATCGTTTAGGAACAAAGCTTCGACTGTTTTGGTTGCTATCAGTTTAAGTCTAAATATAGTCCATGCAGAACAATAGAAGAGAGTTCAAAACCAGGGAGGCCGAGTGGTTTCAGCCTTCAAATGCGAGCGGTTCCTTCGCCTTTGCCCGCTTGCACCCAAGATCAAGAGATGATATTGGCTTTCATGTTCAAAACTCCAAGTGCTAGAATGTTGCCCCAGCGAGTCGGGACCAATGAAGTAGCTATCAAGATAAACCAGCATGGCACAGCTTTGCAACTCAATGCGATATCTCCAATTGCCAAAAACCTGTCTGTCCTCTTCTTCTTTTCCCATCAAACTGGAGTGCAACTTCTTCTTGCCATCCTCCCTCATGCCGTTCAATCCAAATTCGTTTCTGTGCGCATCTCAAGAGAGCACAGGCAATGGCAACTTTTACAACGGTCCCAGCCGAAGAAACGACCACCTCTAGGGGTCACAATTGGCACTTCGGGAGTGTTGACATCGTACCCACCTAAGCTTACCGAATCGATATCGACCGCAACGGATTTTGTGTTCCCGCAACGGGAGCCAAGAAAGGGGATAAACGCCGTAGTAATTGCAGTTGCTGCGGTGGTATGTCTTTTTGTTGGTATTGTACTAAGATTGCGTGAAGGAGGAAATTTGGGGGCCAGGGACTGAGAGAGAGGCTCGAGAGGAGTAGCAGGTGGGGTGGAAGTCGATGGAGGCATGGGAGATAGAAGTGAGAAAGTGAAGAATCAGATCGAGCTCGGTTTGCGTAGAGGGCTGAGAAGATCCCTCTTATTACAACTCCTTCAAAAATGCTTCCCTCCTCACAGGAGTTGAACGACTTTGTTTTCCGAAACTTGACCAGGGTTTGGAAAAGCATGAGTCAGTGTTAGATTTTATGTTGTGTTTGAAATTCCCTCGGTGCTCAGTCAGTTCCAGGAGGTCGGGACGAATGGTGTTTGGGTCAACACCAACATCGATACCAACATAACTGAAAGCTCAGGGCGCAACGTTTACAACATCGTACATAAACATACCTCTCTTTCGACCTCCCTGCGCCTCTGTTCAGCTCTTTCTCTCTTTCTCTCTCCCTGTTTCGGGTCTTGGAGCAGGTGACAAGACAAATCACCTATAATGTCCGAAATCATTGTCCACGCCATCAGCGTCGCAATCCCAAACAAATCTACCCTCTCTTTCCCGCAAACAATATCCGCCAACCTGGAGGATGCGATCCAATTCCAATCCACAAGTGGGGTTCACAGCGTTATCCAGGGGCTCTTTGATCTCCCCTGCAAGTACAACTATGCTGGGTTTGATTCGGGATGTATACCTACTAGCCCCTCCAGTACTGTAACTTAGCCCCTTTCCTGCCTCTCTTGCCCGTTCGAAGTTGAAACACAATGTTGAGCCATTCGCGGCCATAATTACCTCCATTGATCCGATATATTATTACAGTGCAGCGGAAAAGGACTGTCCGGTAGGTGATGGGAGAGGAACGTATTTCCTATTTCTGGACGTCTCATGAATTTTTTACGACATAATGTCCCAATTCTCCCGAAGCGATCCGAATCGAGGAAATGCTGAGTCCACCTTGACCCACAAATTGGCATCGTGGGAGGGATTAACACGGCAAGTGAGAAGTTCAAGGCATATCAGGCTGCTGCCAAGGATGTGGTGAGTTATATTATCCTGCCTCGGCAGCTCTTCCGACGGGGGTTGGGCTCGCTAAGGTCAACTACTACCACAGCTTCTTCACTTCTACCATCGAGTTCGAGCGAGCTATCTTCCAAGACTGGGGATACGGCGGAGGAGAAAGAAGTTTCATGATGGAAGCAGCTCCCGGGGGGGGGGGGGTTTAAACGTGCGGCAGTGCTGTGAGAGTCGAGAAAGAAAGCCCAGGATCGAGGAGTTGGAGGTGGTAGAGAAATGCCGGGCATTCAAGCCAGGTTTGGGGTACATGAGTTGCCTGGCAGATGAAATGGAATTGAAAATGAGCATTTAGTGGGACTGGCTTCTCTGATCTTTGAATTTGATTTAGCAGCAGCGAAGTATTGGAGTTGCCTCTGTCTTGGAGCAAGCGTTCCTTATCTCATACTTCATCCCCCAATGTTCTCTCCTTACCACCCGTGTATCAAACTCACGGCTTTAAGTTAACACCCCTTCCCGTACTATCCTCCTCGAAAATGCCCCCAAAAATCACCCCCTAATTGATTCTCTTGGGTTGGTAATCATTATGCGGAATATCACTACTCCAGCAATTGGTTTCTTCAGAATCCCAAAGTGATACTCGCCCTGCCCTGCCACATTATTGGTCACCGCTACTCCTGTAGATTTCAATGCATCTTGGTCTTTGGAATAATAGACCTGCGTCGTCCTGCTCCTTGTCGGTAATTTACCACAATATACTGGGGGGGGGGATACCCTTTGGAGAAGTCAAGCGTGATCCCAAAATTATGCCACACTCCCCGCCATGAATCTAGTAGGTGCGCAGGACTTGAATTCACGTTCCCGCCCGGGAAGAGGGCGCTTGGGTTTGCACCGCTACTGCCATCAATGACCATGCCGTATTTTAAAACAACTTGATTTGTGCTGTAGTCGCTTGATTCGAGGAAGAAGAGCTGGTATTCATGACTCGTGTTCAACGCCCTTCCCTCATCCTTCATAACTGAGAAGTGGATTATTTTTGTACCTGAGGTTGAGGGGTCGGTACCGGAATTGGATGCAGCCATCAATTCTGCTCTTATAAAACCTGTTTATATATTTGTGGCTTATAGAGTGGAGATGGATTTATCGTTTATGGTACTTCGAGCGCTTTGGTTGTGTTTGTGTCGGACTTTGTATCAGAACGCCATAGCATCAAATTTGAAAGTTGCTTACCAGTGAAGCACTGACTGAGGGGAATTGGGCGATGTCGCTCCATTTAAGTCTATGTCTTTGTTGGGTACCTGTTAAAGGTGATTTTTGAGTAAAGGATTACTCACTAGCTCCGATGTTATGTTTTGGGTTGATGAGACTTGTGCTGCTGTCGAATGATGTCAAGGCAGCGCTTGATGGAACACGTCCATCGAATTACAGGGGACATTTTGAGTTGCTATTTTTACTGCTAGAGGGGGCAAGTATAGTAAGGAAACATTTGGGGAATGTCATAGAACGAAACGTGGAAATAATAGATAGACGGAGAACGGTGATAACTAAAACGAAAGGATCGATAACGAGATGAGAGGTTTGAACTCTAGACTCGAAACCAGAAAGAAACATTGCGTGTTTGAGCGGAAGATTAATCGGCAGTTAATGGGAGTAGCTGGGGTTCGTTTGCATAGATTGCGGAGAATTAATCCGGGAATATATTGAACCAAGCCACCATCTGCGAGGAGAAGGGCCGCTCGGCATAGATCTCCGAGTGAGACACACGCTACCGATGTGTTTTAGTCTAAACTATCACTAGATTAGGTTCAGGATAAAGTGATTGGGTGTTGTTTGGCGAACAGTAAATTGATTAAGCTGTTGGAGTAAGCGAGCCCCTGAATGTCACGTGAGGTCCATGCAGTCACGTGGATCAAACCTTGAGGAGAGATATTTGAGTTTTATTTCAATTGAATTGCCTCTAGTGACTGTGCCACACGATATCTATGTATGTTACTCGCTTATAGGACTTGTGCTGTTTTTAGGCTCAAATCAAGCTTCAGCGATATCTGGAATTGGCTGCCGAGAAAAGAGAGGGTGGGCTCGCCATGAGCTACTCTTACCAAGTAAAGCCAAGACTAAACCAAGTCCATTTCGACCTAAAGTGCTTCGATGTGAACATGTATTTCGACGTGAACAATTTGAGATTCGATCTGCCGTGCGACAGTATGCGCACAAATGAGCACATTCTTACAAGCGAGAAGATGGGCTGATGGGCTGAGACTACTTTAAAATGACAACGAACCCCCCAAAAGCTGCAAGAGCACTCAGTGCATCTCTCTCAAAGTTGAGGCTCAAGTTTTCCCTTTCTGAGGCCTTTCTAAGGTCTGCAGGTCTCGCTCTTGGTTTCTGGACGGGTTGCATCTTCACGTGACTAGGATGCATCTGCAGAACATTACCTTCCGACGGTTGTTCTGTGGACGGCTGGTCCGCCACACATTTTTTTGTACTGCCCCACCTGCATTTAATGCTCATATCGAGAGTCGCCTACTTCATTCCAAATACTGGATTCCTACACGCAGCATGGCCGCATACTCCGTGCAAGGGTGCCGGGCGAGCGCATTGTGCGTGTCGAATCCTGCCCACGAGCGTTTTGTGCGGTGGGTCTGCGCAGTTTGCGCGTGAAAACGCCGCCACTTCTTCGCTTTGTCGACATCATCAAAAATATCACCGTAGCACCAAATCACCAAATGACCCCGCCACCTCCTCGGTCAGCCAGTCCGCATGGAAAGAAGGAGTCTCGAATGTTGGCACGCATGCTGAACAACCACATCCAGTCCAAGGCCATCGGTATGGCCCTGTGGCGGTTGGCGCAGTCCATTGGCACCGTTTCCTGGATGGAATGATCTGGATAATGCGAGACATTTCGCCGAAGCCATGAATCCACCGAACTCTGCTGGCTGGCAGACTTCTCAGGCTACACGTAGGTCAGCTCTACACGAGTTCTGGTCCGGTCCTGACTCCTGGGCGGACCGTTTTCGGGGGTAGTTGATCCAGCCGGAGAGGACCTTCCTCCAAACTCAATATCATAGAGATCAGACCGTTGCGCTCGATCAGCCTGCACCTTGATCCTTGATCAGTACCACACATTCTCAACTTTCCGTTCTCACGTCTTAATTCTTTATCTCTCCCCTTATCTACTCAAAACAAGCGTCGAACACAGAACATGTTCAGCCTCAATGGCACCCCCCGGATAATTGCCACCTCATCGCCGCTCCTTCCTGCTGCTGTGATAGCCCACCCTGCATCAGATTCACCATCAAATGGCAGAAGCTATGGAGCGTGTCATATGGAGCCGGTGGCCGAACCAAACCCCGTTTTCGACTCAATATCTCCCACGCCCTCCTCCACCTACTCCTCCTCAACCTACGCCTCTTCCTCGAACATTCTTACCCCCACCACCGTACCCACAACCAGCGCCATGTCACTCCCTCTCGCACTCCCTCTCGTCGCGGTCGATTCCAAGGTAGCGGACACATGGCGGGCGTCGGTAGCAGTTGGAGGGATGACTTGTGCGGCCTGCGCGGGAGCCATTACAAAGGAACTCGAAGGGAAAGATTGGGTCCGGAGGGTCGTCATCAATCTCCTCTCCAACAGCGCCACGATCGACTTTGAGGGCGCACAACACAGGAACGATATCGTCGGGAGCATCGAGGACATTGGATTTGAGGCAACGATCGACAACGTTGTTGATTTGGCGGCAGTCGAGAAAGGTGGCCAAGAACAAACTATCCACAGGACCGTTGATATTTTGGTGCAGGGGATGTTCTGCAACAGCTGCCCAGACAGAGTTGGCGACGCACTCGAAGCCTTTGCTGGACGTTTGAAGATCGAGAAGGCACTAACGGTGCAAGATCCCATCATAACCATCCGATATACTCCCCAGGTACGTTGCTTCCAGCATTTTTTGTAATACGATGTCCCACAGCTTCCTTGAGCATTCGTCTCCATCCCTTCCTGAATGTACTGGAAGCCCTTGAGCATTTAAGAGTTCCTTCTTAGTATTACTGGAAGTTCTTGGGACATCGAGATCCCGTACTTCCCAAATGTCCTAGGAGCTCTTGGGCACTCGACTTCCGGAAGTTCCAAATATCGCACCAGTTGCGGTACATCGGAAGTTTTTACACTGCAATACTAATCCGAGGATTTAGGTACCAAATTTTACTATTAGAACTATCGTCTCAGCAATATCAAGCATGAACCCCGCATTCAAACCTACAATATATCATCCACCAACCATAGAGGAGCGATCCCGGAAAATCCACGCCAGGGAGCAGCATCGAATTTTGATCAGGGTCGTGCTGACCCTCGTTCTGGCCATCCCGACTCTCATCATTGGAATCATATACATGAGTCTAGTTTCCAAAAATGATCCCGGCCGGCAATTCTTCATGGCACAACTCGAAGCAGGAGTCAGCAGAGCGCAGTGGGCGTTGTTCATCATGGCAACTCCTGTATACTTTTTCTGCGCCGATGTATTTCATAAGCGAGCCCTGAAGGAAATTAAATCCATGTGGCGGCCGGGAAGCAAGACTCCGTTACTGCAAAGATTTTACCGCTTTGGCAGCATGAACATGCTTATGTCTATTGGTACATCGATAGCCTACTGGTCGTCTGTTGCTCAATTGATTGCTGCTGCCTTTCATTCCCATGGGATGGTGGATAACAACTCCTTCTACTTCGATTCGGTGGTCTTCTTGACTCTCTTCCTGCTCACTGGACGTTTCATCGAATCATACAGCAAGTCGAAGACAGGGGATGCGGTCACCTTACTTGGAAAGCTTCGGCCCACAAAGGCACTTCTGGTAACATCCGACTTCAACTTTAGCGCAAGCGACGAGACTCTCAACAATGAGAATGCAAACGGCGTCGAAACTGTCCAACGGGTCAATGTTGACCTCCTGGAGTTCGGTGATATTGTCAGAGTCTTACACGGAGGTTCTCCACCATGCGATGGGACTGTGATTCATGGCGAGACCAAATTCGATGAATCCAGTCTGACTGGAGAATCGAGACTTGTCAAGAAGGTCATTGGAGACGACGTATTCTCTGGCACAGTCAACAAAGATGCTCCTGTTTCGATCGAAATCACTGGGGTGGCAGGATCCTCGATGCTTGATCAAATCGTGAAAACTGTTCGTGAAGGCCAAACCAAACGAGCTCCCATGGAACGCATCGCAGATACCTTGACCAGCTATTTCGTCCCTTTCGTCACCTTGATAGCTATTATGACCTGGATTGCCTGGCTTTGCTTGGGTCTTTCGGGAGCGCTCCCCAAGGACTACCTTGGTTCCGAGACAGACAGTTGGGCCGTTTGGTCTCTGCAATTTGCCATTGCAGTGTTCGTTGTAGCTTGTCCTTGTGGACTTGGCCTTGCTGCACCCACTGCCATCTTCGTCGGAAGTGGATTGGCTGCAAAGCATGGAATATTGGTCAAGGGTGGAGGTGAAGCGTTCGAGAAAGCTAGCAAACTCGATTGTGTCGTATTCGACAAGACGGGCACTTTGACTGTTGGTGGTGAGCCGGTCGTTACGGACTTCGAAAGTTTCACTGTCGAAGCTGAGATGGTCGAAGATGAAAACGAAGTTGAGAGCAGGGTACTTGGTATGGTCAACGCGATCGAAGGAAACAGCAGCCACACAGTCGCCAAGGCTTTGGCTTCGTTCTGCCAAGAGAAGCAGTTGGAAGGACGAGATATCGGAATTGATGTTGACCATGTTGAAGAAGTGGCTGGGAAAGGGATGAAGGGAACATTCCACGCCAATGACACAACCGAAGACGTGGAAATGATCATCGGCAACGAGCTCTTGATGTCCGACAGCATGGTTGATATTTCACGGTCGACTCAATCTACAATCGACGAATGGAAGTCAAAAGGACGATCCATCGCCCTCGCAGCCGTAAGATCTAACACAGACAAGAACGAAGACGACTGGTTCTCAACATCTAGCTGGCAACTCGCAGCCGCCTTTGCCGTCTCCGACCCTGTCCGACCAGAAGCAGCGGGAATCATCAAAGCGCTTCAGAAACGAGGCAAGGACGTTTGGATGTTGTCTGGCGATAACCAGATCACAGCTAACGCCATCGGAGCTCAAGTCGGAATCCCAACCAGCAACATCATCGCTGGCGTCCTGCCCAGCCAAAAAGCAGAGAAGATCCAGTATTTACAGAAATCCCTCAAATCTCGCAATGCCAACAGAACAGAACATGCCCAAAGCAGAGCGTTGGTTGCAATGGTCGGAGACGGAATCAACGACTCCCCAGCCCTCACGATGGCAGATGTCGGCATCGCCATTGGCTCGGGCTCAGATATCGCTATCTCTTCTGCGGAGTTCGTGCTCGTCTCCAGCAACCTGAATTCTCTCATCACATTGCTTGATCTAAGTAAATTTGTATTTAGGAGGATCAAGTTTAATTTTGGCTGGGCTTTGGTCTACAACCTTTTTGCGCTGCCAGTTGCAGCTGGCGCGCTGTATCCGATCAAAAGCCATGGAGTTCATATCAGACTGGATCCGGTTTGGGCGAGTTTGGCGATGGCGATGAGTAGTATCTCTGTTGTGCTGAGTAGTCTGGCGTTGAGAAGTAGGCTGCCTTGGGCTGGGTTCAAGGTTGCCGAGCAGGTGGGACGTGAGAACTGATGCGTGCATATGATGGATAGAGCAGAGACAAGATTAGATTGGTTTCACGGATTATGCCATTTTAGACACTGGTATAGAAGTAAAAGTGTGAATCTTCTTTCTTGATTGTATGCATTATGCCCTTCTCCGCGAGTGTGGAGTGACTTTATTGCACATCCCATTCAATGTTCCAAAAGTTTTGGGTACTTTAAGAATGGTCTTGGTGTGGATAGCGAATACCTCTCCTCTGTATGGAGCATCTTGTTGCACATCTGAGGCGCTTACAATTCCTCTGAAGGGTGAAGGGTATCAGGATGAGATTGTCGAGGTGCAGCAAAAACGTGCTCATCGCATTCACCTCACCATTTACTTCAGCATTAAAGCAGCAGGCTGTTCTGCAGCCCTTCCCTGGTTAGTCGTGATATAGAGTCCGGGGCTTTGCTTTATCGCTGGCTAGGAAGAGCTTCCATGGCGAAGCCTTCCTTTCCCTGATATCGTTACACGTTTGCCGGAACGGCGGAATGATCTGGGGTTTGTATTCCCCGTCTCTCCTCTCACTTCTCCTCCATCTTCTAGATCTGGAGGCAGTGTCTGTTCTGTGTGACGAGTACGCCGATCTGTATATCTGTTCTTCTACCCCATTCCCGATCTTCAATGCTATCTTCCTGTTAATTCATTGGATACCCAGTTTTCGGGAAGGACTTGGCTTTCATTCCTGCGAATCTGCACTGGCCCTCGATCGAGCACCACAAACCGGCAGACGGCTGGTTCTGTGGTGCGTCCGATGTTCACAACGAAGTGCAAACGCTTCCTTGCATGTTCTAGATCAGGCCCGTCACACGGAGTCGAGAATGTCCCTGCGTGCTGCGAGGCCAAAGGGTCCGTACGTTGTTCTTCGACGGAAGGTTGCAGGAGCGATTAATTAAGGAAAAGATTTTGACCGAAACTGAACAAGAAAACAACTCACTTGAGGGGTAGGTAAGGTAGTTATTAATTTACTTAACATCTTCGCACCCCTGGGTTTGACCGCAGTCTGTCCGTTCGCTGCTGAGCTCGGTCGGATTTCAGGTTCCGCTATTGGTTCATAGTACTTACTACTTGGTTACTGGTTCACGGCGAGCAACAAATATGAGGAGATTGAATTTTCTTAGGATCCTTCTGGTGGCACTCGCGTATGGAGGAGGGGTCAGAGCTCAGAATCCAACGGCATACGTGCCGAGAGTTCCAACACCAGGTGCGGAGACGGGCTTCTGCACTCCGCCGCCTGGGGGAATTTGCTCGACGACGAGTCAGGCCTCGTATGTCTCCTTTTCTAGGCCCTTTCCATTTTCCGGCACTAACTAATGTCTAACAGGAGTAAAACAAGTCTCCCACATTTCTCCCCAACCTGGCCCGCAACCCTACGTCCCAACCCCTCCCAGGCCGCAACTGTAACCGCACTCCTCTCGTCCCTCCAATCTACTTGGATAGCGCAGCCATCTTACACCTCCCTCGCCTCCGCAATCTACCTCTCAGCACCGACAGATGCGCAGTTCAGCTTAGCGGTGATGGGGTGGGATTGGGATCGCATTGTAAGGAGTGAGTGGTATAATGGAGGGACATACAATCATAGTGGGAACATGGTTAGGTATGGGGGCGTGGGAGAGATTTGGAGGGGTGTGGTTGAGAGGCAGGAGAAGGTATTGCAGAAGGGCTTTGATGGCGTTTTTGGATTGAAGAGTGAAGCTGAGAATTCGGGGACGGTGGGCAGAGATGTAGGCGTGGTTTTGTGGTACAGTATGGTTGTGGTATGGTTTGGGGGCTTGGTGCTGTTTTTATGATGGAGATAGGAGTACGAAGGCGGCGGCCAGAAGTCAGGGTGTTATAGCGGCCAAGCGCTATGTAATGCCTTGTAAATTTTCGGGTTTATTACTAGAAGCCCTTATAAGCTCCTATAATTTTAGGCTTCGAGCCTATAAAGTCTCAAACTTACTCTCACTTATTTTGCACAAACTAGAGGGAATATATAAAACGACCCCCCCCCCCCCCCCCGGGGGGGATTAATTGGAATGTCGATTGGGGGCTAGACTAGCCACTAACTCAAAGTAAAGGCGCTTGGACAAGAATACTAAAACTCTGGCTTTTTCTTTAATTTAATTTAATTTAATAAGGAATTAATATAATTTAATACTGATTTCACTTCCTTATAGCAATAATTAAGAGCTATTTAAATATAAACTTTTTATAAAATTTAGATTAAAGAAGTTAAAAATTTCATATTTTATAATTAAAAGATAAGTATAGTAGTAGAATTAATATAATAATTAAAACCTCAAAGTTTAATAAATCTTATATATTAAAAATACTATATTAAAAAGTAAAGACGAAAGAAATGCCTTAATCTTTAGTAATACTTTACTTATATCTTAGCTTAATTCCTTATTTTAAACTTGTTTTCTAATTCTTATTTCCGGAAAATTATACATTTATACCAGTTATTATAGTAAGCTTAAGAAAGCCTAGAAATTTACTAAATAAGTCCTTAAAACCAGATATAAGAGCCTTATAAGCGTATAGTTTATAAGGCTTTATAAGGCTTAAAAACTAGAGCTTAATTAATTAGTATATAAACTTCCTTAAATTAAAATATTATTTTAAGAAATTTTTTTATTATAAGTTAAAAAGCACGTACTTATAATACAAGGGTTATAATATATTAGCTTATACTTATATTAAAGAGCTTAAGTAGCCAATTACGAGTCGTTAACACCCTTGCCCTAATTGACACCCAGGGGGTGTCGTTTTATATATTCCCAGACGATGCGACGGTATAAAATTCGCTATTGTAGCCTATGAAGCCGTGTGTTTAGCAATTACTCGCTATTTTACAGGGGCTTACGGAGCTAATTCCATGTATTACCCCGACTTTTGACCGCGGGCTTCGTAGGGGCTACTCTTTGGAGTTTAGGATTCTGGCGGATGTTCATTTTTGATGTTGCAGGATACTCGAACCTGTGAGATAGGTTGGAAGTCTATATTGCAGCCTTGACAAAAGCTCTAATAACATTATCTTATGACTCTGGATCCTGAGAGATACCAATTTCGCGGTATCGATACACCGTATACGAGGGTTTGAATTACGAGGGTGTGAATCACGTTGGACTCGGGAGTCAAAGGTGCGATATCGCCTATAAAGGAACTAATTTTATTCCTCACCAACGCCAAATTCTGCAGCACGACAAACACGCCAAGCACTTCAACTTGTCATGCCTGCTCTCAATTACCGAAGCATTTCTCAAATTTCTGCAAGAGAACTTTCTCCATGGGCTACGATCGGTGTAGGTTTTGCAACAGGGGTTGTTATCACTCTGGCCGTCGCTTTTGTGGTAGGGAGGTTTAGGGGCACCATTGAAAAGATTCACGCCGCGATACACAATCGGTATTATTCAACGGTATCTCAACGCTCTCCAAGGATTTAAATTTGCTTAGATATTCTACATATTTCTCGCTATCTTTCCTCGGCATACCCAAAAGTACCAAGGCAACGAATCAAGTCAAAAGTCAAACCTCGTCAAAGACCTTTCCAAGAATCAAAAACTCCTCGCTATGCCCGCACTCAACGACCAAACCGCCTCTCATATTTCAGCAAGAGCTCTGTCTTCCGGGGCTACCAGCGGTCTAGGTGTTGGCACAGGAGTTCTTATGACCGTAGTCCTAGCCTGCGTATGGTGCCATCGAAGATCAGACTAAGGGGATAATATCAGCGTGAATCACGACGCGACACGCCAACCTGCTTGAGTCAAAGGCTTCTCGATACCTCCTCCAACTGAGTACTTCTACTTACTTACTTTTTTGTCTTTCTTTTCACGCCCTCAAATCCGTACCAAGGCATCAAACCAAGTCAAGCCTCTACAGAAACGTTAGTGAGCATCAAAAACTCCACCTCAAGCCTACACTGAACGACCAAATCATCTCTCGCATCTCAACAAGAGCTCTTTCTGGCGGGGCTATAGCTGGCCTGGATCTTGCAACGGGAGTTATCATCTCGCTCCTCATTGCTCTGGTGATCTGGATGAAGAATCGTTGAAGATTAACGGACATCCTCAGCGCAAACCACCTTTGCGACGCCCGACCTGCCATATTCGAAAGCATTTCGATTTCGGTTAAAAGACATACATTACCTCACTCAGATCTTCCCTTAAATTCTCCTCTGTTCATCTATCAACACTCTCGAAACATTTGTACTAAGACCAAAATCCATTCGAACTACACTGGCGACCTCAAAGCCGCCTACTCTCAGAAGCAACTTCACCAAACAACCTCACTAAACAACCTTAACAAACCTCAAAACCTCACCATGCCTGCACTCCGCAACCAAGTCATGTCTCACATCTCGGAAAGAGGCCTTTCCGCTGGAGCTACGGTCGGCTTAGGTGTTGGGTCAGTAGCCATCATTGCCATTCTAATGGCTGGGCTTGTATATTTCTTGAAGCGAAGAGGATAATTGAACAAAACCAGGTGTTCTCGAAAGGGTTTCCAGGATGACCTATGCTGTCGACTTGGCTCCACGATTTTATGGTTCAGAAGACGGCGTTCAACGCGGAAAACCTTTCACTTTTACCCTCCATAGACTGGATGGGTGCACTAGGAGCCGTGAGAGCTGGAGCATGTATTGTGATTAGAGGGGCCTTAGACACGTTTAAAAATCGATGAGCTTACATGATATGTTCCCATGGATTTGCTGCGTGAAAATTGACAAGAAATCAAGCGATTTATGTTTCTGCTACTTGGCTCAGGAAGAATATACGGAGACAGCGGCATAAAGTGACGGGAATACAGGGCATGCATAATTCTAGGCCCTCTAATATGCCCTATAGTGTCTCACTTGGCCCTGCAGCCACTGTAATTACACTAAGTCAAGGCCATAAGACCCCTGAAGGCTTACTGAAACCTCATGCAGCTCGATTAGGACGTTATATTAAGCCACAGCGTTCTATAGGGCCTTAGCCCCTATATTTTTAGACGTACGTCCGTAATCGGTAGCAGGGTAAATTGAGCTTTTACCCCCCTATTAAGCTCTCCTATATCCTTTATTCTTCTTTACTCTCGCTTTAATTTATTATGGCTACTTTTGGAGGTCTTTTTGACTTCCCTAATTTATTAGATAGGTAATCAGAGCTCTCGTCACCCCCTGATTCGTCTAATAACGAGTATTCTAATAAGTATACTAAAGATAAAGACAATATATGGTATAATTTACCTACTAATTTAGAAGACAAGGATAAAGACGATAATTCAAGCCCACTACTTTTGGTACTTCCCATATAACCTGTACCCTTAACTAAACTTGTTATTTCTACTGCCATATATAAAGAGTACTTTACTAGTACAAGAATCAAGGCAATCTATATACTTGAGAATAGAAAGACTCTGGCTCAGATTAAAAAGGCTATAGGAGTACCCAAAATAATTATTTATTAATTATATGCTATTACTAGAGAGTATAGCTAGAGAGAGAATAAGAATATGCCTTTAGAAATAAGTTATATTCTAAATATACTATAATTTAGAAGACCTCTAATTTTAATTAATATAATTAAATATATTTTAAAGATTATATTTTAGAACTCGACTATAAGAGGCTTTTCTTATACTATAATTATAAAGGAAATAAGAAAGTACAGGTATAAAATTACTTCTAGAACTATCTAGAAAGTCTTTAAATAAATAGGCTATTTTTAGTATAAATTAATAATAAAGCCTAAACTAAATAAGTTTAATAAAAAAAAGTAATTAAAATAATACTTAAAACAAATATACTAGATATTAGAAAACTAGAAAAATATAATTTTTATAAATAAGACTATAGTATAATTAGAAGATATAAAAAATAAGAAATATATATAAAGATTATCTAAAGAAATATATAATAAGTATTATATATAAAGAAAATAGAAAGGCTTTTCTAAATTTATATTTTAGAAAGCTTTTTCTTTTAATAAGAAAGGGCCTTATTATATATAAGAAAAGGAAACTATAAAGAAAAAGAGAGAATATAAAGCTAATCTTAATATAAGGAATTCATTAATTAAAAAAGCTAATAAATAAAAATAAGAGAAGAAATAAAGGAAATAGTTAAAGAATTAGAAAAATATCTATAGCCAGATATTAGGAAATATATAAAAGATATAGAAATATAATAAGAAAACTAGAGCCTTTATTATAAAAAAGAAATAAAAAGAAATTAATTAGTATTAATATTAGAAGAGGATATTAATTAAGAAGCTCTTATCTTTTATAAGAAAGTACTAAAAGAATTACTCTAATATAATTATATAAAAGAATAATATACTAGCTTATAAGTTATATTACTAAAAAGAGATTTATAATTTATAAAAGATTATAAAGATATTTTAGCTAGAAAACTTATCTAATCTTAATATAATTAAGAAAGTATAGTTTTAAATAAAAAAGGAAACTACTAGACAGGGGCCTATAAGTAATAGAAAAAAGCTCAGAATAAGGTAAGAGAAATACTAGGCGGATCTTCCCTAAAGTAAGATTTAAGAGTAAATTATAGTAATTCCTGATTATATATAAGAGATAATTTATTTGGAAGGGGGAAATAAGTATAAAGAAGATAGAAAGAAAGGCCAGAAGAAGGTAGCTATATATTAATATAGTTTAATATTATGGTTTGGCTCCTATTTACTTCTTTTGAGGGGGTACAGGGTTAATTAATTACTTTAGGGGACCCTTATAGGGCTTATAGGAACTAGGATATTATTATGGGGAGATGAAACTAAGACCTATAGGGCCTATTAGTAGTCTTTATTAATATATTATAAAATATGCCCTGTATTCCCGTTACTTTATGCCGCTGTCTCCGTAGGCTAAGACACGCGACTCCTGTACTACTCGTATAAATAAATATTAAAAGGTGAGGATATACTTCTTAAGCGGTTATGAGGGCAATAAAGGGATATGCTTCTTGCCTGTCTTATATATATGCGCTGGGGGCTAAAACATAGCCGAAAAGGGTCTTCTTTTACGGAAAATTAAAAACATATTCTTCTTAAGAGAGGGGGAAGGGGGGCCAGATGGGAATTAAACTCTTAACTGTATAAGCACCCTTCTAAGGTAGCCCTAGAAGGATACTAGTATATATATATATATAATAGAGTTGATCTTAAGTCGTGTACAAAATTACTAATTTGTACGGATCATTTTAGTTTAGAAATGCTATGCGAGCTGAATAGGGGGTTAATAGGGGCATACTCTTTTTCAATCCATCTTGGCGAACTCGACCGACATTGACTTAATATATCAATTTAGCAGAGAGGCAATATTGCGCCACTCAACAACTAAGTCATATCTTACATCTCCAAGAGAGCGGCTTCGAGTGATACTATTGTATTCATCGCTCTGGTAGAGGGTCTGTTAGTGTTTTCATCATTGCTCGCATCGCAACATCTGGTTGTAATCTTACCTTTCTGAACCCGACAAACTCGAAGACCTTGGGCGGGACCGGGAGGTTAGCTAGAACTGAGTTATGCTCGAATTTGCTCGTCACAATTCCATGGGTTCAAATAATCTTCTCTCCGGGCAAATCGTGACGGGAGGGGTTATATAGTTCCCAGGGAATGAAAGTTGTTGAAAAAGAGTGAAGAGAGCGCAATTAGACGGTCTTAAAATCAATGAAGTTTAGAGAATTATCCACGATGTCTGAGAAACACTTGCACTTTTAAAAAGGATAACCATAACGTACTGCGATTTTTTGGATCCCAAGTTATGAGTGATCAAATGCCTCAAAATCGATGCCCTAAAGCCTCTGCCAAACATTCACACTTGAAATTGAATTGCCTCCAAAAGTCCGAATTTTTGAAACTTCCTTCATTCACACATAGCTACTGCTCACATAGCTACTGTTTAATTTGTGATAAAGTTTTATTCAATACGTGCTTCCGCCTTGTCACTCGAACTTTCAAAAACGCATCTGCTCAAAAACAACAAATCGGTTCTCCCATACCTAGACACATCCGAGGACACACTACAACTCGTCTCAAGAAGGGGCAACGACAAAATAGTCGATAAAAAAAATCTCCCACTACGAGGGATATGCCGCCACTCAATGACCAAGTCTTATCTCACATCACTCGCATCTACACACGAGATGTCTCCGGTGGAATCGTCGCAGCCTATGTTGTGGCCGGTATCTTTGGTGTCATTGCCTTGGGTGCTTTGGTGCTTTGGTTTGGCAATATTACACGCCAATTTTAGGTGAGATCAAGATAATCATGAAAGTCTTTCCAGCTTGCCATATGCTGACTTGCGGTAATCTGTCGACGATATTCTCTTCAGGACTTAGAGTCATTCTGGACGTGGAGCGAGTGTTCATAAACGAAGGGAGCGATACCTGACATTATAATTGAAGACCGCCCCGACAACAAGGTTAGGTTACCAAGGCTAGGGGTTTAGGTGCACGTTGGGAAAGTCTTCCAATCGGAAACTGGCAGTCTTGAAATCGATGAGCACGAACTTTTGGAACTTTAAGAGAACTCCGTGTGAATCAATGTGTAAGGTGTAGTGTTTGTAATCTTCGAGTATGTGGCAGTGACTCTATGGCACACTTGATTTCGTGCTACAATCCCTGCCCACTGGAGTGAGTTACTTAGCTTTGGGTCGAACGCCAATTCGAGTAAAATCTTACAATAATTGCTCAATTGGTCGTATAAATCCTTCCCTGTTATATAACCAATTTTGACATCTGAACAAGCTGCCCTTGCCTATTCAGACAACATATCAATTACTCGGAAGAACAATAAAGCGACTAAACCCAGATCAGCAACACTAAAAACCACACAGAAAGTCAACACTTTAGTAAACGCATCCATCCAGATAACCGGTCTCACCAATCAAGTAATATGCCGCCACTAAACCACAAACTCTCTCATATCGCTCACATCTACGCACGAGAAATCTCCCCTGGAGCACAGGCAGGCATTATTTTTGGAGTTTTTGTTGGTGTCATGCTCCTTGGTTGCTTTGGAGCTAGGCTAACTGGAAGAAGGTGACGGCAGGTAAAGCATGATTCAAGAAACTCTTCCTGGGTGCCTAATGCTAACATCTTTCAGGCTTGTAACCGTGGGCTCTTTAGGTTATAAAGATCTTTTAGCACTCGCTGCGAGCGGTGAAAGGGAGCGAAACCTGATCTTTCTATTAGGCAATTAAGACAACAACCTGGGCGGGGGGGGGGACCAGGAAAAGATTTACAGTCAGATAGGTCTGGCACATTTCTGAATCGATGAGTTTCCAAAACTCTTCAGAGCTCTAAAAAGGGGCACGTGAATCAATCTGATATAACATGACTCTGTGCCTTCTTAATGGTTACGCGAGAACTGATACATGACTCTCTCAATCTAGTGTTGCAAATGTCATCTAAACTTTTCATCTGCTAAGCAGGTTGAACCACTGGCTTCCGCTGTGCCCTGATCAACTCCGAAATACCGACTGCTCGACACATTAGACGACCCCTTCCATCCCTGTTGGACAGCGCTTTATCTGTCCAGTTTCAGAATCGAATAAAGTTGCCTCTTGCCTCTCACTCAAATATTTTGACTCGAGTAATAAGAACTGGGTTGAGGTCAATCCAGGATATAATAGAGACCATACACTCTAAACCCATAATTATAGCAAAAGTAATAATAAGTTAATCCTTTATACTAGGTCATTCTGAATGAGAAGAAATATGGCGCCTCTAAACCACAAACTCATGTCTCACATTGGTGACTTCGCTCATCTCTATGTCCGAGACTAGAGCCTTCCTGGTTGAGCTATCGCAGGCACCGCTCTGGAATTCCTCGTGGGCTTCTGCTCCTAGCTTTCATTATATGGTCCTCCTGCTGTAAAGGATAAGAGGTCAAGTAAACACGCCTTATCTAATCGCATTCAAGCATGCTTAAAAGCTAAAGCTGACTCTCTTTAAGTCGCCAGAAGTTGTCTCTTCGTGATCACAAGTAGATTTCGGAATTGTAGCTAGCCACTGGCTTTTTATTTCGAGAAAATACGCCGGCGAAGATGGCCAAGGACACTCTGGGGAACTTTACATTGTTCTAATAGATATACACTGGACAGTCATTTAATTCGATGAACCTGTGACACCTTTCCATGACAGTGAGAAATGATTCATAGCTCACCTCTTCACCGAATTACAAGCCCCTCTTCTCCTCCTAAGCAGCCTGAATGCTTTGGAATTTGAGCAAGAAGTTATTCAACAACAAATCAACAACTTTTCTCTTCTCAGACCACTGCATATAAAACCTTCCATCTATCTCAGGCTCTTACTCCCTTTCTCCAATCTCGATCAATCAACTTGTCTCCACAACCTCTCAAGCAAAGTGCTTAGAGAGACTCGACCCAAACCATTTCAGCAGCTTTCAGCTATTCGCACGTCATTCAAACGCAACTAGAACGGAGGCGGGAAGGGAAGTCAAACCAACTCACGCCTAGCAAATACATACACAACATGCCTTCCATAAACGATGAAGTCCTCACTCGCCTCTCACACATCTTCGCAAGGGGCCTGAGCAACATGGAGATTGGGGGCGTCGTTTCTGCTGTGTTAATCCCCGTCCTCATTGTGCTTATGTGCTGCCTGCGCGATAGGGTAAAGGCTTAGGGAGACACTCACGTTAATATAGAGGATACCAGCTGACTGGCCCAGAACTAGTAATATATCCTTCTTAGCCATATGTGTCGTCATTGGACTGGGTGGATTGATTTGCGGGAGGATGGGGTGTTAGTCTCACAAGAGCTTTTGTGGGAGACTTGTAGGGGGGGGGGGGATGTATTCTGTCGGCCGGAGAGGAGGAAGTATCAAAGCCCGGACAAGCGAGAGGTTACTGGGAGGATCTCGATAATCCAAACACGTAAGCACACTATTGGGGAAGGCGTATTACGTACCAATGAGAAATATGGAACTGGATGCTACTGGTGGGAGTCCTAGCGCAGGTACCTTTTACTTTTAAGAATCGATCAGTTTGCAAATATGGTCTCATCCGTGAACCACTTGGGTAACAACGGGGTTACCACGGCTATATCCAAGCCGCTCTCACATTTATCCAAGTGCTAGCCATTGGCTACTTTTATATCTAGTTCAACTGTTGTTTTCAGGGCAGTGGTTCGGGACCCAGATCTTAAGATTTAGGTTGCAGGGGTGTAACTCAGCCTTGGTAAACCACCGCTTGATCACCGTTTCAATTTATAATGGCCACTTGAAATTATTCAATAATTAAACGGAAAACTTCTATTACACCGCTCAAGCTACATTTTAAAACTCAATCATGATCTCATGATTCTGTCATAGTTACGAAGATCACGGCATAAAGTGACGGGACTACAGGGCATTTGAACTACAAGTCCACTTTCAGGCCACTTTCTGCTGGATTCAACCACTAAAGCCCCCTATATTTCTAGGCCACTGCCCTGAACGAACGCTATAAATCGCAAGCAAGGGGTACCACACCTTTTTAAGGCGTATCCCTGTACTTACAGGGGAAGGTTCGCTAAGGTACCCTATAATTACCACCCTCACAGCGTCCGAGCGCTATGGTTGCTCTGCCAGCAGCGCTATAACCCCTGAGCATCTTCCGATAACCCTGCAAATGTCTTACACTCTACTTCAGGGTACGAGGGATCATCGGCCAAACTCGCCTATCCTCGCTAGCCTTAGTGAGGGGTAAACAAAAATACTTAGGCCATTTTGGGATTACGCTCCGCTTACCGTTCTCCATTTGTGCGGGGATTTGCGCTCTCCATGACACGAGGACTAGTTTTCTACTGAGCTATAAATCAGCCTGATTAAAATAACAATCAGCCTGAAAATTGACCCCTCGCCTCCCCTCTGAATACCCTGCGCCTCTCCGCCTTTCAGTCGGGGAGGAACCGTGCTCTTGGGTTTTCCTCGGATGTACGGGCAGGAATAACTAGCTTCCAGCGAATATCAAGCTCTGTGAGCTTTTTCTATAAGTATGTTCAACATGGCGGAAAAGATTCTGAATTCTTCATTCAGTCGTTTCTGCTCCAATAAAAGTCTTTAATTGGCTTTGGGAAAATGCATTCTTTCCTTGCCACCATTTTGGTGGCTCTCGCCTCCCTGCAAACTGCGATATCAGCACCACACCGTCCAACCGGCCCAAGATATCTGAATGATCTTGCACGGGACAACGGAAAACTTTGGTTTGGCACAGCTGCAGATATTCCGGGGACTGCTGAACAGACGGATAAAGATTACTTGAGAATCTTGACTAACCCTAAGAATTTTGGAGAGATCACCCCTGCCAACATGATGAAGGTGAGCTGTTGTACCCAAGAAAAAAATTGATGAGGTTCTAATAGGTTTTAGTTCATGTATACCGAGCCCCAACAAAATGTGTTCAACTTCACAGGAGGAGATTATGTTCTCAACCTCGCTGAAAAGAATGGAATGCGGGTCCGATGTCACAACCTCGTCTGGTCCAGTCAAATATCCGATTGGGTAACATCCGGTACCTGGACTGCCGCAACTCTGACAGCCGTCATGAAGAACCATATTTACAATTTGGTCACTCACTGGGGTAACCGCTGCTACTCATGGGATGTGGTAAACGAAGCCTTGAACGGTGACGGAACCTTCTCCTCCAGCATTGTAAGTACAGCCTCACTTCACTCCTTCTTGACCTTCGGCTGACTTCCATGTCTTTTTCAGTGGCATGACACCATCGGGCCCGAGTATTTCTTCCTCGCCTTCCAATTCGCCCAAGAAGCCGTAAAGAAGACTGGCAAAGATATCAAGCTCTACTACAATGACTACGGGCTCGAGAGCCCTGGCACCAAGACAACAGCCGCCTACAACTTGGTCAAAGAACTGCAGGCCCGGAAGATCCAAATCGACGGCGTTGGTCTAGAATCGCACTTCAAGGTCGGTGGCACTCCATCCGTTGCAGCCCAGGTCACTGCAAAGAAAGAATTCCTGGATCTCGGTGTCGACGTCGCGATCACAGAACTGGATGTGAGGTTTGTTGCGGCGCCATATTATACAGCCGCGGGCGAGGCTACCCAGGCGCAGAATTATTATGATTCTGTTGCGAGTTGTATGCAGGTTGGACGCCGGTGTAGGGGTATTACGGTTTGGGATTTCGATGATAAGTATTCGTGGGTTCCGTCTGCGTTTACGGGACAGGGTGGTGCGGATATCTATAATGAGACGTTGCAACGGAAGCCTGCGTATTATGCTATTGCCGAGGCGATTACCGACGTGCCGTGTACTGTTTGTTGATGATGCGGAAGTTGTTGATGGGGACACGAGGAGAAAGTAACATCTGTTGAGAGAATTCTGAAGAACTCGTACACTTAATGACAAAAGCAATCAGCACTTATTCTGAACCCACTGTTTTGACTTCCTCCATCTGGAATTTGCCTGATGAAGGAGTATCGAACATATGTTTTCCATTGACTTTATGTTGGTGTCCTAAAAGCCCTCAAACATTGAAATTTGCGATAATCGTAGCTGGCGATCCAGGGCCCAATCCACATCCATGTACAATTTTGTCTAAAATGTTTAACCCAGAACCCGAACCATTCCCTTTTTTTGTACCTGTTAAGACAGGGGATGAGATGGCCGTGACAACCGTGATGGGTGTCTTCGTCGTCTGGGTTCCGTCGTTAGGAGCCGTTTTGGTTGTCACCGCATTGCCGTTCATGGCGGTCTGGCAGTAATTGCTATCCATCCTTCACCCGTGTCTCCGATGGGCCCCACGGCACTCAAACCAAGTTCCATGGCAGGTGAAGAAGTTGAGTCGCCTTGATGGCAGCCTTTCCTAAAGTGTCCAGCCATGGCTGTTCCAAACGGAATCATTGACATCACAGCAGCTATTGCGGTATTCCGGGTATGAGAAGTTCAGGACCCTTCTGGGCTCACCATTTCCGGCATTTGTCAGAGTTAAACGATGATACGAGGGCCGCTTGAAGAGGCAACCTGCATCAGCTGATGTTGCAGAAGTCGCTACAATGGTGATATATGCGTGTTCACCATCTTCGCCGCCTCTCTATCCCACTCCTCCTTTGAAACTTGGAAAATACAGTGTGCGTCGATCCAAATGTAAGGGACTGAACGGTGTCGAGCTACGATTATGCCATCCGGGAGAGTCTGTGGCAATAAAGATAACGTAAAACGTTGAAGCCTAGATTTGGTGCTAGGGTACGTGCAGATACAATTGCATCGGAAGATCCCCAGCAGTACCTGAGGGCAGGGTACTGAAAAAATCGACTATCATCCTCAATAAGCTGGACGAAATTACCGTCACCAACTACCAGTAACCGGAGAGGCCCATTGAAGCTCTTAGCTGAGAGCAATGACCGTGTCTAATTTGATTATTTTGAACGTAAAGCTCGATTTTGTCTCTTACAAAACTTAGAGTCCTCTCAGACAAGGTGTCTGAATCCGGACAACCGCAAAGAAAATCTACGTATCGTATTAGTTATCAACATCATTGACAAGATTCTGGAACACCAACCCTCCTCGCCCTGCACATCAATTCTGAGCGATTCAGTAATAGTTCCAACTCCAATCCGGCCCGTCACAAACTGTGGAAGCCGATCATCGTCATTGTGTTTTGTCCCAATATGCATTTTGTTTAATGTTAACTCAATATAGTCACCGGCGAAGCCTGGCCAAAAAGTTCACATTCGAATCCAGCTATAATCGAGGTACTGTCCAAGATGTGTTTTCGGGTTACCTGCGCGAGGAATCCGCACAAATTGCATCCTCTTTTGGTAGGTGGCTTGAGGTTGGACAAGTGTGGAAGTTGATCCTTGAGCCTGTAGTGCATAAAATGCTATTAACCATCGCGTTCTGTTTTTATTGCATTGTGGGGATCAAATCTAAGCTCACGACAGTTCCCACAGAGAGGTGCTTGCTCAATTTTGGAAGCTCGTGCTACCTCGATGAGGTCTGTAGTGGCTCGGATCTCGACCACTGGCTAGAGCAGCCAACAGTCTCCTCCACCTCCCCACTCGCTTGATCAGATTACGTAGGAGAAAGTGCGTGCTGCGATAAATAGGATGGTCTGCCGTGATTATCCTCCCTTTGATTTATCGTAGTTATTGAGCGGCCTCAGAGTAGGCAGCAGACTCGCCAGTCATAATGCGAGGCCGTCAGCCGAACATCTCAGTATCTGATTGAAGTCCACCTTGACCTCCGCTCGTTCTCGACCGTACTTCACCAAAGTAACATGCCTGAAACCCACGAAGTCCTCGCTGACTTTCATTAGAGCCAGACACCTCGTTATATGAAAGAAATCTGTTTACCATAAGTCTCATTGACGTCTCTCGCTCCACTACCCCTCCTCACGTGACGACCCCTCGTGTCACACTGGTGACACCACCTCTCCTACCCCGCCTCCAAAAACCTGGAACAACCAACGATGATTCGCAATCAAGCCCAAACAACCCGCCAATCCGATTCCAAATCACATCTCGGTGTTTGCTCCACGTCAGCAGCGCTGTTTCAACCGCTAGCGAATAAGAAGTCACCTTAGTTAGCTTGTTATACTAGTGGAACGACACAGCCTCATCCTTCCATGTCTTGAACCTCATGACACCATAACATCATGAATTCTCCCAACTACAACCAGAGAAAACGTATTTTGTGCTAGCCTTTGATATCCGCACAACAGCTTTGCAATCGACATGCTGTTCGCGACCCTCTTCAACCCCCCCAAGAAGGGGAAGGTGCTCAGAAAAAGGCACGCACCACCTTTTCGTCCCTCCAGTCCTCAGCTCCTTCCTTCCCTCCCTCCCTCCCTCCCTCCCTCTCTTAATCTTCCCAGTCCCAAACTAATTGTACAACAGATCCCACAACGCCCAAGCAGCTCCTCCCTCTACAAAGCCCTCCAAAAAGTCTAAACCCTCACCACCTACAACCTTCACTCCAGCAACCGAACATGCCGACGCTCCTCACCCTGAGTTTCCTCACCCCCTTCCTCCAGAAATAAGAGTCTCCCCAGGAAATGCAAATATTCCCCCTCCACTTCCCCCACAAATCACGATCACACCAGGAAACAACAACGAGCCCCCTCCTCCTAGCAAGTCTCCCCGCCCAAATACAAAATCCGCCCGCCCAACATCCCTTAAGAAGCGGAACTCTCACGCTCCTGCGCCTGCTCCCCCCGAACCTCAAAAGACACAGACAGAAAGTCAAGCTAGGGATGGGGCAGCGGGGACGAAGCCTGCGCGGAGAAAGAGTATCATCAAGACCATATTGGAGAAGAGGAGAGAAAGGGTGGAGGCAGGCAATAATTACTACAGTGCGTCTTTTAATGATGGGGGAGGAGGGGAGGGGAGGGAATATGACCCGAGACTGGGCCTAGAGAATTTGCCGGGGCCGCAGTATAGCGGATTGTTGATCGGGAGTAGTGAGCTGAGAGCGTCTCACCCCTCGCCTTCTCCCTCCCCTCAAATATATGGGCAGGAACCTGAAATCGGTGTTGCTGTTACCGGTGAGAGAAGGGATGAGGAGAGGCGAGATAGCTCCGTAGTGAGGAACTTTCGGCAGGAGAGGAGGGAGGAGTTGGAGGAGGTGCTTGCGGGTGATAGACTCCACGGTTCGCAGGGGAAAGGGAAGGGGAAGGAGAGGGAACAGATGGAGGGAACGATGGCGAGGAGAGACGGGTATTGGGGGGATTTTCCGAGCCATAGTTATGGAGGGTCTTATGGGGGAATGCATGGGGTTGGATATGTGGGGGATGTTGGAGGGGGAGGCTATTATGGAAGTGGAGGGGATTATGGAAGCGGGCATGAGGGGGGGCATTATGGTGGTGATTATGGGGGGCATCATGGGGGAGGAGATTCTGGCGGGGACGGAGGAGGAGATGGTGGTGGTGGGGGTTAGAGAGGAGATCGAGTTATGAAAGACACGTGATGGTGGCGTGACTTGAAGTGGGGATAGCGCAGAGTGGGGACATGGAGGAGGTTTGTGGGGAGTGGGGACGGATCGAAACTTCGAAACTCAAGAAAGAATGAGAAGCGGAAAGCAAACCAGGGATATAACGAGCAGACTCGAGCGATACTTGGAAAAAGAGCGCTTTGTTCATGATACTGAGGAGAAAGTCCTGGGCGGGACTCCGGAGAGGCACACGTAATTTGATACCCAAGCCTGATTTTCATTTGATATATACCCCGAATTCAAGACTTAAGCCCGTTCTGTTCTAGCAAAGCTTTTCCGTAGTCTCCTCTGTTAGGCAATCTATTTACTGTGTGGATGTGACATCTCGCTGGAGTTGTATTTGTCAAGAAAACTATCAAGATGTTAGCAGCTGACACCCGATCTTGATATTTGCAACTTACTCCCACAATGGAAATCTAGCTCCATAAACGCTACTGGACTATGTATTCTATAGTAATACGGATCTTCGTCTCCAAATTCACCAATCCACGCAAAATATGTCTCGTTCAAATGCTCCTTGAAAAGGGCGAGCCGATGTTCCAACACCGGCGCTGGATAATATTCGTTGAAAGCTTTGAATAGATTGATGATCATTTCTTGCTTGCCTGGTGGGAATTCAGAGACTAAGCAGCCCTCTGTGATAACTATTAGCTTAATTCTTCCTTAAAGGAGGATACCTTACCATATGGTACAATTCTGTTATCTTGCCTCGCTCCTCCGAGATGTCTCTCATCAAACGGATTCCACCTATCTGCAGCCAAACTATTCCCATCCATTCCTTTACTAAGTGTCGCCTTGTCTTGCAGCTCCTTCGGTAGACTTTGCATCAATTTCAAGCTCTCCATCTCCTCTGCCCGGAACAGTCTCAATCCTGCGTGTGGGCCCTCATCAATCCTATCTGGCTCTGCACCCATGAATGTAGGCCCAAACACCATTCTCTTCCCAAGGAAGACCACTGCCAGACAAAGATGATGTCCGAAAAATGTGTAGCCCCATGGTGTAGAGGTAGAGAGAACGCCAAAGAGGCGGAAATTGTAGGAGTGTTCATTCAGCACCCTCTTGCCATTTACAAGGTGTCCCAGGAAGTCGTTCGTGAGGCAGCAGCCAAGGATCTTTTCGTAGCCTTCGGGAGAGCTTGAAGCTTTGAGGATCGTATGGATTGCGGTCTGTACTTCGGCGGAGCATTCATCGAGTCGCAGCCCGCCTGCAGAATGAAGTCAGTTCGATATCTAC
The DNA here is from genome assembly GCF_002865645.1 of Hyaloscypha bicolor E. NCBI lineage: Eukaryota > Fungi > Ascomycota > Leotiomycetes > Helotiales > Hyaloscyphaceae > Hyaloscypha > Hyaloscypha bicolor. The sequence goes on along the minus strand of NW_020194518.1, from coordinate 1,661,425 downwards.
CCCAATTCAGCCTTTGACATACCTGGGTTCATGTAGAGCTCAGGGTTTGACCACAGTCTGAAATCATCGTCCGTCACCTCCCCACAATGCACCTGGTCCTTCTGCTCGCCGCTAAGAATCTTGAATAAATCTGCCGTCCGGGCCATCACCTCCTCCGTTGGCGCACCCTCATCCTCTGCATAGTTATACAATCCCTCTCTTACCTTCCCGTCTGACGTGAACCCTTTGTATGGTTTCTCCAAATTCTTCGCGTCGAGTCGATTGATCAGCCACGCTGGGGCCTCGATCTGTCTGCGCGATTCGCACCAACTGAGGGCAGTGTGATCTACAATTCCGGCAATTCGAGGATGGGAAGGAGAAGGTATGAGGTCGCGGAAGGGGACTGCAGCGTCGGAGCGTGGTTTCGAGGGGTCGCTCGTTTGGACGTAGCCGGAGTTGACTGGAGCTGCCATGATTGTTGTGCTGTTAGATCAATTGAGTCACAGAGAAAATGGAAGGGAAGGGACGAGGATATAGTGGCTGTATTTCTCTACTGTAGAATAGAATACATGTGGTCTGACGCTGTAACAGTACAGGTGGACGTGTGGGGAGATGTGTGGACGATGAAATGCGGATGAAGACTTCGGGAAATCAGACAGCGAGTGATGTGGGGAAGGGGGTCACGTGAAATGGCTCTGGTATTCACTCAGGAATGCTTCGTCGCGTGGATTTAAATTATCGAGGAAAAGACACTTGGCTCTTGAGCAACAATCTTCTGTATTTCTTGCAGCACAAAGGTGATAGATAGATACTTTTATGGTCCATGCAACAAATGCAAAGGAAGCAAAAGGTGCCATTGCCCCTGTGTTGCTAGCGAGCCCCTGAAATTCTAGGGCCGGCAGGTGCAGATCAGTTTCTCCGGCCCTAATTCACCTCCCACCCCCCTCCGACTATTATACACAACCTCGCTCGCATGCGAACTTCTTTTGTCCACAACTCTTCCTCTAAAATTCGATCTCTTCCCTAACTCATCCTCCTCGAGTCAAGAGCCCCCAATGGAGTCTACCAATAGACACCATGAGCTCGAAGCCCAGGACGACGAGCTCCCCACCACGAGACGTCCACCTGCTCAACTTAGACCAGCTCCAGTCTCGAAGACTGCCGGTTCAAGGAAGAAAACAGTCCCTCAAAGACGAAAGATCGGAGGTCAATCTGAGCTGGCCATGCGTACAACACCATCGACTGTAGTTGAAGGAGAGGAAATCAACAATTCGCAACTAGTAGTTCGGACGAGATCAGAGAGAGGTAATCGCGTCCAAGTTCACATATTCGAAGCTTCATTACTCACCCACCACAACAGACACTTCGAGATTGATGGCGAGCCAGCCAGCTAACACCTTCACATGCTTCTCCAGGCTTCCTCCTGAGATTCGAAATCTCATATGGTCTTGGGCGGCTGTCGTTATCCCAGCAAGTTCTCCTCGTGTGTTGTGGGTCGCTCCGGATCCAGAGGATCTTGAGTCTGAGCCGATCTCCGCGAAGCTAAATCAACAACTGCGAGTATGCCCAGGCGTGGCGTTCTCTAATCCCGAGTTGTTGACGGCCTGTCGGGACGCAAGATTGGTCGCCCTCAAAGAATACACCGCCTGGGCCCTGGCCGCCGTCAAGACTCATGTCCCTCTTCGGGGAGCTGCTTATATCAACAAAACATTCGACCACGTCTACTTCAGAGGCATGTCCGATTTCTACTTCCTGAGCTTGCTAAAAGAGGTCGATTACTTTCCCACTCATCAGAATAAAGACGGAAAGTTCGATGTTCCCATTTTGCGTCAACTCCTCGCCCAATTCAACGGCATCCAAAATCTAGCCATGAGTTGGGAACAGTGGCACCTTCTTATCGACGATGGTCACGACATTAAATGGTTTCGGCGTTTGCCTCCTTTGAAAGTCCTGACAATCGTTCTCAAATTGAGAATTGATGATATGACCGACAGAATCCGGGTACCATCTGACCAACGCCTCTGTCGTCTGGAGCGCGGCACACTACGGGCTATTTGTGGAGAGAAGATCCGGTGGTGGACGCAGAAATGCCTGGAGCTTTTCAGTCAGAAGTTTCCAGAGTATTCAATTCCAAAAGTCCGCGTCAGACAGCTGTCGTCTGCACCACCCGTTGATCATACCTCCAGCGACGATATAGAATTCGATCAGGAGTTTGACAAGGACTATCGTCTTGAGGGAAAACGCCACTTTGGGAAAATGCCACGGGTATGTATCTCGCATTTGGATCTTGACTTTATCTAATCAGCCTTTGGATAGTTCAGATTAGTACGTTCTTCTAGCGGATAATGTCGCCTCAGCTGCACATTCAAGCCGTTATACTCGACGCCTCGACCACATCGCCACTGGATTTTAAGTCGCCTCTGAGACTTAATGTAGAGTTGAACATGTTTCTCACTTCTCTCTCACTTCTCCACTCTCACTTCTCCACTCTCACTTCTCCACTCTCACTTCTCCACTCTCACTTCTGTTTTATTGAGTGATCCGTATGTTTGAGATCATTTTCTTGAGCATGTTGCTATGAAAATGTCAATGTGCCTTCGACTTCCTCTCATAGTCACGGCATCACCAAGCAGCCAATCACCGTCTCGACTTCATATTTCGAGCTTGTCTGTCGACTTGACATGTAGCCGCATGCAAACCTCGTCGGGTTCCATTTCATCTCGATGAAAATTTCCTGTCTGCTGCTTGTAGGAATATTTCATCACGACTCTCATGTTGGACTTTATGGGTGGATAGGCACGATTCATGAACGTTCCGCGGAGATACCCAGCGTTGAATCAGCGTGCATCACTGTAAGCAGCAGAGCAATACCACAACTCCATTCTTCAATTGCCTCGTTCCTGCATGTTATTTTAAGTGCCACCGTTCTTCAGTTCACAGGACAAATTGTCAGAAGTCTATAATTATCTATAAGTCCTGTTGCCTCAGATCTCAGAGGCATTTGCTGCGGATGAGGCGCGTGCTGACGCCGATTATTCCGGAGAGAAATGTCATGCATCAGCCCTACGCGGGGAATCCGACTTCATCCGTGAGTACACAGCCTTCACCTTAAATGATCCTCGTATTTACTCCGTCGTGGCAGTCTCTTCCGTAACGCCGGTGTTGGGGCCGAAATTTCGAGTCGGTCGGCCGCCACCCCCAGGATCGTGCACGCTGAGCTCTCGGTTGATGAAAGTCATCACCTGCGCCTCACTCAGAACTGCTTGCGATTTTGCTATGCTAACAATCGGCCTCGTCACACCTGAGGTTTGTGTGATAATACGACAAACTGCGCTGACAACTGACCAGCGAAGTGTCTAAATAAGGATACGGTGAGAAGTATATATTCTGCTGCTCATTTCACTTGCTTTCGGTCTCATCCACATTCACTCACATCTTCTCCAACCCAAGCATCTCATACTATCAATTCTCTCTACCAGTCATCTTCAGTCCACCTTGGTACTTTTGGTCAAACAAACTTCACGCTTCATCATGCGTTCCTCCCTCATCGCCGCCCTCATGTCCGTCGCCACACTGGCATCCGCCTTCACCCCCGTGGCTCGCGACACCCAACACCTTGACGTCTTCGTGACCGAAGCTACCCAAGATTCCCACGCCATCCAAGTCGTCATTGGCGAAACGAAAGTCTGCATCGGTGACAACGGCTTTGCTCCTTGCCAAGCCACCAAACTCTCCATCACACCGAACGATGCGACGGTTGATTTGACTAAGGTCGTTTGCAACGCGTTCAGTGATACCGGGGCTACGTACCCACTGGGAACTTTTGGTGTATATGACGAGTTGGATTTTGGTGCGGTGACGGCGGTGGGGAGTGTGGTTTGTGAGTTGTATTGATTTATTGGGGAGAGGGTGGATGGCATTTGAATTTTGAATGGAGTTGGGGCCGCATTGGGTGGAGCATAGATTGGTGTTTGGGCTTGGGAGGACTGGCTTTGATGGCGTTGCATCTGGATTATGCATTGCTGGAGTCTGAAATTGTAAATTTCCAATGAAGTTCATTAAGTCTTGTTCTGTCTTTGTGCCTTGAAATGACATCCGCGATGAAATGTTAAGTGATTTATCCTTTTTGAGAACACAATAAAACTTTTTTTGAAAGGTACCCATATAATCAATGTCAATATCAAGCAAAAAGAGCATGGAAGTGGTTCGCAAGCCATCGCCTAGAAGCCCTCTCACCACACAGCAGCTCATTGCTCCCTCCTCTTCGAAACAATCAACGCCATAGCCGTCAAAATAACCATCAACTCCCACTGCTCCCCACCCCCCTCCTTAATCAACAGCCTCCCCTTACTCTTCCACCCATGCTCACCCCCCTTCGCCTCATAAACAGCAAGCACCTCATCCTCCTCCTCCCGCTCCTCGTCCTCGACAAGCAGCTCCAAATCATCTCTATTCTCGGCCAGATCCCGGCCTCTATGCCGCCACAAAAACACATCCCTCTCCCTCCCGCCAAACGCAAACTCAAACTGATGTCTACTGCTCCATCCTTTCACTCGATCCAACTCCTCAAGCACAACAGGCTCGACATTCGGATCGCCTAGTTCGATCATGTAGTGTCCGGAGAAGTTTTTCAGGTCCACGTCGCCGAGGGTTTTGCCTTTTGCGGAGGCGCCGGCGTGGATCGTGATGTCCTTTTTCGAGGGGAGGAATAGCGAGGTGTCGATGTAGAATTGAGAATGGGGGGAGGCGGGGTCTTTAGACGAGATCTGCAGGCCCGAGAGCCCGGCCTTCGAGATCTGGAATTCTTTGAACCTGGTGCTGTCGATTGGTCGTGCTTCAGGGACTGTGGTCTCTTCTGTTGAAGCCATGATGATCGATGATTAGAGATATATTTATATTATCATGTGATTCGTAGGACACAGAAAAGCTCCCTGGGAGCTGCGGGGTTCTTATCGCCAAGAATCAGGGGGGTGGGGCAAAGTCTTTTCCATCCCGTGCATGTCAACATCGAGAACGTGGACGAGAAAAACGTGCTGCGTTCCAATCAAGCTATAAGCTGCGTCATAGCTGTGTGTAATTGCGAGGCGACCTGCCAATCGCTGCAAGTGGTTGCGGCAGTGCCAGCCGCTGTCGCCATTGTCCCTGAGGAAAGCCACAGGACGCCACGTGCTGTGTAGGACCAATACCGACCCTGGATATAGGCCCGGGCCTAGAGCTCAACGCTTTTCTGTCTCGAGGGGTTTTGCTTTTTTGAAGGACGAGCGCGAGGCCGGGTCAGGGAAAAAAAAGAAAATTGAAAATGCCGCATGAACATGAGGAGTTGGATGGAGGCCGGTTCAGGGTGAGAAATTTTCTTAGAACCCGGCTCGTTCAATGTTGCGATGTCGAGGAGAAGCTCAGAGAGTCTTGATCTAATTTGCGCAAAGCCTTCATCGAAGAAAAGTTTAGTCTCAAATTTGTAACAGCTCATCTCGAAAAAGCATGGTGATTCAAGTGAAGTGCGCCCGAGTCCAGTTTCTCCCCCTTTTTTGTCACAACCTCGCGCTCTCAACAGACTCGATAGATTTTCCTCGCCCTTTCCATCTAAATGTCAAGAAGTTCGAGTTACCATTCCGCTCACTCGTTATCCCGCGCACTCATAATATCTCCCGCTACACTCGGATCGTCGAAGCTTGATGTCAAGTTCGGAAGACAGAAGTCCGAAAAATGATTTCGTAACGATCTGTCCGCTGAGTTCAAAACATGCTCATCCCTTTCCCTCAGGTATCTAAAGGTTTCTGGCCGTATACGACAAATCTGTCAAATTGTTAGCACGATATTCATGGGGGCTGGGAAATACACTCACAGTGGCCAGTATCCATGGATATCCTCTCGGAACCATTCCTTCTTAACCTTCGCGAGCAATAAGTCCATATCCTCGATTTTCCATCCCTGAATTTTGGTCAAGACCTCCAAGGATATCCCACGGAGCTCACGCAATGTACTATCCATCATGTACAGGCCCGCCTCCCTCAGCTTCTCATCCTCATTCCATGGGCTCATCGGCCACTTCATCTCCAGCATCTGAATATTCACAAACCCGGCTTCTTTCATTAAACTCTTGAGATCCTGGGCCGAGACGCGCACATTGCAACCAGCAAGCGAGAATCCTTTGTTGCACGCCTCGTGCCACTGGATGATCGCGCTGTCTGGGGGAAATGAGTCGTCGTCGCTTTTGGCTTCCATGTAGAACTCTTGGGCCTCGACCCAGCCGCCTGGCCGCAGACAGCGGTAACTCTCAGAAAGGTACTTTGGCCAGTCGCGGATTGCAAGTCCGGAGCAGATCCTGCTGTGCACAAGGTCTATGGGTTGTTCGTACACCCATGGTAAGTTGATATCATCGTATCGGAACTTGGTTGTCACGCATTAGCAAGTGAGCCAGGTATCGGAGTATCGATCCATACTTCCACGTTTGGAGGGACCCTGTGTTAACGTCAGATGCACGTACGGGAAGTAAGCTAGGGGTACTCAGCCACTTACCAACTCGGCTGGATAGGACTGATATCGATTCCCAAGACTACGGTCATGTGTATGAGCCTAGATGTCTTGTAGCTATGCCTGACTTTGAGGCTTACCGTGCGCGGAGGGGTACTGATCACCAACGTCCACGACCCAGATACCCGTCCCAGTGCCCATATCAACAATCCTCTGGGGATTCTCTATGGGTGCAAAAAAGGGCTTCCCGTCAAACATCCGCAAAATGGAGTGGTACGCGAGGTCCATTCTACGGACTGATCGTCAGAACCATTCTCATGTACAAAGAGAGTGCTACCTGTATTGTTCTCTCTGCTCATATCATTAGCTGTTTAAATGGGTCACGTGGAAGGGGGGTTTTGACGGACCAAATCGTTGGGGAGAACGTAAGAATCTAGTGCAAATAAGCAGCTTGAACATTCACGAGCACAGACTTCATGGAGGCTTACGTCCATTGCGGTACTACAGCGAAGCATTATTAGCAGCAGTCTTGTGCATACCGCATGAGAAGAGAGCACGGAAAGAAAACGTACTGCATGATAAGTCCTGCCATTCTCCTCGCGAAAGTTGTATATGCTCTCACTTATGGAGCCGTAGTTCATCCTGCTACCGGTGTCATCGCCATAAGCGGAGTCTGCATCTCGATGCTTTCACACGGCGAATAGGGTCAGCTACTCCACTCAACTACGACTGCGTAGTCTCTCACCTCGTGCTGCAGATCCCACTCATCAAATGGCGGCTCGTCGTCAAACTCCTCCTCCTCATCTTTGTCCTCTTCCGCGACCTCCGGAGCAGGCGGGGTCAAGGGTCCAGGAGCCTCCATCGCGCATGCTATTCCCTCCTCGTAGTCTCCTTCACGGGAACAGTGAGCGACGTCGAGCCTCGCAGTCTCCTCGAGACACAGCTACGAAGCTGTTGATTGACGTTGCAGAATTCCGAGAGAGTGGTTGTGGGGATTCCAAAATCTCGGCCATTTCTGAGGCTTAGCACATGCTTTGCAGGGTGTTTCATACGCGAGCCAGTTGAAGCTCCGGGCTCGGATGCCCTTGGGTCAGTGAGAACAGGGGCCTTGATTGGCATGTCGTAGCGGCGATCTTTGCAGAATGGCCTGATTTTAGAGTTTTTCTGGGTCGTCGAGACGTGCATGCTCCATTATCCAAACGCAGCTGCTCTAAAGATAAAGATGTCCTGGCAGAATAACTCCCATGGCTAACAGGTAACAGGCCAGCTCAAGCTGTGACATTTTCTGTTCCGAATGCGAAAATCGAAGACAGGTGTAGAGTGAGAATCGACCTCACAACCCACACCATCCATTTACCTTGGGGAAAGGTATTGTTTCTTTGGGGGCAAGGTCGGTTGAAAAAGCGGTCTGATATTTACGCCCGGGGGGCAGTATCAAGTATGCAGAACGCCTACCGAACAGCCTGAGACCTCTTGCGCAGCTAATGAGCTGGCGAGGCGGACAAGGCAGACTACTACATGGGGCGCCTTGCAGCATCGCAATAAACCCTCAAGAAAGTGTCCCCAACTCAGCAGTAATGACCATCTATCGCCGCCCACGCAATGGCAGAAGTCATCGGGGTCGCTGATAGTGTGAAAGGGCTAGTGACAATCGCAGACGCCATTGTACGAAAAGGATTCAAGTTCATCAAGGATGTGAAAGACGCCGAGAACTCCGCGGAGAAGCTCGTGGAAGAGGTCAACAACCTGTCTGGTGTGCTTCACAGCCTCAACAATGTCGTCGAGCGACTCGAGGAAGATGATGGAAATATTGATCCGTCGACTTAGATACACTATATTGAGTCATGTTATAAGACTTTGAAAAAGATTCAGGATCATTTTGATGAGGCTATGCCTGCGACGCCGATGTCTAGAGGAGACAGGTTGAAATGGCCGCTGAAGAAGGAGCGTACCAAAGAGCTGTTGCTTGAGATCGGAAGACATAAAGCGACGATGACTTTGGCAATGAGCGCGAGGCAATGGTGGGTTCTTCTAATCTGTAATCTGGGGAGTCTCAATAGACGTGCTGATATTTGACAGGACCGCCTTGCTACATGTTTTGGCGGGACAAGATGATATCCGAGGCGGAATGGAAGGCATTAGATTGAGTCTCGAAGCTGATCGAGCCGAGAGGCGAAAAATAGTGATAAGTTTGTCTCATTATTTCAAACAGACAGGGTGTTGATTGACGAGTAATCTCTAGGTGTAGAACGACGAAAGATGCTGGATCTATTAGGGAGAGTCGATGCCCGAAAATGGCAAGACTCAAATATTCGACTCAGGCAGCCTGGCACTGGTGTCTGTAGGTACTGGGGGAGAAGCCCTTTCCTATTTCGGACTGTTTCATGATTTTCTCCCAAGACAGTGTCCTCTCCCTAGAAAGTCTTAATCTAGCAATGCTAACTCCCGCGTTACCTAGGGTTCACCGATGGCGCCGAGTTCAAAACTTGGTTATCGACGAACGACTCAAAACTTTGGATCAATGGGATTCGTAGGTTTTTGAAATCTAATTTGAGACTTGGCTGAAACTTGTCTGTAGCTGGCGCTGGGAAAACCATACTCATGTGAGCAATCTCGAAATCTCATTACTGTTTTGTTATAGACCATGAGTGGCGCTAATATGAGGTAGATCTTCAATAATACAGGAGATCGAGAAAAATATTGAGAGTTCTCATGGTGGGCAGATCTCCTCCCCCACATTTTGGCCTTTTCTGATAGCATGAGCAGGGCTTGCGTTTTTCTACTGCGACTACAAAGATCCCGAAACGCACAGCCCTGCAACTATATTGGGAGCGTTAGCAAGGCAGCTTATCTTACAGAACGAACGCTGCTTTACTCAATTGACCCAATTCTACCAGGATCATACTACGGACTCTCATACCCATCGGGATCCCACACCCGAGGAACTTTGCGAGCTGATCAGCACAATCTCAATGTACTTTCAAACGACAATGATAGTCGTGGACGGCCTGGACGAGATTACCAACAACCGTGCTGATGTGACAAGACTCCTCCGAAGTCTCAACACACAGGGCGGGCAGGTCAAGACCTTGTTTGCGAGCCGACCAGAGGTTGATATTGGTTATGAATTGGAATACTTCAACCAGGTTTCTATTGCAGCAATGAGTACCGACTTGAGGCTTTACGTTGCTTCCGAGATTGAAAGGAGGACCAGGGAGAAGAAGTTGCGAATACGAGACCCAAGTTTGAAGGACCACATAATGACAACACTTGTTAACGGTGCTGATGGGATGTATGTGTTCCGGCTCCTTTTGCTTTTGGGGATGATTGGACTTAGTTGCTGACTTTTTGCGTAGGTTCCGCTGGGTTGCGTGCCAGATGGATTATCTGTGCGAATGTAACAATGACCGAGACCGTCGAGAGGCATTGAAGAAGTTACCCCCTGACTTGCCGAGCTCCTACGAACGGATCTTGGAAAGAGTGAATCGAAGCAGCAGAGAGAACCAAGAGCTAGTCAAGAAGACACTGCACTGGATCGTTTATGCCGGGGGATATTTTGGAACGGAGAAATTAATTCAGGCACTGGCCGTCCGTGACGAGAGACACTTCGATTCGAATTCGATGACGACGGAGGAAGATATTCTGCACTGGTGTAGCAGCCTGGTGCGAAGAGGCACTATAACCGGAAAATTGGAACTAGCTCATTTCACCGTAAAGGAGTTCCTAGAAGCCATCAATCCCGCACAGAGGCCTCTTTTTCAACAATATCGCTTATGCGATGACCACACAGTACTAGCAAAAGCGTGTCTCAACTTTATCCTTTGTCAAGAGTTTGACGGATTGCCTCTTCCTAGAAACAGGAATGATTTTGACCAATGGATCGAAGAATCTTTAGAACTTGGTAACAACTATCCCTTTTTCGATTATGCTTGCGAGTACTGGAGCGGCCATGTTCACAAGAGCGACTGGGAGAGCATTGAGAACAACGTTATGAGATTGTTCGATACAAAAAGTGCATTCGAATTCTGGAAACTTGTGTGGCTGCAAACACAGTTTTGGGGGAAAGACAATCATCCCCCTGTCTCTAAGTATTTCGAAAAGTCTTCATCACCAACAGCTCTCCACTGGGCCGCGGTTTTCGCCCTTGACAAATTGTGCGCTATTTTTATTGAGCGTGGATTAAGTGTTGCCCAGAAAAGCATCATTGGGACCCCGCTTTACTGTGGTATGCTTTCCCGACATTCAATATTCAAGCATTCGAAATTGAATGGTTTAGCACCCATCCACGAGGACCGTTTGTGGATGCAACCAGCAAGACAGTCAGTCATCCGGCAACTTCTCGACACCGGGTTGGATCTCGACATTGGGGTAGATCCCGAAGGCCAATTTAAAGCGCTGACCGTTGCCCTTGAAGATGAAGAATTCGCTGAAGATCCATTCTTAGTTACCATGCTTCTTGATTCTGGGGCCAGACTCTCAGCGGAAGATTTCGTAGTTCTTGAGAAAGCGTGGCAAGACAGTCCTTTTCCCGGATCTCCGGCTGAGGCCCGCGATACTACATGCTGCGGTGTTTCTATTCCTCGTTTGATTAAGACAGCTACAGGAGAAACGCTAGGTTTATTACCGGGTGCCGAGTTTGCGTTTTTCTCATTTATGCTACAGGTTGTGGCTGAGGATTGGCCGCTAGCATATTTGCAAGATTTCTTTGAAATTAGATTTTCGAGGGTGTTTCCATGTTGCAAGGGATCCGATTTGGATAAGATAATTCGGGACGAGTCACGAGACCCGCAGGGAAGGTTGGTGGACGTCCTTTCTAGAGCTGTTCGACATAGCGCCCCTACCATCGAAGAAGCAATCTCGAGTCTGCAGAGCTCGGTCGCCGGAGCTGTTCGCGTTCTCAGCCATTCAACCGTGTCGTTTCTTCTCCATTTCAACGACGACCTCGATGCTTCTCATCGGTGTTCCTGGGTGACCGGAGTAGATGATTCTGGTGAAACGTACCTTCATTATGTTTCTCGTCAGCACTTCCCCGAAGATGAATCAGAGGAAGTCATTCGGGTGTTACTATTTCATGGAGCAAGTGTGGTTCTTCCTGACAAAGAAGGTATCACGCCTATTGAGCTGGCAGCCAGAGGATTCGATCCTCAGACTTTCCAACTATTCTGGGACGCGTTAGTCAAGACATTAGCTTTTGAAACCTCGCCCAAGCTTATCGAAAGGGTTATCTGCACCGCAATCAGATCGAACAATGAAGCTGTCTTGAGATTTTTGACAGAGAAGCTCTATAAAGGCAAATTTTTGCCTGAGAATTACCTGCTAGAATTTGCAGTTAGTCAGGAATCCCCAAAGCTTTTGGAATTTGTTCTCGCCGAGCAAAGATATGAATGGGATCGCGGCTCGACCAATGGCAGAGTGTTCGAGGAGAACACCGAAGAGGAGGGTGGAGACGATGACGACGGGGAATTTGTTACGGACAGTGAAGACCAGCTTCTGACCCTTTCCATTGGCACAAAGGATGATGACTGCATATCTCGAGAACTCCAAGCTCTTTACTTCGCGGCAAAACCTGAAGGGTTGCTTTCAAACTTCGTCTATCTGATCAAGCGAGGAATGCAAGTCTCATATCAATACCATAACGGAAACACGATACTTCACATCCTCGCTACCAACCACGACGAAGATTCCTTGACGAAGCTGAACTTCTTACTCAAAGCAGGTCCCAAACTCGACATTCACAACGACAACCAACTCACGCCACTTGCTCTGACAATTCGAAGTCGGAACATACGAGGTATGGAGATGCTCTTAGATGCTCGGGCAGATCTCAACGTCTTACTCGCGGATAATCAAACAATTCTACACATGGCATGCTATCTTGGCAACAAGCCCGCTGTTGAGGCTTTGCTCAGATGTGGGTGTCAGGCTTCGCACAGAAATAACCAAGGACAAACTCCAAAGGACGCTGCTCTGGCATGTGGATATCAAGACATTGCAGTGGCCATTCAAAACACCACCGATTGTCAACTCTCTTTCAGAGAGAATCACCAAGGTGCTTCAAGTATAGAGCAACTTCCGAGAACCGCTCTTTCCAACTTTGCCCAAACCGAAGAGCACGGCGACTTGCCCCTTCGAGTGGTTTCAGACGCCGACGCCATCAATGGAAGCCACGATTCAACAGCCATGGATATCGATACTATGGCAATAACCTCCAGCCCCAGCACATCTTCTACCGAGCATATAACGACGAACCCGACCAATATGTCAGAAACCTTCACGAATAACCCACTCAAGCGACAAAACTCCAGCGATGAAGAATCTCGAGTCCAAATATCGACAAAAAGAACGAGACCGAGGTGATTTCTCCCTAACACTTCCAATATGTCAGTGTACCTCAGTCTCGGTACAGCGCCTCACCACTACTTCTCAAGGACACGATCGTTCATCCCATTTCTCGAGAAGAAACACAAAAGCGACTCCAAGTGAAAGCATCTTCAGAGGCCTTCCAAAGATGAGAGATCGTCTTCGTGAGAACGATACTTGAAAATGGGACTCGCCTCGGAGAGTTTCTGTCAAGTCATTGATACATCGTCATGTATAGGCAAGAGGAAGTTGGGACAGTGCTCCAGGGGTCATCTCGAGGTCATTGCTTATGAGTTCCTGGTGAGATCGGGGGCTTTCTGCATATTGTTTGGACTTGGATCAGGGACGGGTTGTGGATGTATAGCTGCAGCCAGTGCACGTGACTTTTGGTCACATGCTACGTACGCTAAGTACATCACATATGGATTTAAATACTCTCTTTGTCTCGTAGAATACAAGACACTTTGTTTCGCAACTACGGATGTGTTCCCGGGAGTGAGGCGTTTGAAGGTTGATCTTGCTGGAAAGGGAGGGGGGAGCACGAGCTGAATGACCGCAAAGGGGAGAATGAAAATATTCTTTCTGCTTCGTCACGAGGAAAATGGTGATACATTTAACTCAGAACTCTTGATCCGATTTTGTAAGAAACAACTACGTTCATCTTGATCTATACCTATCTTTTCCAACACCATCCCTCTATGCCCAACTCCAATTGCGTTTCGATCCTGATAGGCCGGCCATCAAGAATCTTAGCCCTGTCTCGAAAGTTTGCGAGTACTTCCTCCGGCCTCTAGAGGCAACTCGCAGCTTGTCGACAGACTACAGTTGAGTTTCCCTTCGCGCCACCAGTGTCTTTTTTTTTTGTATGGCCTTCGACTTCAGAGAAGCCTTTTCATAGAAAACTCGTAGCTTTACAAAGGAAATTCGTCTTCTGGCGAACAGAGTATCGTGATATCTAGTTAGCAGCAGCAGTGATAGCTCACCCGTCCTCACCTCCAGTAAAACCAAGGGGTTCTACGACATACAGAGTAGGCAGGGCGTTACAGCACAAACAAATGGAATCGAGTTCAATCCGTGACGAGTGCCTTGCTGCTGCGTAACTGAGTCGAAATAATCTCAGGCTTCTTGGTCTCGTGAGCATTGGTCAAAAGAAACAATCTGATGCGGCTTGGCCGAGTAACCATATTAAGTCCACCATAGAACTGTCTCCGGTTTCACTCATTTCACCTCAAAGCCTAAGAACCATCTCTCATTCGATATCGCGACCGAAAATTGCGATTCCTAAGATATTTCCCCTCAAAGTTGATTTCAAGTCGTATTAAGTGATGATTCGTATAGGTACCATTGCCGATCCACCGTGTCTGCCTCGAATATGCCGCTTTGCATTGTCTTCCCTGACTCCAAACCCGCCTTCGTTTCCCGTGGGACTTCGCTCGCAGCCATGAGGGCAGAAATATTGCACCATGCCCTGTGCTTGTAGTCCATGCCCGGCTTCGTGTCGTTGTCGATCTCGTTGCTCCGCGAAGCGGAAACCGCAGTTTGGCTGCACGCGGCACGCGTATGGTTTTGAGTGAGTCTTTGCATGGCGGCTTACTTGGGTTAGTTGACATGCTGATGAGAGATTGCGGATATTCGGGTACTCACGTAAGTTGAGACTGAAGCCGAAAAGGGGAACGGTTTGGACACTGAGTACACCGGAACTGGGGCCGTCGTGGGGCCCGAGAGCCGGGGCCGTTGTCGTTGACGGAGGAGCTTGGAGGTCCGATGAAAGAGCCTGGAGAAGACAACCCCGTTGGAGCACTTGAATCAGGAGTACTCTGTCCAGTCGAGGGATGGGAAGATGATGTAGTGTCGGTTGAATCGGCTCTTGGAACCGAAGGGCTGTACTGTTCTTGGAGCGGGTTGCCATTGACTAGTGGTGGCTCTCGGCTGGCACAGCGGACATTTCGAGGAGGAAGAGTGGATTCTGGGACATAGAGTTGGGATAGTGTGGCATCAAAAGTGACGATATCATGGTAGGGATCCAGACGAGTCTGATTCTCGGGCTCCGTGCTGCCCTGAGAATGCAGGAATAGAGAGAACTCGTAATCGAATTGACTTGAGGGAGGGAAAGGGAAATCTTGGGAATCGCAATTGTTTCTTAGTTGCCAGTCATGGTGACCTGAAATGGGTTGCTGCGCGGAGGGATCGCTCCGCGCGCTTGTCGAGAAGAGGGAGGTGAAGGATCACCTTGAGGCTTGAGCGACGATCAATGGTCGTGACAAGAGTCCTGCCGGTCTAGTTTGGATAGCCCAGACGGGCCGCGTTTGAAGGTGCGCAATGAAAAGCTCCTTGAGCGTTGGCTCAGGAGACAATCCTTGATTGTTGTAATCGAGAGTAGGTGTTGACTGCTGAAAGGAGAGAAGGTTGAAAATTCGGAACGGGGTGCTTTATACCAATCGCGAAATGCCAACACGAAACTAGCGTGAGCGGCCTCAGCAGAGGAGTCGACCAATTGCGTGTTTCCTTTGATGCAGTGAGAGGCCTCACAGCCTCGTCTTTTGAGGCGCTTTCTTGCTGCAGGGTTCGTCATGCAGGTGTTTCACCACAAGGCAGAGAAACCCGATGAGAGGCCTCTCGGCTGCAGGGTGCAGCCTTCGAATATTCCAACCCACTAGATCATACTCCAAACATCGTCGATAGTGATAAGAATGGAAGTAGCCCATGCCAGCAAATGCCGCTCTGCCAACGACTGGCTGGGGCATACAGGCGAACAATCAAAATGGCGCAGCTCCGGGACTCAGGGGCTTCACGAATAGGCCTGCTTCCTTATTCACCTCTGGACTCAAAGAAGTTGACGTACATTGCCGTCGTGCGAGCACATTTTACGAGTTTTCACCTCGTCATTGCGCCCGAGGACTAGGGTTAGGCTGGCCGAAGAACCACTCTCATCCCAAGTGAACAGAATTCATCAATACCATGTTCGCCCCTGCTCCACTCGCGTCCCAACGAGATACGTCTACGAAATTTGTCCGAGAGAAGCTTCATACTGCCTCAGCTATCGGCAAAGTTCGAAGCTACACACTCAGCTGATTGGCCACCAGCTGAAGGCAGAACTTGCTTGAGTACGAAGTCAAGACACTTCTCGGGGCTGGCCGCTGAATCCACAATAATGGCATCGCTCTCCAGGCGACAGGGGTGTTCAATCCACCTCTCAAAGAGCTTATGGCAGTCTTCGTTGCTTCCCCCACCCTCAGCATCAGCATCAGGCGGCGGAAGACACACACCAGACCGCTGGCTCCTCAACTCTACACTCCACATACTTATACTCGACCCCACACTGCTTCGCAAGCGCCATCCCTTGGTTGAGCGTCTCATCGTAATTACAAGTACTATCGATAACAACGCTACGTCCTTGTTTAAGTATATCGGAGGCGAGCACCCATTGGAAGCTGTATGAGAGTTTGCGGACTGAGTGAAAGGGATCGAGGTGGAGAGGAAGAAGGAGCGGATTAGATCGTGGTCGATGACTACTCCGTTGAGAGATTGTGCTAGCAGGTTCGCAAGGGTGCTTTTCCCGGAACCCGGCGCACCGGCCATTTGGATAAGGAGTTTGCGTGGGGGATCAATTGATGGACCGAACTCTAGGGGTTTGGGGTAGAAAGATAGGAAATTTGGGTTTAGGAGGATGATCTCGAGGGCGAGACTGCTGAACAGAGACGCGAAGTGCTTGAGGCAAGACCTTGCACCTGGTCGATTTAAGAGGAGATGTGGGGTGCAGGAGTACTTGGTTCTTAATGGATTTGGACGTGATTGTCAAATAGGCAGTCTAGGCTAGTGCTTCGCTTAAAACCACGCTAACCCCTCACAACTTCCTCCTGTCAGAGATAAAAGTGGCCGATTTTGGCACGTTAAGCATTTACTTCTTAATAATTTAATATAGATTCTTTCCTGTGGCTTCTTACAACTCTTGTAAGATCTTATAAGACATACCTACCTTTTTGCAGTCCGTGGATCTTTGTTGCGTGGTATAGGGACGAGATTAATTGGAAGCCTCAGGCACTTATTTAAGGGATATCAGCTTTACTGACTTTAAATTCACTTTGAAAATTCACTTTTTGAAGGCTAAAAATTCTCCAGGTAAGCTAAATAAGGTAGATTTTAATTTCGAATTCCAAAGCTTCTTTCTTTTAATAAACACATACACACACACGCACACGTAAGTCAACCCCCATACCCGCTACGGGCCTGCCCCTGGCCTGTAACGCTCCTTACGGTCCGTAGAATGTCTTCTCTACCATCTGCTCCCGCTGCTTCAGCAGCACCAGCACCAGCCCCAGCTGCAGCTCCAGCTTCAGCACCACCACCACCACCACCACCACCACCACCACCAGCACCAGCAGCAGCAACAGCAGCAATAGCAGCAGCACCAGCAGCAGTAGCACCAGCAGCAGCACCAGCACCAGCACCTGCCCTGCCTGCCCTGCCTGCCCTGCCTGCCCTGCCTGCCCGCCCAACCCGCGCCATAACGGCGCTCTCTTTGCTGGCTCCGCTGCGGGTGCCTGTTTTGCGGCCCGGCCGCACCACCAACCCCGCCCGGCCTGCCAACCTGGAGGCTGAGCTTGGCCAATTCGTTAGTCAAGTTCATGCCGCCGGGTGCACACATTGTGCTGGCGGGTCGGGTGTGTGGACGGTATGTGTGGTCGTGGCTGGTTAGTTTAGAGGAAGCTATGCCAACTGCTATTATGGCAGTGAGGATGCCCGTTATTCTTTCCGTAAGTGCTTTTTATACCTGTTTACTGATCTTTTACGGACCGTAACTAACCTAACGGGTACTTATAGGCGCCGCCGCCGCTCCCCCTCCCCCTCCAGCTCTAGCTCCAGCTCCTGCCCCTGCTACTGCCAACCCACGTCCGCTTTGCCGGGTCGCTCCCGGTAGTCGTATAGGTGACCGGGTCGCTCCCGGCAGATTATCTTCGTATATATATATCCGCTATGGATTATTACGGATTATAACTAACATGTAAATAGCCCGCCGCCCCGCCGCCCCTCGCCGCCGCCGCCCACTTACTCCCTCTCAGAGGGCACGCCGTTTCGCTGAGCTCTATGGGAAGCTAGCGGCTCTTTATAAAGAAGAGGCGGAGGTACTAGAGGAGGAGGAGGAGAGGACGAATTACTCGGTGCCGGAGACGGAGGAGGAGGAGAGAGAGAAGGAGGAGGAGAGGGAGGAGGAGAGGGAGGAGGAGAGGGAGGAGGGTGAGCAGAGTGAGGAGTTATAAATCCCATAAAGGATTACCTAGGAGAGGTATATACTTTTAATACCTAATAGCATGGTATTCTCGGTCCGTTTGAGCCCTAAAATATTCGAAGTAATAATTACAAGTTACTTACAGATAGATACGGATACTTATAGGTAGTTACGGATAGTTACGGACCCCCAAACCCCTCAAACCGACCCGTAAGGCCACCTGGCACCCGTAAGATACCCGCAAGAGATAAAGTACTAAAGTAAATTAGCTAAGACCTTAGGATAAGTTATATTAAGTATTCTAGACAGGTTCTCGTATAGTAGAAGAATACTTAAGCCTTCTACGGATAACGTACGGGAAACCCCTATATAAAACTACCCGTAAGCAAATACGGGTATTTGTAGGTCCAAACTAACGGTATAAAAGAACTAACCTTATAACTTGTTAATAGTTATTATAAAGCACAAACGGACCGGGAACTACTTCCGGGAGAGGGCAATTCCCAGGCTAGTATTTATAGCAGATAGCTTGATCCGTAGAATTACCTGTAACTAGCTATTAAAATCCCCTCTAAGCAAGCGGGCCTCGATATAATATACCCGTAAGCTTATAACTACTATCCGGGTCCTATTATATAAATCTTCTTACGAATATAGGTTCTATAAGAGTAGTACCGGAGCCCCGATCTTGAGAGTAAGCTAAGATAGCAATAAGGAAGGAAGATTAATGCTTTATAGCTACTCTATAAATAGCTCATATAGGTTATTACTCGAAAACTTGTCCGTATCCAGGGAATCTACCGATTAGTATATCCGTAATTAGCCTGGTAAATATCCAAGAATATAGGTATTAAGCTCTAAGACCGTAATATTTAATATAGTTAAGAGGTACTACCTATAGAAGGTTAACGAATCCGTAGTGGCCCGAGAGAGAAGATCTAGGGGATAAATATGGCTAATCAGATCCGTAATTAATACTAGCTAGTTTATATAGTCCGGAATTACTACTATTATATTAGGGTCTGGGTTATTAGGCAATTCGCTAATCTAGCAGACAAACTCCTGGCTATTCTCGCCCTTATAGACCCGTATATTAGTCCGTAAGTAAAGCTGCTTAAGCCATAGCCAAATAAATAATTATTAAAGGTATATAGTAATAATATTAGCCCGTAAACCATACGGTATAACTAGAAGAATCTAGGCAAAGTCCCTACCGAGAATTACGGGCACCCCTCTAAAGAGAATATTATCCGCTATAGACCATAAATTCACTAAGAGCTAATAAATAACCTCAAAGCAGTACTTATACTATATTAGTACCTCGTCCCAGATAATAAGATCTATAGACCGGAGAATCTATTTAAGGGCGCTCTGCTTTATAATAGAACTTACAGACGATTTGTAAAGCTTAATTAGAATCTTAAACTAGAAGTAAGACATATATCTATTTAGTAGTAAGAGAGCCATAATACCTATAGATACCATATAAAGAACTATCTGCCCTTGCCTATAAAAGTAATAATAAAGCGCCTTATATAAGAATGTCTTGCCTATATCTCCTGGCCCTTGCAAATAGAAGTGGGCTATTTGCGGATCTAATTCAATAGCCATAATAATCTCTATAAAGTATAATTACTAATTAGGATTAAGCTGGGCTCGTATTATAACTATAAGTAATACCTGGTCCTCGAGAGTATATAATACGGATAAGAAACGGTACCTACTAGTCTAATCCCAGATAAAAGACGGGAGCCTATAGTCCGCAAGTGACTACTACTAGTCCGTAAGCCTATATACGAGTAAAAAGAGGCCGTAATTATAGTACAAGTTAAGAAGTAGAAGTAGGAAACCACTATTACGAGTAAGCTAGTACTAGAGATTATTATAGAAGTAGTATTTATACCGGTTCCAGATCGCTAACGGGTCCGTAATTAGCCGCTAGCAGAGGCTAGTTAAGAATAATATCCGTAAACCACCTATAGATATAAACAGAATAGCCTTATTAAAATACTAGTACTACTCCTAGTTATTTTCTGCCAAGCCGCAGGTAATACAGGTAGCCTGGTATATTAGGTAACGGATGCCCTTAACTAAATACAGATCCGTAAAGAACCGCAGGCCGCGAATAACCATAAGTAAGAGCCATAAGTAGTATTACTCGCCTGAGACAGGGCTATAGTAATATATATGGCCGATCCGCTTGCTATTGCCCTGCTAGTAACGCTTCTACTTCCGGGTCTTTGGAACCTATATAAACTCGGCCGGAAACTCGGAATATAAGTACTTCCGGCTATCCTTATATATGGCATTATACTCAAAGAAAGCCATTAGTATTAAACGGGCATTTGCGGTCTTTGCGGCCAGGGCTATAAGAGAGATATTATCCGAAAAGTAAACCGTTTGCTTTTCCTTAAGATAAACTATAAGATACTAAATAGGAGGGAACTCCTAATACATAGAAAATTCGAATAGCTGCCAAATAGCCTTATATAGATTTACGTAACAGGCATATATATACCGGGTAATCTCATTATCCGTAGCCGTAACTATAACTATAGTATAGTCCGCTCCTTTATATACGTACTTATAAATATACTTAATTACTTATATAAATATATAAACCTCGATATTAATATACGAGCGGAACTTTTAAAGGAAGTACGGATTATACGGAATAACCTAGTAGTTATTACGGATAACTTCCTGGCCTAGAAAGCCTGGTTTACAGACTATAAATATTTGCCCGTTATTCCGGCGGTAGTACTCGGGATAGCTATCCTCATTAATTATGGTACGGTCCGTAAAAGCCTTTGGGAACCTCTTGGAGTATACTAACGGGCTATAAGCTTCTTTATAGACTATATACGGGGCCTGTATATAGTTCTTCCTATACGGACCATAGGATATATTACTCGTAACCAAGGCCAGAAGCTCGCCTATAGGATCCTATAATGGATCCGGTAGCTTAGTATATATGACCTTGTCTATATACTCAGGTATATTAAACTTTTCGGATACTTATAAGAATAAAAGCAGGTATAAATACGGAAGCCCTTGCTTTTAGTACTCAATTATATAAATATAGCCTGTATATTATCCGAAAATATGGTTTTTTAGATCCGTAAGAAGCTCCTGGACCTTAAGTCGAAATACGTAAGTAATTAGATCTGGCCGGTCTATAGGTTATAAGCTATCTAGCTCCTGGATAATCTCTGGCTATTATGGGTTTACTATAAAAATAATAAAAAAGGTAGGCTTTCCAAAATAATAAATAATAGCTATTAAGTCCTGAAAAAGCTATTATATAAACTGATTCCCGCCTATAAAAGAGGAAGAAAGAATAAATTAATGGCCCAGATTAGCCAGTAAGATATCTTTGCGGATTAAGGTATTTGCTAAACCGTTATATATATCCATACGGATCTTGTCTTAGTATAAACGAAGCTAATTAAGGAATATAGTTTTATAGGTAATAAAAGTATCTATAATATATTACTAAAAGAGCCGGCAAGCATAAAAGAGAAGAGATACCTTGCGAATACGGGTATATAAACGGAACTTATAAAAGGGCCACTACTTCAAACGGATCCGTTAATAGGTATAACGGGCATCCCGTAAGGTCATTTTATAGTACTATCCGTATTTGCTATATAGAAAGAGGAATACGTAATAAAGTGACATATATGCTATGTGGGTAATAGCTACCTAGTAAAGTTACGGACCTTAATAGCCAGGCTCGCGGATCATAAGAAGAATATCATGTTAACTCTCGTCCGTAAACTCGTCCGGAAGGATTCCTACTAGCTCTGTGGCTATAGGAAGGTTCTTGCGGCAATAATCTGCCCCAGACTAGAGAATTAGGCATATCTACGGGCTAAGAAAAATCCGAAAGTGACCCGTTTGGCTAGCTAATTGCTCCCGGGCCGTCTTATAGATCCGTATAAAGGGATTACCACAGTCCGTAAGTATCTCGTAAAGGCTATAGAGAATAATTCGATCGAGTTACGGGCAGTACTATAACCGGAGATTAGTTATATAGTCTGGATTATAAAAAAATAGCTAGGCAAAGGCCGGAACCTACTACAAGCCTGGCTTTAAGGGTCCCTGGTAGTAAAACAGCTCCCTATAGATCTGAAAGTAGTAAAGACCGCAAGAAAGGTTAGTACGGGTATCCTTAGTATAGCTTACGGACGTAAAAGCAAGTATAGAGTTATATGCCCTTATATTCTAATGAAAGCTACGGGCTTGCGGATTATCCCCTTCGAAAAGCGCCCGTAAAAAGGGCGGGGGCGCCCGTAACTTGTCTATTACCACATCCCCCCTCTTATAACAGAGCTCAAACTTCTATCCTATACCCGTAAGTACCTCTAATATCTAGTGCCTCGCCACATAATCCTCGCACTTAATATTCATCGGGCCAAGATTATGGGGTAGTAAAAGCCGAAATAGTAAACGGAAGCCGGGTAGTAAAGGAGAAGGGCTAGGAGGAGCAGGAGGAGCCAGAGGATTTACTACGGCCAGAATACGGTCTCGTTCGATTTATACATTAGTTCGCCGAATACGCTTGCGGGGCCGTGGGTTATTATCCCCGCCCGTAACTGGTTATCGTGGACCGCTACGGGTCTGCCGGGGCGCATTAGGATCAAGCTCAGCAAGAGCGGACCGGTGTTCCCTCTGGCGGGCCTGAAAAGAGGTTAGCTTTATAAGGGAAAAGAAAAGGAGAGGAGAGGAGAGGAGAGAGAGACCCTGTAATATAGACATGTTCTATAGGCATTACCCTGGCGATTTTGGGGGAATTGAGATAAGGAACGGTACTGGTTGTAATACGGGCAAAACGGACGGGGAGATGAATCCATTTTCGATAAAAGAGAGCTTACTGGCCGGATAAAAGGAGAAACGGAGGCTAGAGTGAACCGTACAGGGCTGGAAGTTTTGGTGTTCGTACTTAGGTAAGATCCCGTAACTAGTATTTTTAATAGGTGGTCCGACCGTACGACAATGTTATATAGACGAGTTTAGGGCCGCTTTGCTAAAATTATTGCTAGCGGCCCTATGCAAGCTCTGGGGCTAGTAATAATTTTGCCCTAAACTCGTCCCGAGTAGCTCTTTAAATAATACTTCTTAGTAATAAACTTTTTATAAACTTTTAATAAATTATATAAGAAAGAAAATAGCTTATAAATATATAAAATTATTCTTTTAATTTATATTTTAATAATTAAGATTTAAAATTAATAAATGTTTTATTTATAATTTCTTTTAAATTTTGAATTAAATTAAATTTAATTATTATTAAAATATTTAATAAAATAAAAATTATAATAAATTTAAACTTGAAATATTATTTAAATTAAAAACCTTTCTAAAGTTAATTTTTTTTAATTATTTATTAAAAAGGATTAACTTTTAAATTATAATATAATTATTAATAATTTTTTAAATAAATCTTAATATTTTTAATTATTAAATTTTAATAATATAAGTACTTTAAATAAAAACTAAAATAAATAAGTTTAAAAAATTAAAGAATATTAATTTAAAATATTAATTTAAATATATATAAATTATAAAAAAATAAAAGTTTACTAAGCTTTATATAAGATTTAAATTCTTTTATTAATAAGTATTATATAAAGAAAGATTTTAATAAAAGTAATTTATTAATATTTTCTTTATATTTTTCTTTAATTTTATTTAAATATAAAACTATTATATTATATAATAAAATAAATTATTATTAAAAGTTAATATTTTTTTAATATAAGTTTCTTTAATATAAAATCCTTTTATATAATATTTTTAATAAACTTAATATTATTAAATATATAAAAATATATTTCTTAATTTAAAAGTTATTTTAATAAATAATAAAATAAATTAAATAATATTTCTTATATTTTTTTATATTTCTTTTTATTTTTTATACTTCTTATATTTCTTATATTTCTTATATTTCTTATATTTCTTATATTTCTTATATTTCTTATATTTTCTTGTATTTCTTATATTTCTTATATTTCTTATATTTTTTATATTTTTTATATTTTTTATTTTTTATATAATATATTACTTAATTAATTTATAATAAACTTTCTTTTATTAATTTAATTTATAAATTCTTAAACTTTAAACTTAATATAATTTCTTTAAATTATTAAAATTATTAATTATATATTTTAATTATTTATATATAAAACTTATATATTTAGAAACTTATATTTATTTTATTTCTAAGACAAATTATATAAAAAAATTAATTAAAATTTATAAAACTTATTTTTATAAAGCTTTCTTAAATCTTTTTTTTTTTTATATTTTTTTCTAAGCTTTATTTATATTTCTAAAGCTTTTTTTATTCTTATGAATTATTATAACCTTTATTTATATATATTCTTATAATCTTATATATTCTTATAATCTTATATATTCTTATAATCTTATATATTCTTATAATCTTATATATTTTTATAATTTTATATATATATAAGATCTTTTAAGCCTTATTTATATTTATAAAATTATTTTATAAATTATTATAATTCTTATTTGCCTTAAGTTCTTTATTAATTATATTCTTATTTATAGTTTCTTTTTAGTTTTTATTTATATTTATAAAGCTTTTTTTTTATAAATTAATAAAATAAAATAAAATTTAATTTATTTTTAATAAAATAATTTAATTTATATTTTTTATATAATATATTTTTTATAATTTATTTTCTTTTATTAATTTAATTTATAAAACTCTTTTTTATATTATATTAATAAACTTATATTTATAAACTTATATTTATAAACTTATATTTATAAACTTATATTATATTTATAAACTTATATTTATAAACTTATATTTATAAACTTATATTTATAAACTTATATTTATAAACTTATATTTAATATATTAAATTTAGTTTATTTTTATTTATTATTTCTAATATTAATTATATAAAAAAATTAATTAAAATTTATAAAAAGCCTTTTTAATAATAAAAGAAATAATATTTTTATAAAGCTTTCTTAGCTTTTTCTTTTCTTTTTCTTTTTATTCTTTTTTAGGCCTTATTTATATTTATAAAGCTTTTTACTTTTCTTTATAAATTATTATAGTTTTTATTTATATATATAAAACTTTCTTTTTCTTTTTATAAATTCTTATAGCCTTATTTATATATATAAAGCTCTTTTCTCTTTTTTATAAACTCTTTTAAGCCTTATTTATACTCGTAAAGTTATTTTATATAAATTATTATAGCTCTTATTCCTATTTATAAAATTCTTTTTTTTTATAAGTTCTTTTAAGTTTTACTTGCTTTTATAAATTTTATATTACTTATATTCTTATACTTATAAAGCTTTTTTTTTCTTTTTATAAATTATTATAATTATTTTTCTTGCTTATAATTCTCTCTAAATTATCTTATAAGCTTATAAAGCTTCTTTTTTCTTTATATAAATTCCTATAGCCTTACTTTTACTTATAAAGCTCTTTTTCTTTTATAAGCTTTTTAAACCTTATTTGCCTTAAGTTTCTTATTAATTATATTCTTAAATATAATTTCTTTTTAGTTTTTATTTATATTTATAAAGCTTTTTCTTTTTTTTTATAAATTATTATAGCTTTTTTTATTTATATATAAAATTCTCTTTTTCTTTTTATAAATTCTTATAGCTTTATTTATATATATAAAGTTCTTTTCTTTTTTTATAGGCTTTTTTAAGCCTTATTTATTATAGCCCTTACTTTTATTTATAAAACTCTTTCTTTTTATATTTTCTTTTAAGTCTTACTTATCTCTATAAGTAACTTATTATTTATATTCTTATTTATAGCTTTTTTTTAGCCTTTATTTATATTTATAAAGCTTTTTCTTTTTTTATATAATTTATTATAGCTTTTTCTTTTATTTTTTTTTTTTTTAAGCTATCTTATAAGCTTATAAAGCTTCTTCTTTCCTTATATAAACCCTTATAGCCTTACTCTTACTTATAAAGCTCTCTCTTATATCTATAAAACTTCCCTTAAGCTTACTAGGTATTAGGATTATAGTATGTAATATATGGAAGTTTTGGTGTTCCTCACGTGACCTGTATTTTTGGAAGCCTTGAGAGCTAGCCAGTGCCTTAAGAATTTCCCTCGCCCCCTCCCGAGCTTTAAAAAATCGTAATAAAAGCCCCTTGCATTCCAGAACTACTAAAATATAAAGAAAGATACTTGAGCTTCTCCTCTCTTATCCTAAGCTAAGCCCTAAGGATTTGGACGTAATTATGTTCCAATGCGCGATTCCCTAGAAGAGAGAGATTCTAGTATTCCTTACGTGACCCGCTTTTTCCAGGGAGTACTGGGAGCCAACCGCTTAGGA
Source organism: Hyaloscypha bicolor E (assembly GCF_002865645.1). Classification (NCBI taxonomy): domain Eukaryota; kingdom Fungi; phylum Ascomycota; class Leotiomycetes; order Helotiales; family Hyaloscyphaceae; genus Hyaloscypha; species Hyaloscypha bicolor. The sequence continues at coordinate 1,635,025 of NW_020194518.1, read as the reverse complement.
TAGTCCGAATATAGGACAATATAGAAAAGGACGAGTTTAGGGCCGCTTCGCTAAAATTATTGCTAGCGGCCCTATATAAGCTCCGGGGCTAGTAATAATTTTGCCCTAAACTTGTTCCGAGTAAGTTTGGAATATAATAAAGGCTTTTAGCTAAGTATATAAATCAGGTACGGATTCTTTACGGACCCTTTATAAATAATATAAGAAGAAAAATAGCCCATAAATATATAAAGTCAGCTATAAGTAAGTTAAAAGCTAAGTAAGACCTTATAATATTTCTGGGTATACTATATTACTCGTACGGTTTATATTAGGGGATAAAAGAATATAAAGCCCTGCCTATAAGGTTACTCGTAAGGCTGCTATATAGAACTGGCCATAAGAAAAGACCGGGAACTATAAATCCACCCCTACTACCTCAAATAACTAGCCCTATAACTTATTAATAGTTATTATAAAGGATAAAGCAAGTAGAAACTGCTTACGGGAGAGCATAAAAGACAGTTACTAATCCGTAGACTAGAGCTTAATCCATGGAATCGTCCATAACTGGCCGTTAAAGTCACTACCTAGTAGCTATACCCGAATTAAGAATCTCCTAAAGCTATATATTAATATCCGTAACCCGTTATATAGCCCTTCCTACAGATAGAGATTTCATAAGAGTATTACGGGTATATTAATCTTGAGTCATAGCTTAGAAAGAAGTAGACCCGGTAAATAGATACTCTATAAGACCTCTAGTAGTAATTCTGTAATCTCAGGATCTGCCTTATTTATATTAGCCGAATCTATTACGAAATACGTCCGTTCCTGGCCAGGGAGTATATCCAGGATTATTTAGTTAAGCTTGCGGACCATATTATTCAGGATTAATAGGATTGCCCGTCTACTAAAGGCCCGGTAGTTATACGGGGCCCGCAAGAGTTATTCTCACAGGTAGACGTAATTAATCAGGTCCGTAACTAACTAGGTATACGGAATAAAAGGCGGGAGTATAATCTGTCTATTCAAGAACAGGTCGTATAATAGATAACTAATCTAGTCTATAAAATCCTATTTAGACGGGTTATTACGGACCCGTATATTAATCCGTAATAATAACTAATAGAGCCATAGCCAGATCTATATCTGCTATAAGCAGGTCCGTACCATATTAGCCTGCGAATCATATAGGACTACTAGTAAGATCTGGGCAAAGTTCCCCCCGAGAATTACGGGTATTCCTCTAAAGAGAATATTATCCGCAACCGACCGTAAATCGACCATTAGCTAGTATACTATCTCAAAGTAGTACTTGTACTATATGGGTACCTTATTCCAGATAATTAGGTCTATAGATTACAAGAGTGCCCCGAGCCGGCTCGTCTTAGTAATCATACTTACGGACGACTTATTAAGCTCGAGCGGGATCCGGAACTAGAAATAAGATATACGTCTGTCCGGGAAAAGGAGAGCTATAATACCCGTTAATACTATATATAGGACTACCTTACTTTGGCTACGGTAATAGTAATAGAGGGTCTTATAAAGGAACGTCTTACTAGTCCCGCCCGGGCCTTGTAAATAGAAGTAGGCCGTCTGCAAATCGTCCGTAATTACTACCATAATTATCTAGAAGCAAGAGTACTAGTCTACGTTTAGCTAGGCTTGTATTACGGTCGCCAGTAATATCTTATAGGTATAATCGACCTGCAGATTAGCCATACGGTAGCTTATGATCTAATTAAAGATATTCTCAGGCAGGGCAATATCCGTAAATATTTACTAGAGATCCGTAAGGCCAAGACCAAGTAAAAAGAGGCCGTAATTATAGTAAGGATTAACTAAGGGTAGCGGGAAGTCAATTAACGGGTTGTAGGCGAGCTTGCGGGCCAAGTTATTATAGAAATACTCCTTATACCGGTTCCAGATCGCTTATATATCCGTAATTAGCTACTAGCGGATACCTATAAGAAAGAGCGTCCGTAAATCATGGCCGGTTATTAATAAAATAGCCTTATTAAAGTACTAGAACTACTTCTAATTATTCTCTGCCAAGCTATAGGTAATACAGGTAGTATAGTATATAGGATAACGGATACTCTCGACCAAATATAGCTCATTAAAGGACTACGGACCGTATATAACTATTAGTAAGAGCCATAAGTAGAACCGCTTGCCCGAAACTGGGCTATAGTAGTAAATATGGCTAATATTATACCCTCGCTTATAGGGCTTCTATATCCGGGTCTTGGTAACCTATATAAAGTACTATAGGAACTTGTAGTAGAGGTACTAGCGGCCGTTCTTATATATTATATTATACTTAAAGAAAGCTATTAAGGTTAAACGGGCATTTACGGCCCGGTCCGTAATTTGCTCGGGTAAGAGGTCGTCCGTAAAGCAGACCGTATACTACCCAGGGAGGTGGATTACCAAGTACTAGACCGGAGGGAACTCCTGGTATATTAGGTACTCGAACAGGTACCAGAAAGCCTCTATAGGGCCTATATACCGAGCTTAAAGGTATTAGATAATCTTATTATCCGTTTCTGAGATTATAATAGTTATATGGTCTGTTTCTTTATAGATATACTTATAGATATACTTGATTACTTATACGGAAGCGCAAATCTCGATATTAATATAGGAGCGGAACTTCTGGAGGAGATACGGGTTATATAGAATGACCTAGCGGTTATTACGGACGACTTCCTGGCCTGGAAAGCCTGGTTTGCGGACCATAAACATATAGCCATTATTCCGGTACCGGTACTCGGAATACCCATTTTTATAGATAATTATTATAGCCGCAAATGCCTTAGGGAACCTCTTCTGGTATATAAGCGGGGCTATAGGTATCTTACGGACTATATACGGGGCTTTCGGATTATCTTTAAGGCTATATGGTCCGTAAGATATCTAACTAGTTACTATGGTTATAAGTTCGCCTATAGGATCCTATAACGGGTCTGGGAGCTCGGTATAAACAACTTTATTAACTAAATCGGGAGTTAAGAAGACGGCTTCCCTCCTAAGGAATAAGAGCAGATATATATACGGGAGGCTATACTTCTAGTATTTAATCGTATATATATGGCCTATATATAGTCCGAAAAGGTAATTCTTTAGGTCCGCAAGTAGCTCTCTTATCTTTAATATAAAGACCCGGCAAAGGAGATCCGGATAATTAATGGCTTACTACCCGTTTAAGAGATAATCTGTAATCTCAGGCTAGTACGGGTTAGCCATAAAGGTAATAAAGAAGCTTGGCTTACTAAAGTATTATATAATAGCCATTAAGTCTTAAAAGAGCTACTATATAAAGTAATTACTGCCCGTAAAGCTTAACGAGAGGATAAAGCAACGGCTAATATTACCCGTATAGACATCCTTACGAATTAGAGTATCTATAAGTCCTATATATATATCCGTACGGATATTTTGCTAGTATAAGCAGAGCTAGTCAAGCGAGATAGTCTTGCAGGTAATATACGTATTAATAATATACTACTAAAAGAGGCAGCTAGTATAAAAGAGCAGGAAGAAAGCCAGACAAATATAGAGGTAGTACTAGTAAAAGACCTGCTACTCTAGTCATATCCGCTAACGGGTCCTATTATGGTCCTATAACTACAAACCGTAGTACTAGCCCGGGTCGCCGTACGGGAAAAGCAAGACATAATAGAGTGGTATATATGCTATATATATAATATTAACCATATATATTTGCGGATACTTGCAGCCTGCCTTACGGACCATAAATACCAGATTGCAGTGGCTTATATCCATATACTCGTCCGGGATAAGGGCTATAACCTCATTGCTCGTTAGGAGGTTCTTATAATAATAATTAGTACCCGACTCAAGAATTAAGTATATTTGCGGGTTAAGTAAAATCCGGAAATCGGTTTACTAGCTTACAAGATACTTATAGGCTATCTTATAGACCGTAATAAACGGATTATAATCCGTAAGTATATCCGTAAGCTATAAAAGAACTATATAATCTAAGTAAGGGAAGTTAGTAGCCCGTATATTAGTTATAAAGAGCGGATCATAAAAGAAGAGCTATATAAAAGAGGGTTTGGTATATAAAGCGGGCTATAGCGGGCCTTGGAAGTGGAAGAGCTCGCCATAGATCTGAAAGTACTAGATCCTACAGGAGAAGTCAATCCGGGTATCCTTCTTATAGCTAATTAATATAAAGGCAAAAGTATAATTATATACCCGGATATTTGTCTAGAAGGCCTAATAGAGCGGGTTATTGCCCGTAAAGAGGTAAGAGAGGTATAGAGGAGGCTTGCGGATCAGAGGAAGTATTACGTCGCCCTTCTTATAATAGGCCTTAAAGCAATTATCCGTATAGCCAAAATAAAGAGCTCCGCAAGCTATATAGTAACCTGTAAGCGGACCAGTTATATATACGGGAGCTGGCCGGAAGCGGGAGAGGAAGGCAGGAGGCCGTATAGTAGGTAGGTCGGTAGGAGGGTCCTCTATAATATAAACTAGGGCCGCAACGGACAGTTAACGGATCCATTACTAGTACTATAGGGCTGGCTCGTCCGCAGAGACGTCTATAATCGACCGTTATTATTGCCGGAAGGTAGGGAGGGTATTCGGATCGAGTTCTTGTAAGGCAGGGCGCCGCTGGGTATAATTAGTAGTATTTCGGGCCTATTAACTGGTTAATTAAGCCAGAAAAGGGGAAGGATATAAACTCGATAGTGAGAGCAAGTTTTATATGGCTTAGCCCGCTCTGTAATAAAGTCAGAAGCAGGCCGGTTTTGCCTACAGGAAGTATAAAAGCGGGGAGGATCCATAGTAATAAAGAGAAGAAAGAGAGAAAAGTAATATAAGGTCAGGATTTCTTTTCTTAGTGCCTTCTACGGAACCGCTAGCTTTAGATTTTCCCCCGAGCTTTAAAAAATTATAATAAAAGCCCCTTGCATCTCAGAACTACTAAAATATAGAGAAAGGTACTCGAGTATTCTCTCTATAATCCTAAGCTAAGCTCTAAGGATTTAGACGTAATCGCGTTCTGATGCGCGATTCCCTAGAAGGGGGCGATTCTGGTGTTCCTCACGTGACCAGTTTTTTTCCAGGAGTTCCGGGAGCCAACCGGTTAAGGGTGGTCCGAACGTAGCTCAATATAAAGAAGTAATGGAGAAAAATGCGTTATTACATTATTATTATACGCTAATCCATTATGGGGGGCTGCATGGGATGTCGATTGCGGCCGCCTGGGGAAGGGTGATGTGCTGGTTGTGAGGGGCGAGATTCCAGTTGCGGGATACCGTTTGTTGGGGAGAAGTACCAGTTGGAGTTGTTTTGCCGGATGTTTAGAGAGTACGTGGCATTTTGTGGGTATTGACGAGTATTGTATAAGAAGTGTGAGTCGGCGAGGCCGAAATTGTGGCTGCTTTTACACTGCTCTTCTTGAGATCGGCGGACTAGAAGGGTTCACTTACTGACTGCCAAACCCTAGTTTCCGCTCAAGCCAAAAACTGATTTTTCTCTCGCTATTTATAATACTAATAATTAATCAAATTTTATAAAAATTGATTTTTTTATTTGCTAATAATATGTCTCTCAATTATAGGAATATTTATAAAAGGGTTTCTTTTAATTATTCTTTCATATAGTATTAAAATTCAAAATATATAATTAAGAACTTAGTTTTATAAATAACATTAATTGTGACGGCAGGAATAAAGCAATAGAACGATGCTCAAAGATCTATGATTCCAATGTCCTATAAAATCTAAAGCTAAGGAGAGAAGGAGTGAGGTGTGGCAGTGGATAAGTAGGTACGGCCAAGACCACTGAAAGGCCGAGCTTGGAACCCGAGCTTGCTTTGAACCATAGCTTGGAACCTTAGCTAAAACGAACCCCTATGGCCGAAATCAACCATGTGACACCAGCCGTCACATTAATAATATCTTGTGCTTTAAAATATTAAGATTCAATTAAAGAATATATTGTTTAGCCAAAAAATACAAACATATAAAATTATATTAATAATTGAGAAGTTAATATTAAAGTCAAACTTTGGCTTGGGCGGAAAGTGGGTCTGCCCGGTTGGCCAGTGGAACCTGCTGATGATTTGTGGTTAGAGCAAAACAACCCCGCACCTGCCTTAACTACTGTAGCCTCCTGCTTGCACGAAGCCTTCGAACTTTCAAAAGAAAAGGCGTACAGTAAAAGTTGAAATCAGTTTCAGGTCTCGCTTCTGGGGGCTCTAGCACCGTTATAACAATGGATGACGCTAGAACATCCTTGATTCAAGGCCGTGATAAAGATAGCTCCAACGCGGTTCAGCCGCCTTATCCTTATAACGAGGCAAAGTTTCTCTTCCCAAGCTTCACTCCCTGCCGGTACACACAATACCCAGATGTTCCTAGGGATCAAAGGTGGCCCAAGGTAGAAGAGCCGTTAGAAAGCCCTGGCGCCTACACATTCAGACGTTGGGTTGATAAACCGAATGTCTTTACCTATTCTCGGCTTCCGCCAGGTCGCTCCGTACGACTCATCCGCCTGCAGCGTGGCCAGGGTGACGAAGCCCTATCTTGTTCTCTGTTTACCGCCAATATCGACCATGGAATCCAGTACGAGGCGATTTCCTACGTGTGGGGAGACGCATGGGGACAAGCCAAGATATTCCTCGACGGAATCCCCTTCAAGGTCACGAGAAACCTCTACACTGCGCTGCAGTGCATTAGGTCACCAGCTAATGGAAGGGTCCTTTGAGCAGACGCCATCTGCATTAACCAGGAAGATCACGCAGAACGTTCTGCGCAGGTGCAGATAATGCGAGATATATACGAACGAGCGCATCACGTCCTTGTTTAGCTCGGACCGAAGGATGCTAGAGACGAAGTAGCCGTGGCCTTGATGAATCGCTTGGCAGCAAAGTACTCACTCCCGAATACTCCACGAAGTTACGATCTCCGCGTGCTGGCAGACTCCATCCCGCTCTCCTCACTCCCAGACCAAGGCTCGAGCGGACGGGAGTCCCTCTTCCGGTTCTTTGAGCTCCCATATTTCTGTCGAACGTGGATCATTCAGGAAATCCAAGCCAACGACAACTGCCTCGTCTTATGTGGACAGTCTCGAACCACCTTCCTAGCCATTGAGCTCTCGGCTCTCTGTGCGTTCCGAGCACGCGAGGCCATCCGTGACAAAATGATTACAGACCGAGGAATCTCCAACGCAATTTATATACGCAGTCTCGCCGCACCAAGCACGAGCTTGATGACTAGGCTAGAACAAACCCGCGGATTCTTTGCAACTGACCCTCGTGACAAGGTCTTTGCTTTTCTGCGACAGGAAGACACGCTAGTCCCGGATTATTCCAGGTCTTTGAAGGATGTGCTGCTTGGCGCTTCTGGGCAGATCCTACGGGAGGATGGACTGGACGGCTTGTCGCACGTCTTCCATGAAAGCCTCTCTCGGTTCGAAATGGAAAGGACATCATTCCCGAGTTGGATACTAACTTTCAGAAACTGTTTCATTGTGCCGCTTTATAAAATACGTGGGCTTGCAGCCGGCGGTCCATCGGAATACCAGGACTTCACGGTAGAGAATGAGATGCTCAGAATGAAAGCAATATTCTTGGATCGTATTGCCATCATCCATCCAAGCCTCGGCTGGGATGATCTGTCGGTTACGCCATCGGCCCGCGATATTCCCACTTACGTCGACCGCCTCTGGCACCTTTACTCGGGTGCGGCCCAGACTCGTGCCCCATATATCGAGTCTTACTCTATCCAGGCCGCGTTTTCCATGGTTATCACGGCCGGCCTTGGTAGATGGGGCCTCGAACCGGACGTTGGGGCTCACGAGAGGGCCTTTTCGGAGTTCACGAAGCTCCGATTTGCGAGGGCCGGGGACATGAGGTTGCGCCTGGGTGAGGAGCGCTCTCGGCAGGATGGAAGGCCACACACCAACGCGATGGACCTAGTGGGGGACGAGATCAAGCATGTCAACTACAATGGAGGCGGCCAAGCCTCTCACGAGTATAGGGGGTGGCAGGAATCCAATGGTAGCAAAAATTCCGAGCCCATGCCAATGTACCAACGGTTCCAACGAGCCGCTCAGTCAGTGTGCAATAATCGCTGCGTGTTTGAAACGCAGAGAGGATATCTTGGCCTTGGACCCTCCGTAATGGGGCCTCACGTTCGAGTGAGGTGGGATGAAATGGATGCTGTGTATCCCGAGGCGTATACGGATGAGTCGAATATCTACGAGGTTTGGGTCCCCCTTGGGGCGAAGACACCGTTTGTTCTAAAGCCTCGTGGCTCTTCGTATATTATGGTGGGGGAATGCTATGTTCAAGGCGTTATGGGTAGCGAAGTGCTGAGCAACGGAATGTGCGAAGCTCAAGAGATTGGGTTATGTTGACGTGTGAGAAGCAATTCAAGCTCGGCCATCATGGCCTCCAGTCATGGCCATAAAAGCCGAGTCCGCTTCTACGTCTTATATAGCTTAGGTAGAATTTATGTCGAATCAAATTAAACATTTACTACTATTTAGTACAGTGTCACATAGTAAATCAGACAATGCGTCGAAATTACGGGATCGAAGGCTGCTTTTACGCTGTTCTCCTTGAGATTGGCGAACTAGTGCCGAAGCACGTGACCGAAAATTCACGCGCAAGAAAATTTTCGAACTACAAAAATTCTTAAACAGACAACACTCAATGCTTAAACAACAATTCTAACCTCAACCGCATATCCCTTTCATCTTCTGCGAGCGCAGCGTGGAGGGTCAATGCCAGTGAGTTGCCTGACCCTCGCCACTTTGTCAGCCCCTGAGAACCGACTTCATGTCGTGCGACGTCGACGGGGACCATAGAGAGCAGAATATGGGAACTGTACGCGACCAAAAAATTCAAATACGAAGATACGAAAGCAGATGTCGAAGTCGACACTCGTGACTTGAAAACCGCAGTAGCGGGTTTTAAATCCGGTTTCCTTGATTGCGGGCTAGAAACGCGAGGTCAGGAGACTAGAAAACCAGTGGAAGAAACGACGATCGTAGCTAAGCCGCCGGACACTCCACTTGGGACGGCGACAGGCTGACAGCTATGTCTTAAGTTACGAAGAGAAAGTTTTCTTCGACGGCGACGCGGCGTACGTCGATATTTGTCACGAAGCGGAAGTTCCAGACGCTGAAGAACGGCGGACATCCCGAGGTTGCGCTCGAGTAATCTCGGGGGTTTGCTCCTGAAACGACTGACTCGTGGAACCTGGAGCGGTCCTCAATTTCTGGCCTCCGTCCACACACGTCCGCCTTCCAGACCCGATTCCATCCTCCCGGTTTTCGTTGAAGCCAAATAGATTGCTTCATCAATCGAGAGTTTGACTGCTTATTAATCCTCCTGTGTCTCATTATTAGGGCCATACCAACACGCTGGGTCAGATTTGTTTCTTGCAGCCAAGATTGGCAACGTTACCCCGCCTTTCAGCCATTTTCAGCCTCCAGATCCCAAAAGCAAGAAAGCCACGATGACAAGACTTTGCTGTCACCGCCGGCCGCGATCCGCGGGACCACCTTGTCGCTGCCCAGGCCCCCGAGGCCCAGATGCCCCAGAGGGCGTATTTTCGCGGTCCTTTTCGCTCCACTCGTCGACGACTCGACGCGAAGTGGTGCACACCTGCCGGCGAGCTGAAAATGGCACTACTTCGTACAGTACGAAGCGATGCCACGAGACTTCTTTGAGCGCTTGGCCGGTCGCGGACTCGCAAGGAGGCACGGAAGAGGGAGCCAGTTGCACCACGAAGCCTTGCGATGCTTCTCGACTTGGGAGGCGGTGGCCGCAGAGCAGCCGACGCTTGACGGGATGCGGACTAGCGGGGCGCGAAGACCCCGGCGCGGCTGTAGTTGCGAGATCTCGCTAGCTGTCGCTACCAGTCGCTACCGGTCGCTACCCACTCGACACGGGCGCCCGGCGCAGATAACGATCGCGGCCCCTGTAGCGCCGACTTGAAGCCGCAGGAGTGGCCCGCGCCCTCGCAACTACTTGCTGCCCGCCATTCGGTGCTTTTGTGGGGACGGTTTTGCCGCTGGCGCACGAGGCACAGCGAACGTAAACGGGTTTCCTGCTCGATCTGTATTTATTGCCTTCGGTTCTGCATCCACACTTCCACAGCTTCCTCACACGACAGTCACTGCTAGGGGCGGCATATTAACGCCCACCCCATTACGGAATAATTATAAACAACACCCTCGAGCCTGTGATGCGTTGTGGTATTGCGGGTCTGGTGGCGTTTTCTTTCCAAAGGGGAGCAATTTTGCACTGCTAGGGATGCCATATTTACGCCCACCCCATTACGGAACAATTATCAATAACACCTCGAGCCTATGATGCGTTGTGGTATTGCGGGTCTGGTGGCGTTTTCTTTTCAAAGGGGAGCAATCTTGCCCGAAGGGGAAATCCTGCAATACTCTGCACAGGGGTCTTGACATGTAACCCGTGCAGTACCAGTACAGTACTGCATTTATCTGCATATACGGAGCAAGAAAGCTGGAATCAAGTCAGATGATTGGTATTCCGCCAGCTCGCTAATAAAACCCCGGTAAACGGGTGGCAACTAACATTTATTTCGCAGGATTAGAAGTAGTATGCTCTATTGAAGATGCTCAAACTCTTGCTTATAGCTGCGACTATTATACTTTTTGCATTGAACTTATACAAATCTTATATAAACAAAGTGTAATAATAATAGGAAGCCTATAACAATGGGAAGCCTATTATGATGTAATAATGCGTAAGCCCATTACCAATCGTTTATTATTGCCCCCACACTCTTCCCCCCTCCCTGGTTGAAAGCTAAAGTACATTCGATGTTGATAACACCACCCCAAAACCTCGTTTATATCCCCAACATAGGGAATCTCAGGTGCTTTAGAGAGCCTCTATTCGCTGTCGACCCTTGATAGGGCCCGTACAGGCGTGGTGTTATCCATACCGTGATGAAGCTTTGAGCTTTGAGCCGGGGGTGATATACAGTAATTCTCGTAAGTTTTGCCACCCCTGGTCGCTGCAGCCCAGAACTGGAGCGTGCTCTAGCCGAGTCCGCCCCCCTCCACGACCTCCAACCACGCCGCTGGTCCTCTCCGTCATCCAACATCCCCTCCCGCTCTCCACTTTCAGGCACTCTGAGGGGTCTGGAGAGTCGGGGACTGCGGCCACGATTCCCCACAGGCACGCTCCCTCTCCCAACTGTCGCCGAGGTTGCAGCGTCGGTCCGATTGTAGGAAGCCCGAAACCCAACAGCCAGGGAGCCAAGGGCCCAAGATCTCGTTTTCGACGCTCCGCTAGACGCATCATGTGTGCAAGTCTAGGTGAGCATTCTGCTTTGGGGTTTCAAGGGATTTCCCCATGGGTCTGGCTGGACCGAATCGGCCTTTCTGTGCTTTTGCTGTAGGGGAGGTATATATCTGGGCAAGGTCCCACGATGCTGTCCAGCTCTCCAGACTTCAGTCCACTCATCTTCCACATCGAGCAGGAGGCCGGCAACTCTCCTTCATATCTTTTCAACGAGCTCAAGGTAGCTCTCACCCTCATCCTCAAGCCTTTCACCCCCCCTCCATACACATCATGGCTGGTGGAGCTATCATCGCCACGGCGGATACCGCCCGTATTGAGGCGCCCGTCACCATGAAGGCCTACCTCATGTGTGTCTTCGCTGCCTTTGGAGGTTTCTTCTTTGGCTACGATTCCGGTTACGTTGGTGGTGTTTTGGGAATGAAGTACTTCATTCACCAATTCCAAGGCTTGCCTTACCCAGCTGCTGGAGCCACCGCGTCCGAATCTGCCTACTTCGTCCTGTCTTCGTCCAACAACTCCCTGATCGTCTCTATCCTCTCGGCCGGCACCTTCTTTGGCGCCGTCATCGCTGGTGATCTCTCCGACTGGTTCGGACGTCGCACAACCATCATTGCCGGCTGTGGTGTCTTTGCTGTTGGTGTTGCTCTCCAACTCGCCTCCTCCACCATCGCACTGCTCGCTGTTGGCCGTATCATCGCCGGTTTCGGTGTTGGTTTCGTCTCTGCCATCATCATCCTGTATATGTCAGAGATCGCTCCCCGCAAGGTCCGTGGTGCCATTGTTGCTGGATATCAATTCGCCATCACCATTGGGCTCATGGTTGCCTCGTGCGTCGACTACGCGACCCAGAACAGACTGGATTCTGGCTCCTACCGCATCCCGATCTCCATCCAACTCATCCCGGCCATCATTCTCGCGACTGGGCTCTTCATCCTCCCAGAATCCCCAAGATATTTCGTCATCAAGGGACAACTCGAGAAGGCCGCTGCCGTCCTGTCTCGTGTCCGCGGCCAGCCCCAAGACTCCGAGTACATCCAACAGGAACTTGCTGAGATTATTGCCAACCACGAGTACGAGATGAGCGTCATCCCCCAGAGCGGCTACTTCTCATCCTGGGCCAACTGCTTCAAGGGCGGTCTCTCTAAGCCTTCCTCCAATCTCCGCCGCACGATCCTCGGCACCTCCTTGCAAATGATGCAACAATGGACTGGCGTGAACTTCATCTTCTACTACTCCACCATCTTCCTGCAATCCCTGCACACGATCTCCAACCCCTTCCTCATCTCCATGATCTTCACCATCGTCAACGTGTGCTCGACGCCCATCTCCTTCTGGACCGTCGAGCGCTTCGGCCGCCGCACCATCCTCGTCTGGGGCGCCCTCGGCATGGTCATCTGCCAGTTCATTGTCGGCGCCGTCGGCACCGCTCTCCCCAACGACCAGAACGCCACCCGCGCCCTCATCGCCTTCATCTGCATATACATCTTCTTCTTCGCCTCAACCTGGGGTCCCGGCGCCTGGGTCGTCATCGGCGAGATCTTCCCGATCCCCATTCGCTCCCGCGGTGTCGGTCTCTCGACCGCTTCTAACTGGCTGTGGAACTGCGTACGTCTCTTTCCTAATCCTTTGGCATTAATGCTTTACTAACAACCGTCTGCAGATCATCGCAGTCATCACCCCCTACATGGTCGGCGAGAACAAAGGCAACCTCGGCCCCAAGGTCTTCTTCATCTGGGGCTCCCTCTGCGCCGTCTGCTTCGTGTACTCCTACTTCCTGATCCCCGAGACCAAGGGCCTGTCCCTGGAACAGGTCGACCGCATGTTCGAGGAGACGACGCCGCGCCACTCCAGCAAGTGGGTGCCGCACTCCACCTTTGCGGCCGACATGGGCATGACGGAGAAGAGCCACGAGGTGATCCCGCAGCACGAGGAGGAGAAGAGCTTTGCTTAGATTTTGAAGATCTCCGCGAGATTTAGAGTCTTGGGGGGAAGGGTGTAGAAGAGTAGAGTGAAGGAGGGGTGCAGGGGGTGGATTGATGGGTTCCGGGGGTGTAATGGGTGTATTGTAGTTGGTGTAGTGAAGCTACGGCTGCTACCACGAGAAGGAAATTCAAAACTCAAAGGTTTCATATCTTGACCTGCTTTCACCAACATATTGTGCTCGTGAATGTAAGAACGATCGATTTCAATCAATCGCTTCCCTCAGCCCGCGGGTCTGATGGGTGACTGAATTATTGACAGGCGCATCACCTATAAACAGGGATCACCTCGCAGTTGCCAATACTTCCATCATATCCACATCATTGGTTGTGAAGCCCGTGTGGGATTGAGTGGCTTGCCTTTTCGGCCGAAGAAGCAGCGTGTTGGAGTTTAGCCGCCCGGTATTGCAAAAATAAGGGGGGTCGCTTCGCTAAACCGTTCTGTTCTTTCATCTCCGTTTCGCTTGCTCGAACCCTTGACGATGTTGGGAACGCGCTCAAGGTTGTTGTTTAGGAAAAGATAAGCATGGTTCAGGGTTTGGATTGTTACTACAGTATCTTCTTCCGAAAGACACATGAACCCTTATTATTTCCTCAAGATGTACGCGCTCACAGCTAGTGTTGGAACTGAGTGTACGCTGGTACACTGTAGTTGATATACCGGATGTATATATAGAGTGCTTACCCCGCGTAAGCTGAAAAATCAAGTCGTCAACCTCCAAAACATTGCAACAGCTAGCACAAAAGCTCGATGACACGTGACTGGGTGATTAGTATGTTCCAGTCCTCCTACGAATGGCGTACCTTCGCGACTGGCAGGTGCCATTCACGAATATACTTCCCCCTCGGCGTGACAGTTCCAAAACATTTTCCGGAAGATTCTGCGCTAACAGGGGGGATCTAGCCAACAGAACTCTTGGAATTTGCTGAAAATACTACCTCTTGAGGTAAAGTAGATCTTCTGTGTCTTGGAACTGTTACCCCGGGTACGAAGTAACCTGTGAAGTCGCGGAGTTATACGCTAATGTGAGGCTATCCGCAAAAGGCGTGGTGGGCGTACGCCACCCGGGAATAACCTCACACTAGTCACTTGCCCACTTAGCAATTAGTCTACTTAGTACGCAAACCATGAAGCAGCGGTAAAGCTCTCCTAAGACTTCGCATCTCTCACGTTAATTACAAGCTTAATTCTTCTATCTTTTATTATTTTTATAGTATGGATAAGTAGCTAGATCAAAATAATACTTTTATATACCACCTTTTGGGCACGTGCCAACGAAGAATAGACTTATATACCTTGCTAGTATAGTAAGTGGGGTTCCTGACTAGCATATGCCGACCGGGAATAATAAGTTCTCCATGACTAGTATACACTATTCGTGAATGGCCTTAATTCATTCAACCTTCTATTATTCGCGAAATAGACTAGAATATTCGCAACGGCATATGCCCTTCGGCGAATAGGAGATTATCCGTGGTTGGACTAGAACAAATAGGTACGGTAGTCACTCCACCTCTCCACAATTCATACCGTGGTTTCGATCACGCTTTGCAGCTTCATGGTAGCCAAAAAAAAAAAAAAAAAAAAAAAAAAAATTGGTTTCTCTGAATTTTCGATACCACAATTGAAGGTGTACGGAACCACTTCAGCTGCCTTCCTTCGGAATATTCCATGAATCTATCGCACATTCGAGTCTACTCTCCCCAATTACCCCCGAGGTTCTAGAACTTTTGAAATTCAACTCCCCTCTAACGACCCACGTTGGAAAATTCAGCGCCGGCTTTAATGGTCCACCGTGAGGCAGATGTGGATTTGCTTTCGTTTGCCGTTTGCGCTCTCGGAAAATGCTTTACTCTATAAGTATTTACTTTTGATTCCACATAAGTGGTCAATGGCTATTTATGTGGGACATCGCCACTCCGGAATCGAGATATTGAGAGGCGCTGGATTATTCTGAATCAGTCACACGACAGCAAAGCACATGCTATCATGTGGGAGAACGGGAAGGATCGTTGCTGACTACCTTACTCGGTTCGTGTGGGCGAAGGCATATTGAGACCACAACCAAGACG
Source organism: Hyaloscypha bicolor E (assembly GCF_002865645.1). Classification (NCBI taxonomy): domain Eukaryota; kingdom Fungi; phylum Ascomycota; class Leotiomycetes; order Helotiales; family Hyaloscyphaceae; genus Hyaloscypha; species Hyaloscypha bicolor. The sequence continues at coordinate 1,619,656 of NW_020194518.1, read as the reverse complement.
AGACAATGAGCTTCGTCCTGTTCTTGAGTCCCAATGTTGGGATCGCTCAAATGGGGATACTCAGATAACGGTGGCCATTTTGCTGGAAACAGAGCCTCTGGGTTTTTCAAGCGTCATAATGGCCACCACGAATTTGGCTCGATTAGTCAACTCTCGTTCGACCGGCCTTGCGGAACGAGCAGTACAGATGTTGATCAGCTTTCTTCGGCACAAATGCATCAGGGTCAGAACGACTGATGGGTGGTCCCGGCGGGTATTGTTAGGCTCGCTTTTCTATTGCAACCCTAATTCAGTTTGACTTCTCCCCCATTCCGACAACAAATAAATACCCCATTTGCTAAAGAGGAAGGAAACTTCGAGATGTGTGGCATGAGATCCGGCTCCAGCGGACCAAGTTCATTCTCGTTGAGAAGCCAAAGCTTCTATGTGACCTGCCAGTATGTTTGCAACTTCTTCATGCCTTTCTTTTCTGGCTAGACGGAGGGCGCTGTCAAGGAATCGACTAGATATGGACAAGCTAGCTTGATTTTCAAGCATTGCTCTCACAAAGATGTGCTCTCCTCTTTCAATGGCCTTCATCAAAGGATTCACCGTGATCCTCCGGTGCACAGCGCGACAATCCCGTTCCGAAGGAGGTGAATAAGCTTTGTTGAGGTCCACGTAGTCGGATAGTAGAATGAAGAGAATCGATTGTGTTCTCTTCTCGCTGTCTGGAAACAAAAGCCAGGTTACAAGCTCTTGTCCTACAAATTCTTTGACTTGATTCTTCTCGAGCATTGGTGCCAGGAGATCTAGGACGGGGCGCTTTCTTTTTTCTAAAGCCCACTTTAACCCCATCTCTTTATCATTGCTACTCATCATTCCATTCTTCGACATATTTTGCACGAGTTCAATGTTCCCATTGAGGTAAATATACCAGAGCAAGCAGCTGATGCGGACTTCTTGTTTTCCAACTTTCGTCGCTTCAAGAACATCGCTCTCGCTAAAGCTGAACCCTCGCCGGAATAAGATTTCCATGGCTTCCTCTTCGCCGGAGTCTGCTATTCTGATAGCAGCACTTTTGCCGCTGTGGGCTCGGACGGTTGGGTCAGCACCCGCTTCAAGGAGGAGTGTAACTAAGACAGAATTTCGAAAGTTGCAACAATATAATGAGGTACGGCCAGTGGTATCCAACGCATCCACCGCGGCGCCTCGTTCGAGCAGGAATTTGGCCATTTCAACGTTCCCACAATAAACTGCTAAATGCAGCGCAGTCAAGCCACGATTGTCTCTCATGAAATTCGAAAGCTGGCTATCATCATGATCTAAGATGAGGCTTGCAATTTCTAATCCCACTTCCCTGGGCCAAAGTTGAGTGGTTGCATGAAGTGGTGTTCTGCCTTCCTTGTCCCGGACGGTAGTCTTCGCGTGGCAGTTTGAGATGAGCTTTTGACAGAAAGCAATGTCTCCTCGTTTGACAGCGGCTGCCAGCGCGGTGGTCCCGTCAGCATCGCAAGTGTTAACATCGACAGCATTAGTCTGGAGCAGAGAATGGCAAATATCAATCGCGCGGATGTTAGAAGCAAGCATCCACACACCGGCCGAATCCAGGCGGACCCTCGAAGAAAATGACCCAGGCCAAACTTGAAGGAAAGAAAACGCAAAGATGTTATCGGACTCGACCACGGCATACAGGATAACCCCCACCTCTTCGGACTGCATGTCGAAGCCATGGCAAAGAAGAAGCTCTACCACTTCTCTGGCTTTCTGGTGGTCGTCCTTTGTTCGCTTACTGAGAGCTAAATAGGCCGCGGTTCCAAGAGATCCTCGATTGTTTCGAGCATTCACATCGGCCCCCTCTTTTAACAGGTACAGTACCATTTCTTTCTGTAGAGCTTCAACAGCCCTCAGGAGCGCTGTATTTTCATTTGCATCCCTCGCGTCGACATCATGTGGTTTCAATATTTCTAAGGCGGCCAGATCTCCGAGTTGAGCCGCCATGTGGAACGCAAAATCTCCGTCCCGTGTAGGCTCCCTAGCATCAGCGCCAAGCTTCAGTAACATAGGGATCATTCCAGATCGGTGAGACCGAACAGCGACATGTAGAGCAGACAAATATCGTCTCTGCCAAGGATGGTTCCCCAAGTTGAGTGGGGCTCCATTATCGTGAAGCCAACGGACTGTGGACTGTCGACCAGCCTCGACAGCAATATCAATGGGGGTGGAGCCGTTCGTTTCCTCGTCACTAAGACTGAGATAATTTGATTTATCCAGAAGAAGGGCAATCATTTCAGTCCTCCCATACCATACTGCGACCGAGAGAAGCGTTCTCTTTTCGCCCAGTTTAATGAAGCCATCGATTGATGCACCACTATTAATCAAAAGGGAAAGAATTTCCGTGGACCCGCCCTCAATCGCTGCCGCCAAAACTTTATATATATCGCGAATTGACCGATCCGAGTCGAATCTGAGGCTGTTTCTGTTTCCTGGGGCTACTAGATCCTCCACTGTCAGTTTTAAACCTAAGAGGCAAGCCATAGCCAAGGGACCAAGGTCTGAAGGGCTCCTTGACGGATCTTTTTCTTCCCAAAAAAGTGAGGCCCACTGCCAGAACCGGGATGACTCAAAGAACTCCCTCACACGTCGCCGTTCCCTTCTCGACGTCTTAGATAATTTCCTGGCATGGTCTGGAAGATTTTCGACGACATATGAGAGAAATCCTTCACATTCCTTCGAGTTTGGCTCGAAATTCTCTTCGTTGTTTACTTGCTGGGATGCCGGTGAAAGAGCCCTGGGTAAACGATCCAACCTCCCTTTCGACTCGAGGAAATATAAAGAGAGATATTTCATGCAACGAGAGAGCAGATCGTTGTTGGCTTCGTCCCTGCCGATTATGTACCATTTCCGTGGATCGGGCCTTAAATTTCGTGAACTAGCTCCTTCAGAATTTGCAGTATCCGCTAGGTCGCTATTGACCGTGGAAAGCAGAAAATCTTTCATTGAGGCGTGAATAAGTGAAACATAATCATTGCTGACAGTGACGATAGGTCCAATTCTGGTGTTGATGTCGTATAGGACTGAAAGAGCCACATCATCTGCCATTTCCGTGAAATTCGGGGTCTGTTCTGTAATTGCAATTGCTATGGCCAACTCTGAGACAGTCATGGGCCTTGCAGCGTACAGCAGGCAAATTAAAACGTTGCTTCCAAACTCGATATCCTCCGGCTGGACTCGGTCAAACGTTTGAGAATATGCATCTGCGAGGGTTCTAGGTAGTGAGCGGAGTACCTGTCGAATACTGTTTCTGGACGTGCCTTTTAAGTTCAAAAGGCTTCTATGGATGTGCTCCACTAGTAGAAACATCCCATCTGCTCTCTCGTTGAGTCGCTTGGCGATCTCAGATTTCAGAGGCGCAAAGAATGGTCGAGCTTTCATCAAGAGGTTTACTCTATCCGCGATAAACAACTTTATGTCGGCCTCCAATCCAGGTTCTTTATCGAGATTAAGCTCCGTCACATCCTCCTCCCGTGGCATGCCCTCTTTTGGCCGGCTTGTCACCAAGACCTTACACCACGGTGCTTTGCGGCAGACCTTCGTAATTGCACACAAGACTTCTGAACCGAAAGCATGGCATTCATCAAGAGCATCCAGGACAAGTATGACGCGTCGGCGGGGGAAGATGGCCAGAGCTTCCTCTAACAGAGTTTCCAGATCTTTCTCGTTCCATTCCCCCTTTGGGTTGGCGCTGCAGGCCTCAATAATACGAGGATACATCGACGTCGCAAAGGCGAGGATCTGCAAGAGAAATGATGCGTACACTTGTATCAGATTTTGTCGTCCTTCGGTAGCGCTGAAACTGAAATAGCCGGTCGAAATCCAGTCAAGTCGAGATTTGGAATCTGCCAGTAGGTACTTCGAGATCATGGACTTTCCACAACCAGGTTTCCCTAGCATGTGGAGTATCGAGATTCCTGAGCATTCCAACCACGAACGGTAAGCTGGGTGGTCAAGTATCCAGCTGCAAGTCCCTTCAAGCGGCGAGGGCATCTCTTCCAGGAACCGTAGATGGTCAAATTGTGCGAGTTGTGTCAGTCGTTGCACCAAAGCACGTTTCGCATCAGTATTTTCTAAAAACAAAGTCAGCAATGTTGACTCTCCATTCCAAATACGTACGAGCTGGCTTAGACTCAATAACTCGCTTGATGGCTTTCCAAACCTCTTCAAATCTCTCATCACCGACCCCTGAAAATGTACAAATTTCCATGTGATTTCCTGCCAGAGGAACCGCTTCTTCACCAGTGATTTCCATCACGGCAGAGTGCTTTCCAACAACCTGTTGCCCTAGTTGTCAACAGACTAATAAAGCAATAAAAAAAAGGGTCAAGTACATGCCTCTTTGCCAACGCCCTTGATTTTTGCATCCTCATAGAAGCTGACGATAGAGTAGTTCCCCACAATTGATCTGAAGTCCTCCGACACATCCATCAAAGTTGCTGAATTATTCTTCAGGACCTTGATGTTCGGGGTGGGGTGCAAAAAGGCGGCTTTCGATATGCCTGCGAGGATGTTTCCCCAGAAGGCAAGGTCTGAGCCCCGGTGTGGTGTTCCCATAAAAACCTACGGAATTTTAATACGGCTCTTATAACGGTGGCAGGCTGCCAGGGCAGGACTCACAATTCCGCGAGTAGAATTCGCGATAGAGTTATAAGGTGTCTCGTTTGTAGCGATGCGTAGAGCCTGATGTAGCATCAGAAAAGCGGATGATATGTAGCAAAATACAGTCGCGATGGAACTCTACTGTACTATAACAAAGATCAAACCATACCTGCTTGGCAACGATGCCACCTAGACTGTGGCAAACGAATATTATAGGACGACTAGCCTGCTGTTTTCAATAAGTCTGAGGCACAATTGGACAAGGCTCAATCCAAGTGAAGCTTACGTCTCCTTCATCCCTTTTATTTCGCAGCAGTGACAGAAGCTTTCGAGCATGATCTCTAATATTCGATGTAGCATAGTTGTTGATCATGTCGGCGTTGTACCCAAAGGTCATCACTCGAGCTTGAGGGAGTTTGTGTGGAAGGAGATCCTGCAGCCACATGACGTCTGTCTTGCCCTTCGCCTTGTAAGTCCATGTTGACCACCGTTTTCCATTGAGGCCATGGATAGCTACAATGCTTTATACAACAAAGATCAGCTTTCTATTGAACGAGACAGAAGAGCAACTCGTACTCAACGGTTGGGCTCCCATGATCCGCAACCCAAGCCGGATTGGCGCAGCAGGGAACGACGATGAGGCCGTGGCCGTTGAGGGTTGAAGAGCCAGTCGACGAGCCAGTTGCCATAAGGATTGACTTGTGCCGAATGCGAAGCAATCGATCTCTGATAGAGGTTATTTGGAATGGGAGAGGTTGTGGAAGCAGGGAAGATTTGCAATCGTGCATGCATTTGCAACAAGAAAGCCTGATCAGCTGACTCCCTTTCAGCCACGCGGTTAGGACAGTTTCTTAATCCTATTTGACTAAATACTAACCTAACCACTCGTTTACCGGGAATGTGTAAAACGACGACCCCCCGGGTGTCGATTGGGGTGTCGATTACTATCACTAACCCAAAGTAGAGGCGCTCGGACAGGAACACCAAAACTCTGGCTTTTTCTTTAATTTAATTTAATTTAATAGGTAATTAATATAATTTAATGCTTGTTTCATTTACTTATAGCACTAATTAAGGGCTATTCAAATTTAAACTTTTTATAAACTTTTGATTAGTAATAGCTCTTTATATTAAAGAAGTTAAAAGTTATATATTTTTTAGTCTAAAAGTAAGCTTAAGAAAGCCTAAAAATTTAACAAATAAGTCCCTAATTTATAGGGCCTTATAAGGCTTAAAAGCTAGAACTCAACTAATTAGTATATAATCTTCCTTAAATTAAAATTCTATTTTAAGGAATCTTTTTATTATACGCTAGAGAGCACGTGATTATAATACAAGGGTTATAATATATTAGCTTATACTTATATCAAAAAATCTAACTTAAGATTTATAGGGAGCTTAGATAGCCAATTACAAGTCATGAACACCCCCGCCCCAATCGACACCCGGGAGGGTGTCGTTTTACACATTCCCCGTTTACCACCCATTCACCGCCCATTTACCACCCATCCACCACCCATTAACCACCCGTTCACCACCCATTGCCTATGATTTAACCATCGTTCCATACATTTTTCACCACCCATTCACCACCCATTCACCACCCAGTTCCCATCCATTCCCCGCCCATTTCCCATCGACCTCGCCATTTGCTTCTTCATTCCTCTCTTCTGTCCTAACTGGTTGCTGGCTGTGATATCAATGCACGCATCATGCGTGTGCGTGCCCAGCATGTGCGTGCACACTGAGTGTGGCAAAGCCAGACGTAAAGTATATCTGATGAGTCTCCCTTCTTTGTTACCATTCAATCTCCTATATTTCTGCAAAATTCTAGTTGCACATATCATCAAAGACGCTTCTGGTGCACTGTGCCTCTTGGTCCTCTTCCGATTTATGCAAGGCAGCTACACACGACGCTGTGGGTGTCTCTATACACATCTTTCGTCTTCGTACAGCCCAATATCTGACCTATCGTCGATCTCGCTGCTCTGAAAATCACCCTTGGACTTCAGCTCAACCTCTAGTAGCCCAGGAACTTTCTTCGATATGCCACAAAGTCCACCCAAGCCTCCTCCCACTCCATTACATCCACAGCCCGGAGATCCATGTAAGTTCCCAATCTTTAACATTCCTTCTTTCCCACCACATTTACTTCTGATACTAACTTTGCTAGTCATAGGGCGTTAACCCAGGATTGAGCAGAGTATGAAGAGTCACATGAAGAGTCACATGTATCGTTATCAACACCAACGTGCGACTGCGACTCTTCTCTTAGATCTTATCGTTCATCGTTCTCTAGAAAGCTGCCATCATCAATTTTGGCATCTTCCGAAATACAATTTATAACTCTTTTTCAGCTATTCTTCCACAATGGTGGGGTCGGTGGACCACTTTTGTGAAATTGTGACCGGAAAAAGCTCAAAACACTGCTCCCAAGTGTGGTACTATATTAACCAGATCTCCGCGAAATCTAGAGGCTTGAATAAATAAGGGGGAGCTTGAGCCTCACTAGCAAGTCACGTAACCAGTTTTTCCAGCCCTAATTTGACGCTTCCTTTTTCACAATTCCACTGATAAATCGAACTGTGAGGCTGGCAATCTCTGTATTTTCAACTAAAATCAATAAAATGCTCATCCAAGATCATCACTTGAATTCATGTGTCTGGATTTGAGCTTGACCGGGTGAACAATATTTTGGTCCCGGTTAACTTTCATACTAAGGTCGCAGACGACGAGACGGCTCAAGCAGAATTGTTTACTAGAATGGACAGTTGGGGAAAGGATTGCCGTGCTATTTCTGTGGAGACTTACCGTCTCAACAGAACGACACTCACGGGGCACACTGGCGAGGACTAATTGCGGACGTGCCGCCCGAGCTGGGCAGAAGCTTCCCTGCTGGTCCCGATATTGGGATGCATCCAATGCCGACCTATGGGTGATCGGTCTAAGCACGAGCACAAGTGAGAGTCAAAGCAATGAGCAAAGCCCAGATGCTATGAAGACTCCTGTCTGGCGGGGCAAAACTTCGTCAGCTGTGTTACGAAATTGGCTAATTATTCTTATTTCAGTACTACCAGTGTGTCAAATGAGTAGAGTAGAGTAGAGTAGTGGGTACTACTCATACTCTCCTCAATACTCATTGAGTATATACTTAAGTAACTTAAGTAGTAAGTCACGTGTAAGCACGTATTCTTATAAGGGGATCCCGCAACTTAAGTATTAGTTTTAAACTTACTTTAAAAGGCTATATTATTTTTTAAGTATAAGTCAAAGTCAAAATAAGCCCTATATATTCCTTTTCTCCTTGACTTATTATTTAGAAGTCATATGTATTAAATAACACGTGATTATTATATTAATTTTTACTAATATTAAAGGAATTTTAAGTAATAAAAAAGATAATAAAGGGAAGAATTAAGTGGTATTTATAATATAAAGAGAGATATTAAATAAAATAAATCACGTGATGAGTAGTTAAACTATTTAAGTAGTCTACTCTACTCTACTTAAGCTTAGTCATAGAGGGGCTACTTATACTCTACTCAATACTCAATGAGCATATACTTAAGTAACTTAAGTAGTTTGAGTATTCCTTTGGCACACTGAGTACTACTGGGGGTAGGACTGGCTTGGGTCTGAAAAGCATTCAGTCAGGGGATATCCTTTGTATTTTCTACTCTGGTGACCAGTTTTTGCTTTGCGATACGAACATAGGCGTAACTTTGCAACACTCATTGGATATTATTATGTCTATGTGTGCATGGATTTTGACTTGCTACCTCAGAAAGTATTGCGAGAAGAGAAAACGTTCGTTGTTAGCTGATCTTTGACATGGCTACTACTTCCTGCGGCTTCTTGACAGCCTTAGAGACGGTGGTATGAGGAAACAAGACATTCCTTTGTCTAGTTGGAGAAAACAAAATGCCAGCGCGAGAAACAATTATTAATTTGGCAACGCACGCACGTATGTGGAGCGGGAATCAGGACTTGCTGAATGCGGCATGTTCACTCGAGCGGAGTGGGAATTGGTTATGAATGAAAATGAGCGAAAGCGTAAAGCATTCACGATTAATCAAGGAACTGGTCAAGACAAGAATCAGAAACACACTAGTTCTATTAATGTATTCCCTAATCCACGCTATGCATGCAGTCAATGCTCATTCCCTCATTACCCATTCACAACCCGGTACCTAATGATCCCACAAAACACCACCCATGCATTCCCAATTCCCAAACCCAACCTTTTCAACCTCTCCTATCCGTTTGAACCCAGTGCCTACTTCCTAGCACTAATAAACTCAATCTTCACCTCCCTCTTCTTCTCCCTCCCCTCTTTCGCAGCGGCACTAGCAGACGCCTCCTCCTCCTTCTCCCTCAGCTCCTTACCAACCTTCAAACTCCTGATGTTCCTCTCAAATTCCCGCATCTTCTTCTCAACATCACTCGCTCCAAGCGTAATGCCACTTTCCTTCGCATGGGCCAGCGCTTGCGCCTTAGCAGCGGCGATGGCGTTCTTGTTCGCGACGTACGGCGCGCTCCCTGGTGGTGCTTTGGCTGTTTGTCGAGGCATGCCAGTTCCAGGATCTACGGCCTTGGATGAGGAGGCGTTAGAGGCAGAGGATTGGGAGGCTTCTTGTGCGGCGCGAGCAGCGGCCTGAGCTTGTGCTTGAGCTTGCTTGACAGGCACGAGTTCTTTGACGAAATCTTGCGCTTCTTTGCAGCCTTCCATCAGGAATTTGATAGTGAGTGTTGCCCGCTCTTTGAGATACTCGTTGTGCCCATCGTAGACGCAGCAGTTGAGAAGGGGCATGATACCTTCGTGCGCTAGGAGCTGTTTCTGCACAATCGGGTTGCCCGGTCCTTGGCGGCGGGTGTTATTGGGTGCGATGAGGGAGGTGAGGATGATTAGTATTTGGATCTTGATGCCGGCCCACGGGAAGCGGTGGGGCGTGTCTTGGTATTGGGTCGAGTTGGCGTCTTGTGTTGGGGGTTCGTGGCGATCAACGGCTGGTATCGAGGAGGGAGGGCGACGAGCTGGGCCTGATTGTCCTGGCATTGGCCTTTCGTCGATGTTCTTTCGAGCCACTCCTGCTTCGAGTGCTTTCAGAAGAGCAACCATCTCGTAGGCGGTTTCCCACTCGATGAGTAAGTGGCGCATCTCAGGTATCTCAGCGATGACTGAGATGAAATCTAGGTATTGTGAGAGTCCATCCTTAGCCCTTTCCATATCCCATAAATCAACAGGGAAATCGGCTGCGGCTCGAGCATTCTGTCTGATTTGAGCCTGTGCATGAAGGAGAGCCAAGCAATCTGGCACAACGCGACATCTGAAATAGTTGTAGAGGAAGTGGATGAGCTTTGCATCGCGGTTATAGTCCTTCACATCCGCGTAGATGGGACTCTCCTTGCGAGCTCGGAACATATAATTGATCAGGCGGAGGAGAACGGTCTGTGCTGGCGATACGATATCCTTCAAAATTCTCAGACAATTCCAGGCGAACGGCAGCAAGGCGTTGTGGTGGAAAGACTCAATTATTTGAGCAGTAATCTGGAATATGAATTGTTGGTCATTCTGTTCCCAAACAGCAATAAAGACCAACAATTCTCGGAGCAGGTTCCTGCCACAATCCAAAGCCAGAAACATCTTGCACCTCGTTTTCTGGAGATTCTCTCCAGCTGGTGTAAGCCCGGAGCCCATCGAGTCGACGATACAAGCTTTAACAGTCATGTGCAAAGCTTCAATTTGCTTCGTGTCCAAGATATTAGGGATCTCGGTCAGCAATCCGCGTAATGGACCTTCGGCATAGGACTCATCATCTTCCTCCTCTTCCTCATCGTCATCCAGGCCATTGTCACCTTGGATTGATCGATCATCGGTTTCGTCTGGACCAACACTCCCGTCATCCGCCGGAGGTTCCCGCAGATGATTGAACTGCTGGTCATCCAATTCGTATTGTTGATCCTGCGAGCGAGGCATATACCGATGCATGGCATTCTTCTTGCACGCCTCAGCCCGCTCAACAGCACCCTCTACCGTCTCCATCGGCACCACCCAGCCATCGAAATTCGCATCTCGGACTTTCTTCCACCAGATATCGATTTCATGTGAAACCCTGGCGTATAGCCTGTCTTGCTCGAATTTATCTTGCATATCCGGCTTCCAAACAGGAGAAGTAGATTCCGCAATGTTCTCTGTATTGATCCAATTTTCTACTTCCGGGAGAGGGCCAGGCGTGTATCCAGTAGGCACCTGGTCCTGATATGCTTGCAGAAGTTTGGCGGCTAAAGGGTCCTTCTTCCTATGCCGTGAAAGCCAGTTCTGAACTTCCTGGTGGACCTTCTCCACATTCAAATCATCCGGAGGCATCTCGTGTATCGGTTCGTTCTTCATCTCGTCATCGAATAGCATCTCGAACCAAAAGGACATCTTAAACCGATCGTTTCCCATCGTCCAGTTGTGTGTATGCTGCAAGCAAGTAACCAGGAGTTTCTTGTCTATCTCCACTGTTAGCACCAGCCCAGAATATAACCCATGAAGTGAACTCACAAAGTTCCGTAATCTCATTCAATTTGACCCTCCTAGCCTCATCCACATTCTCCCCATCATAACCCTTACTCGTCACATTGACACACAGCACAATAAGGCGGTGCACCTCCCTATCAAATCCCACCGCCTTACAAATCTCCTGCGCCGTCTCCTTAATCGCCAACATATTCCTGCTAATAACCAGCAAATTATTCAAATAATGCAAGTCCTCCCTCAACACTTCATAATTCTTCAGGATCAGCTCTGCACTCTCGCTCACATCATGGTGATGCCCGTTCGGGCGTCCGCCGCTTTCTTCCTCCCCCGCTCCCTCCACTTTCATCAAGCTTCTCGTCTCCAGCAGCGATGTCGCAGCGGTGAAGATTTTCTGCAGGTGTTTCCAGATATCCACGTTCTTGGCCAACGTCTCTCTGACTTCTGCTTTATTGAGAGACAGGTCTAAAGTCTTGGTAACCATCTTCTTCGCCTCCCCCATCGTCTCCCGCATATACGTGCTCGGCCGCTCAAAATGCATCTCCAGCACCACGAGAGCTCCATTAAACACCCGCTCCTCCTCGCTCTGCGTATTGACCCTGGCCTTCATCCTGACCCTCTCCTTCTCCTCGATATAGAATGGCGATGCACCAGAGGCTGCGGTCTTCGGGCCGGGGTCAGGCAGGATGGATTCGCGGTTCGTGCGGAAGGTCTTCGAGGTCTCGTCCCACCAGGTGGCGACTGGTGTTTTGCATTTGCTGCAGATGGTTGAGTTGGTGAGGATCGAGGGCAAGATTTGCCCGCATTCGATGCAATACATGGTGTTTGGGGAAGGTACGAGGGCTGAGACTTTTTGGAGAAGGTGCGAGTTTGATGTCCGGAAGAAATTCGGCGAGGTCGGTTAGGTTGAAGATTCTGGTGATAGCTTTGGCTAATTACAAATGGGCTTGGAGACCAAAAGGACACCAAAGGTTTGATAAATCATAGTAGAAATGTGTTTGAAGTGAAGTTTTTCACTTGATAGATGCGAGGGTGCACAATATCGCACAGAATAGTCACGCTGAAGAAGCAAGCACTCATCACGTGAGCTGCATTCTCCTGCATCACCATTATTTCGTTGGCAGCCTCATATACACTGCTTCATAGCAGTCCCTCTTCTTTCAGCGCCCATTTTGAACACAAGCAGCCCACCCAAATGGGCATAATGTACACATGCGATGCAGCCAATATACGCGGCACGACACAACACACAACTCTCTTAATACAAGTCCCGAATCAATCATTGAATTGAGCTGCTGCTCCAGATCCCTCCTCGCCACCAGCCTTCGCACTCTTCTTCTTCCTGTTGCGTCGACGCTTCTTCTTGACCTCCTCTCCCTTCGACGATGCCGGTTGTTCCGAATGATCATCGGGAGAATCTGCCTGACCATCTAAACCCTTCGACGTTGCCGAGGTTGCCTTCATTGATAGATGCTCGTTTCCGTTCTCGTCTCTGTCGTCTGAACTGCTGTTGGTTTCTAATACCACTTTTCGAATGCCACCTGCCTCTACTACATTCTCTGTAATACTTCCGCTGCGTGCATTACCTCGTTTCTTGCGAGAGCTGGATCCATTCAAGGACCCGAGGGTATCGCTGCTTCGCCCGCTGTCATTACTGTCATGTCTAGAGATTGGGCGCTTCTCCGGAGACTGCGATTTCCGCGTCTTGTTGACTGACAAGGTGGATCCTCTGGCCTCCCCATCAACGTATATCTCGTTTTTAGAAAATCTGCTTCGACTGTCCTGACTCTTTTGGGAGAATGAACCGTAGCCCTGCTGGAGTGCTTGGACGCCATCACTGGCATCTTTGCCAGCAGATTTGAGAAGTCCTTCACCTTCTCCACCCCGTGGTGCAGGATCATCATGATACGGCTCCTCGATAATTGGATCGTGGAGGACAGTTGATTCTGTCCTGGAATCTGACCGAACCGGATGGCCGGATTTGATCTTGACAGTGCTGTAGCGCGTGGTCTTCGGGCGACTAGCAAGATTGGATGGGCCAAGGTGCTTCAGGTGTTCTCGCATATCATTAACGGTGCCTCGAACCGCAATAGGCATACCATCTGCTCCACCAGAGCTTCGGCGCATGAAGGTGGTGGTCTTGGGGCTCGTGCCAAATGTAGCGGGGCTCGGATTTCGGTCTCCATTCGCAGTAGCACGTCTTGCTAGTGGAGCACCTCCTTCGGAAAGATCGATTAGATGTTCTTCTAGTGGATTGAGCACTGCAGTGTCCGGATTCTCGACGATATGACCTTTTTGGACGCGAGCCTTGGGAGCTGGAGCCATTCGTCGAATGGCTTTGTGCACATCGATATAGACGTCGGACTCATCAATGATTTCCCTGCGGTTTATTAGCACTCACCCAACAGTATTAAGAAATTCACTTACTCGCCAATCAGTTCCTCAATGACATCTTCCAATGTCACCACTCCAATGGCTCCATAATTATCTCCAGGATATTCTGATACTAAAACCATATGGGATTTCCCCTCTTGGAAGAAATTGACAATATCGAGGCAGCTGGTTTCCGGTCGCGTTTCAGGCAGAGTAGCTAGGGCGAACTCGCTGACCTTCTTGCAGTCCTCGGGATCGTATGTAATAAGAATCTTGACCAAGAGCATACCAACGAAGTTACGCTCGTTTCCTGGCTCGTAAATCGGAATTCGTGAATACCCAGCACTAAGAATAATATTCATTGTCGGTTCATCCAGAACGGTATCCGCAGACATCGTGAAAACATCGTCCATCGGTGTCATAATATCCCCCACAGCCTTGTCCTTGAGGTCCAGAACAGCGCTGATGATTGTAACCTCATCCTGGTTGAGTCGATCGGTAGGACTGGAGCCCAGAGTCTTGTGCAGCGTCACCAGCGTCTTCAACCCCGATTTCTTATATACCGTCCCGTGGTCCTCTCCAAGGAGCTTGTCGAGCAATTTTGCTGTGGGCCAAGCAACAGGTGCAAGAATCCACATGAGACCGAGAACGAAAGGCGCCATGTACGCGCCAATTGACAGGCCATATCGAACGCAGACGGATTGGGGAATGACTTCTCCAAAGATAACTGTCACCAGTTAGCAATTGGCTTCCAAACCTTCTCCCAATTATACATACCAATCAAGACTGTGCTGCCGAGTACAGCAGGCCATCCTCCACCCAGAGACCGATCGAGGACGATGGGGAGGGTTTCGTTGACGATGACATTGCTCAGTAGGAGTGTGACCAGAACCCAATGTTTCCCCTTCTTCAGTAAAGTGTAAACCTTTTGCGCGTGTCTTTGCTCTTTGCCTTCACCAGAGGTAGCTATGACTTGGAGGTAAACACCATCTTGACCCATCAACCTGGCAAACACGACAATTAGCACGCAAAGCTTCTCCCAACAAGCAACATGCAGCAGACTCACGCAATAGTCAACCCAGCAAACGCACCACCTAGCAGAACCAGAACCGCCGCAACTGCCAGATACAGCCACAAGCTCGGATCTTCCTCATCTGGGTGATTCCTCACATGAGCCTTCTTCGAACGTCCAATGTAGTCCTTCAAAGGCGCGGCAGCGACGTGTGTGATCTGAGCCAGAGCAAGGAACAAGAGCTTCGAGATGCCTTGAACCGCAGGTCGACGCGCATTGAGGCCATAGTTGCCCGACCGACCGACGGCCATTGCAGGTTTCGAGGCCATCGCCACCACAGGCTGGAGCTCTGCCAGGACCACTGCAACACAGCAGTACCTTGGCCGTCAGACAAGTCTCTTCCCACTCAGCACCAAAATCGACCGCCGAATTGTTGGTGCTCGGAGAATGATCTTCCCGGACGCGGAATGTCGAAATGTCGTGGTGGGGAGAAGAAGAAAGATGGGTGCGGGCGTGGCAATGATATGCAGCTGCCGAGTGCTGCGAACTGATATGAAGGCGCGAGGGATTACCAGGGTCTTCTGGGCAGCGAGTGGTCTGTTGTGAGCAGGAGCTGCACCTGCTGGGATTTTAGCGAGAATGACGAAGTTGAAGTCAAAGCCGCTAAAAGACACAAGCTTCTAGTGGCCGCGTAGCAGCTCGTTCCTCAACTTCTATTTATAAAGTAATGAGTTTAGAATCTTCAAGTGAAAATCAATTGGGAACTTGTCTCCCCGAATCATGCAGAAACAGCAGTATATCGAACATGGAGAGTCGGGGGCACACATTGTGCTTCTTTGTGTGCTATTGAGCAACACTCTTGGGGTTCTACGGCAGAAGTCTGCAGTGGGATTGCTCTATTTCATTGGATGTTTGAATTACAAAAAGATAACAAAATTTTAAGACATCCGTTTCAGGCTCAGGTTAGGCAAATATGCAGGAATAGTCTGCCGTTCAGTTGAAGTTAAACATCTTCAGTAGTTTCTTCGCTTTGACATGTGACAGCGCTAGAGGGAAACACCTGCGCTTAGTCTGAATTCTCCGTCTGAACATCTCGCTCTATTCCCTGGCCACCTCAACCTTGACCTTTTCCTTGATGAAATTGAAGATATCTCTCAGCAGGTCCTCCGAGTACCAGTGTCCCAGGCCCTCATACTCCTTCATCTGAACATTTGTCCCCATCAGGTCCAAAGCATTCTTCGCCTCCCTTCCCAGTTTGATATCCACCTTCTCATCTTCAGCCCCATGACCCAAAAACACAGGAATTTCCTGGAACACCATGTCCTTCTTATAATCCATCTCAATCGACTCCCTCAAGAACTTGACTGCTTGTAAAGGCGGGTCTCCTCTCGCCTCATCTTCATAATCAGACGCCGCAAACGGATCCTCATACTCATCCCCCGAAAGTGCAAACGGGTCGTCGTGGTCTTCCTCAAGCCCCTTGTCTCCATGTCCGCGCCCAATCTTTACCAACTCGTTTCCAAAAGGTATCCACCCACACATCCCCACAACGGCTGCAAATGGCTTTCCATCCCACACCAATAACGAAGCCAAGGACGTGGCACACCCTTGGCTCAATCCCCACAGAACGACATTCTCTTTCCCTACGGCTTCGATCTCCGCCTCGAGGAGCCCATGAATGAATCTACAACTCTTGTTCAGGCCGTCGACCATCAGATGCTGGGTCCTGGTGTAATCTTCCAGATGCCAATTATCGAACCACTGATGCGTCGGATTCTTATAAATCGTGGCCTTCTCCTTAGTCGCAGTTGGAAAGATAATCTTTGCATGCGGGAACACCGTCTGAAGAGTTTGGCCATCCACCTTCGTCTCAAGCAATGGCGGTCCGAATTTGGCTGCGTATGAACCACGGCCGTGGAGGATGATGATCGTCTGTCGATGCTCGAGCTGAGGAAGAACGATCATTGGGTCTGGGAACTTTCCAAGGGTGTCTTTCTTCGGTTTGTGCGATTCTGATTGTTGATTTTCCACTCGACTTGGAAGAGTGATGGGATTAGAGGAGCAGCCTCGGTGGCCTTCTCCAGCTTTGATGGACGCCATTTTTGAAAATCGGACGAGAAATTCGTAGCAATGGCGACGCGGTGCCCTTATATTTCTCGCTATCGTGACTTTCTTTCATTACCGACGTCGAAAATCGTTGAAAATCTGAATGCGAATGTGGATGTCTAATGATATCTCGATAGCTGAATTTGTGAACTGTTTGAGCGGTGTACAAATCCGCCCCTTCTCTCCATTATGTATTCGACATATAATTTTCATTTGGAATCCTTCGATCTCAACTGAAAATTACGCGCGTGTGTGATAATGAGTCAAAAACATGGTTTTGTACGTTGGCAGACTAGAGTTCGAGTGCCATTTGGTGGGTCCCAAGGTTCCTGAATCGCGGCCGAATCTAAATCACTTCTTTCGATTGCAATCATGGAAGTGGGTGTCTTTGCATTCCTTTGATTGTTCTGCGCTGTCGAGGTTGATTTGTAATTGATCTGTTTTCTTAAAGTTAGTTGTTGATGGTATTGGGAAGTGTTAGGATGAAGTGAGATCCAAGCCCTACTCGGTGCCTAATGCGGAAGCGAGCGGCCCGCAGTTTGAACTTTGAAGTCAGGTGCAAGTCTACGGAAAGCCGTAAGAACGAGATGTGCCAGGGAGCTTTGTAAGTCACATGCCTCTGAAATAAATCCAGTTCAAGAGCAGGAAAATTCCAGCGCCGAGTCGATTGTCCATTTGTCCCGTGGCAAAAGTCTTTTATTTGAATCACGTGATATACTAGTTTTGGACCTCATCTTGTCGTCTTTCTCTTCCAGTTGAAGCCAGATTTAGTAAGGGTTAAGCCGCTGGAGCTATTAATACGCAGAAGCTTACTGACTTCATTATCTAAGGGAATTGATGACCCTCGTTCGCCTCAAAATTGCGGTGCTCTTTCTGTGAGAGGTTCGCTAACATCGTGAACACCGATAGGGGGTATTTGAGTCCAGGCCAGGATTTTACATAAAAAGAGAAAATTACACTAAGTTTAATTCCAAGTACTCCGCACGGAGGCCCTTAAATGAGACCAGTCAGGAGCCCAAAAGGGGAGATCAGCTCTAGCTCTCAATCCGGACACGTTGAGAACATCTAAAGTAAGCGATTGTTTGATGTTTGCTGCAGCGAATGTCCGGTAACCCTCTGCCGCAGATAGGCTATAGTCGGGGTCCAAAGTCCATCTCGTCTGCAATTCTCCCAAAATTCATTCACAAAGCTGAGTATAGAATAATAGAATATCACGAATCCTATACCGTATATGACGCCTTGCGAGAAAATGAGAACACTGAGAGTTGTGGCGAAGGACCCTGCGGCAAGCCCTCCAAGGCACAGCGGCCCTAATGTACAATTAATCAACCGATCACATGATAAGAGGGAGGATATTCTCACAACTAACCAATATCATTTGTCTTTGATATTTCGAATACCATTTTATAAAAGGAGTGACAAGCGGGGCTCCTAGGTACGATATCCCTGATGCAACAGTACCTATAATAGGAATATACGGACTGTCGGCGAATTGCGGTAGACTTGTCTTGAAGCTCTACCGGAGAGGCGTAAGCTGTGGAGCTCATTTTTGGAACAATTAAAGTTGAAAATTATTCCAGCTGAAGTATAAAGGATCGAACAAGACTCGGCGGATCTTCCTTAAGTAATATGGAATTTTAAAAATCAATCGTCATTTAGATTTCTGAAGACTTAACATATATAATAGTTGTACCTGGATAAAACCACCAAATTCCATCTTTCAATTACTGGTTACATCTTCATGAATGTCACGGCCTGAAGAGGCTTGTGCGGATAATATGGGTGTATATTGGTATAATAGTAAATGAATGATGGTGCCCTAAAGGCGGGGAAGAAGCTATATATATATCTGTAGTGGCCCGTGCGCAGCACGTGACAATGAATAAATCTGATTGGTTTGGATGTAGACAAAGCGGATGGCTTTCTCTTGGTTGACCCCAGTTAAAGTTTCCTGGCTCCGGCGTATAGAGCAATGTCAAATATTGTCAGCATATGTACAAGATGACGTTATTCTCGCACGGTTATTCTAAGGATTTCCCGACTGGTCGGCGTTTTTGACGGTACAGTATTGTAAAAGCCAAGCTAAGCCATCACCCAAATTTCTCTCTCAAGCGACCATGTCTGCGCTCTCGACCTCCCCTCATCCATTATCAACCGCCATTACCCGCTCATGTATCCTCTCCCAAACCTCACTCCTCAAAAAGATGTCAGAATGACAAGCCCCCTCAACAAGCACAACCTCGACTCTGCAAGACTTCATATCCTTCGCTATTCTCTCCACAGAAGCTGGCCCGAAGAAAACATCCGCATTGCAGATGAACCAAATCAAATCAACCTTACAACTCCTATAAAGCCGCACCAAGTTGTCCACCTCGATACCCGGTACTCTAGAATAGCCCAACCGATAATCCAAATCAAGCCTCTCCTTTCGCAGCCCCATTTCCTTCCCATCCGGTTCATAGCTTTGCAAAACATCTCTTAACCTTTTAGAGTATACAAATTTCCCATCATCAACATGCTCGATTTTCGGACTACCAATCAGCCTCAACCACATTCTCTCCGCCTTTGTATCAGAAAGTTTATCTATTTTCCCCACTGCAGCAAACAGAAACTTAGGCATGGTACACATCCAAGACATAATCTTAGAAGCCGTAAATGGAGCCGGGATATGCGGGGCAATAGGGAATACAATTTCTATCCTTTCTGGATAGCGGTTAATGAGATCGAGTGCCTGATAGACGCCCGCAGAATGTGCTGCTATGCTGATTTTGGCGATAGAGAGGCCGTCTAGGAGTTCGATGGTGACGGAACTTAGTGAGGAGAGGAGGGCTGGGCCTGGTGGAGCGTCCGGGCCGAGGACCCATCTGTCGATGCAGAGGAGGGTGAGGTTGGGATGGGTCGTGAGGAAGTCTTGGAATAGGGTTAAGATGGTGGAAGATCCGCCTGCGCCGTAGCAGAAGAGAAGAGTATATTGGGCTGAGGGATTCAGGCGGATGTACTTGATTTGATGCCCTGGGTTTAAGGCACTGTTGAAAGGGAGAGGTAATGGGAGAGACATCTCAGACTAAGTAGTCTAGAAGTAGATGGTGATGAAGAAGAAGAATGAGGGTGATGATTTTGGCCAAGCTATATCTGAAGTTTAGGCAAAAGTCATTTAATTGTACACACTCCATTCGGCCTATTAGGAGGAGACGATTAGGCCGTCACCTGATGTCATCATGTCATCGTCCCTTATCGCTGCAATTTTCCACTGCGTCCCAGCGCAGCCCGGCGTTCCAGAGGAATCATATAGAAAAGTCTGGCACCTTTTCCTCTGCAACCCTCGTGTCAGGACCATCGAATCACTCTCCCCATTGTACGCAGTTCAATCTCCTGCTGCGTGAATGAAATTCAACCTCTTGTTGCCTTCACGGCCACACCCCGCCCTACGGGCATTCCATCTCTCTTGAACTTGACGAACAACCACTTGAGCTATCATCAGACGAGAAGGAATCGGAAGCCTTCAAGTTGCTTGGGAAGGCGGACGAAATGTTGCTAGTACGCTCTGCGTGATAGCCGCCGCGTGTTGCGCTCGCTAATAAGTGCAGATTCCAAGCAGAACCGATCTGAAGCAAATGTGCGAAGTTTCGAAGACGCTCTAACTTACGAGGCTGTTATCCCGACACTATACGAGAATATGGATATTCAGGCTGACAAATCGTCCTCCCTTACCTCGACCTGCTCAGCATCTCTGTTACACAGCAGTGGAGGCGGAGCGCTGGCACATTCCGAGTTCGATTCCGGGTAAGCGCGTAGCCTGGGGTAATACCGTAATGGGGATTCATCTTCCAAAAGAAGTCAGCATCGGAGCACGCTTACAGCCACTCTCACTAGTCTGTGTTCTTCAGACTGCCTTGGGCCACACTTCACCCCTCGCACCACCTTAATTTACTGGGCTAGCAAAGTCCAACTCCCACCTGTGCGTGGTGCTGGCTACGAACCTGTATTTACCTAGGTATACAGAGCCAACGGGAAACAAGGGCATTCAACTGGAGCTGGTGAGTCTGTTGTATGGTACGGATATCGCGGCATAAAGTCATGCGACTTCAGGGCATGCCTGTCCAAGGTAGACGAGTCGTCCACTACAGGTTCAGATCATAGTGGAGGCTGACGCTAGAAGTGCCTATAACTATAGGCTTACGCCCAGTAAGGTCTTTAGAGGAAAAAATTCCAGAATCAACGATTTTTGAACGTGGGAGTTTAGAAGGGGCAAAACAATTGTTTCTTTACAAAAGCACCCCCTGGAAGGGTACTTAATATAATCTAAAAGAGATTGGCCTCTTCTAGCACGGAATTACACCTTGGGCGGACAATCCGGTTTGGGACGTACGCGAGCTGAACAGGGGGGTGTACAGGGGTTGGCACGGGCACACTAATATTCTATTCAAAGTCGACATGTTTACGCCTGCCATCTTGAGGACTGAAGGGCGAGGTTGAGAAATCGTTGTACTGGTAGCTGCGGAACAATGAGGATATGAAACCGCAGGACGCATAGCTTACTCATTCTATGTATAGTATTGAGTACGCTTTGAGTACGCTTTGAGGATACGTGAGAGGTTCTGAGTGCGGATGATCAACTACATGACGACGCTAAACTTTTGTAAGATACTGCGATATTCGTCATAAGATTGATAACGTGAGTTGGGGTTTAGATGTAAGTATGTCTTTTAGTAGTGTAATATTTGCAAACTTGTAGTAATGTTGGGTGCAAAGAGGGAGAGACTGAGTGTTGAAATTAGGGGCCTGAGGCCCCTAATAGGCTTAGTAAGCCCTGGAACCGAACGCCATGGGGCTGTGCACTAGCTTAATACCCTGTCCAGCTGGAATACCCTGTATAGCTGGAATACCCTGTACGGCTGGAATACCCTGTCCGGCTGGAATACCCTGTATAGCTGGAATACCATGTACGGCTGGAATACCCTGTATAGCTGTAATCGGTTCAGCTGGCATAGGGATTTAGTACATGTGACTTAGGGGGTTCAGGGCTATATATACGGGCTACTTACCACTGTAGAACAGCAGTCAATTCAGTACGTTTTACTTGGTTTACATTGCAAGCACGTGACCCTAGCTTTATTACTTAGCTAGTTCAACACTGAGTTGACTAGAAATTGGTCACGTGATATCACTTTTTGACGTCGAATCATTGTATGCCTTTCACCAGCTATCTTATGCAATTGAGGCATATACTCAATGTTTCAACTTCATTTAGTCGTTAGGATAAGTGACATAAGAGGTATGGTAGCAATATTATGAGTGATGAGCCAAACCCCCTATATTTAGCTGCGCATACAATCACAGTAATATAATTGTGACACCAATTCTAGCCAGACATTCCTATAGCCATTTCCAGTTCTCTTTCTCCTACGAATTAAACCCCCATGTCTTCTCTAGCCCCTCACTGAGGCAAACAATTAAACGCCATCTCCTCCCTCGATTCATACTATTCTCAAAATCAGCTTTCTTCTCTCCCCTTTCCCCTTCCCCCTTCTGCCCCAAAAATTTCAATAAAATTCAACTCACCCTCTGGCAACACCCCGGATATCTCTGATCCGTCACACTCGCAGCAGCGGGACAATACGCCTCAGTACTCGTAATATTCGTCGCCATATCAATTGTTGAATTCAGCGGGGCTGGCCCACAGAAAATTGCCAAGTCGGTTGCACTCCCGGTTTCGTAAGGAATATATGCGCCGCAGCACACAGTGAGAGGGAAGGTAGAGTTGCAGGAGAATGCTGTGGTGGTGGTGGTGAGGAGGGGCAGGAGGGGCATAAGAGAGGTGGTTGAGAAACGCATTTTGGGTGGTTTGGTTTGTGAATTTGTGAGTTGGGGATTGTGGAGGAGGGGTTTAAATTGATGGAGGAGATGATGATGGGATGGGGGAAGCTTTGTGCGGAGGCAGGGAATTATAGAAATTTCATAAGATTGAATGAACGCTGTGCCTCACGGTGCCTGTTTGGCGAGCCCCTTTCCCCACCCTCGGTAATTTGCTGACCCAAAAATGACTCAAGACCAGGAACATGGAGTCACTCGGCGAAGACCCGATTTCAAGGCTTTCCTTGGTTGCATTAGCAAGGGTAGATACAATGCGAGATTGAATTGCGAGATTTGAGAGAGTAATATATGTTGTTTGTGTTGACTCGCATGAAACTTAAGATGTCGTGGTAATGACTCGCCCCCTTATGGCTCGCTTATTTACTGATCGACACAGGCTTATGGCCAACGCAGCATAGTCACCCCTTGTAAAATGGATTTACTTTGTAAATTTTGTCTGGGTGCGATGCCTCTATACAACTTTTATCCTTCTTCCGGACCGCAATGGCTCAACACCTCCTCGTAGTTCGGTCTGGTAACCTGTATCTCTTCGGAAGTACAGGGCTAGGATTGAGTCAAAATTTGGGGATGGATCCGTCTTAGGCCGGAGGCTGTACGGTGAAAACTCAACCTTATATAGACTAGCGCCCTGTATATTATATTTAGCTAAGTATGGGACCGTTCGGATCAGGATTATAGCTGGCCAATCATATGGCGGTATTAGTAGTACAGATTAAAACCTTAATTATATAGGAATATTACAGATTAATCTGGAAATAACTTTACTTTTCTCTATAATTGCCCTTAAAGTATATAGAGCCCCTCTTAATAAATTGAATTTCGTTAAGTAGTAGTAAATAAGTAATACCCTAACTACTATATAGCCGCTTTATAAAGAGGCTAGATCGGCCCTGAGAGATATCTATATATACTATAGTCGGGAGATTTAAACTCGGTATAAGTTCGTTTATTATCTATAAATAAACTAAAATAAAAAAGATAACTAATTATAGACCCAAATTTATAGCTATTATAGCTTCTAATACTCGGATTTTGCCTCTCTCTTTATATACTACCTATAGTATCTCGAAAACCGTATAGTAGAATATACTAGAAATAGATAATTAGCTAGTTAAAATAAGTTTATAATAATATTATAAGGTATTTCAGGAACTCTTTTCGGAAATAGAAACTGAAATAGCTAACTAACTATATCCAGGAGCTAACGAGTAACCTAAAGTACTAACTAACTCTTAATCTACTAGCCTAGTAAAGTTATAGACTAGCTAGGTAAATAAGATTAATAAAACTACTAAAGCGAAATAAAAGAAGAAACTTCGGAGAGAAAAGGCAAAGAAAAAAGAGTATAAAGGAAAGTCAAAGTCTAAATTAGAAAAAGGAAAATATATAAGATTTATAAAAAAACCGAAAAGCCCTTATAACTATTATAGAGCTATATTTTACTAAATAAAAGATTATCTAGAGCCAAAAATAATTCCAGATTATAAGAAGCTAGTACTAGAAAGTATAGTAGAGACTTAACTAGTAAATAAACTAGTAGAAACCGAATTATTAGAAATAATAGAAGAAACTTTATATAAGATATATAATAATAAGGTAATATATAAGTAATTAAGGTAAATAAGCTATAAAGTAATACTTATAAATATAACTAATTCCAAGAATTAATTCTAATAAAAGACTAATTAATATTTCTTTTTAAAGCTAAAAATGCTTCCTTATATATTTCCTAGTATTTAGCTAAATATATAAAGCCTTTTATTTAACTAGGAAATATAATTCTATATAATTTATATAATTCCGATTATAAGCTTTATTTAAAATAGAAAACTAGATTTATAATATTTAATATCTATTTATATACTATTATATATATCTATTATATTAACTCTTTTTCTAAGTTATTATTTCTATAAGGCCTAAGAAAACTATAAATAGCTTTATAAATAACTCTCTAAACTTTCCTAGCTACTAGTTCTTTCTAAAAACTTCTTATAAATACCCTATTATTATACTAGATAATAGAATTAAAAATATAGCTTACTAATTTTATTTAGTTAACTTATAAATTACCTCTAGTAATTTCTTCTTATAAAAGTAATATAAATATAATATATATTATTAGATATAAAGCTCTTCTGGTTTCCTAATTAGTTTATAAATCCTAACTTAGCCTCTATTTGCAAATAAATTATTATTTTATAGGCCTAAAAGCTTAGAAAAGTTAATCCGATGTTCTAATTTATTTATAAATTTATTTATTGAAATTTTCTAGATATTTCTAGTATAAAGCTAGTTCCGAATTTGTAATTACTATTCGGAAAAAAAGTATTATAAAAAGGCCTTCTTTTTTCTATTAATTAATCTTCTTTTTCCTTTATAATATTATATCTAGCTTTTTCTTATTTCTTATCTTTCTTTTTTAAGCTTTTTAAGCTCTTTTAAATTCCTTTAAATTTCCTTTAATCTTTATTTAAACTCTCTTCTAATTCTCTCTTTTATTTCTTTATTTATTAAAATAAATACTTCTCTTAGTACTTATTAGCCTATTACTACTTATTTGGCTAATACTTCTATAGCCTTAATTTGCTCTTATTATTTTTAATATTCTAAGAATATTATTAAATTTTCTAATCTTATTTATATTAAGAGTAATAACTATTTAATATATAATTACTATTATTCTAAGAATAAGAAATATAATCCTATAAACTATAAATTTCTTTTTTTATTTTCTATTCTAATATTATTTAAGTTTTTTTTTAAATATATATAATATAATTAAACTGCTTTCTTTAAGCTATTAATATATATAAGTATTTTTTCTAATCTTTATTTAAAAGAAAAAAGGCTATTATTATTTTTCTTCTATATTAAACTATATATACTTCTTATATTAAAGCTATTATTTAAAGCTAATGAATTCTCCTAATAATTTAAGAAATAGATTAAATAATTCTTATTAGCTTAATATAAATATAAAATACTTTTAAAAGTATAATTAATATTTTTTAATATTAAGTAAGCTTATTTCTCTCTTATTTTTTATTAATAGCTAATAGCTTTCTAGGCTAATTTACTATTTATTTCTTAAGAAAATCCCGATAAAGATAATAATAAAAATAGTAAAAAATAGTTATAAAAATAGAATATTTATAAGATATAGAAATTAAAGTTTTTAGAGTTTTTAATAATTTTTATATAATTTTTCTAAAAATAAATATATAGTTTTTAATAGTTTTCTAATAAAAGTATTTATCTTTTATATTTCCGTTTAACTAATAGTATTATAATATTATTCTTTTCTAAATATTTTTATAATTCTTAAATTATATTTTCTGAATTATTTAGTAGTTTCTATATATTATCTACTAGTAAATAGTTCTTCTAATAAATAAGATATTCTCTTTTTTTTTCTATTTTCTTTATAGGCTATAATAGATTTTATCTCGAATTTATTTTTATTTTTAATCTTAACTGGTTCTAATTTTACTATAGTACTAGCTTGCAAGTACTATAGTTTTAAGAAAGAAATATAGAAAATATTATAGATCTAATATAATAATAGTAATTCCAAATAGTATATCTATTTATATATTTTTATAACTTCTAGAATCTTAAAAGAGCCAAAATATCTATTTATTAGCTTTATACTAGGTTATAGCTATTAAATGTTTTTTATATAAAGTATAACTTTATTATATATATTAAATTTCTTATTAATATATTTTTTATTATAATATTTTTTATTATAATATTTTTTTTTATATATCTACTATTTCTTACTATTATTTTTCTAGTACTTCTTATTCTATTTGAATTCTTTATACTCTTTCCTATATTACTAATACTTCTTTTTCTGAAATATTATTCTTAATATATAGTTTAATACTAGAATAGAATTTGTATAATATATAAAATAAAGAAATTTCTATTATTAAATATATAGAATTATTATATAAAAATTCTATAAAAATAAGCTTTACTATCTAGTTATTTTACTAATAGCTAATATAATACTTTAAATATTATTTTAGAGTTTAATTTAGATTTTTCATTTATTTATTAGTTTATAAATAGAATATTATATTTAGCTATTATTAAATCTTTAAATAGAAATATAAACTTAATTAAAACTTACTTATAAAAACAGATTCTTTATTAGAGGTTATATTTATAAGTATACCGAAATCTTTAATAATATAATATATAAATAGCTTTACTAATTCAGGAACTAAAATCTCTTTAGTAATTAAAATATATTATATTATTTTTATATATTTATTAATAATAATAAATATAGAATTATATATCTTATTATAAAATTTAGAAAAGAATAGTTCTATAATAAAGTCTATAGTAATTTCTTATTATAGCTTAAAAGAGAAAGGAAATAAACTAAATATACTATATAGTAAATATTTTTTTATCTTAATTTATTAATATATAAAATAAGTTCTAATATAGTTTTTTATATTCTTTTTTATATTTTATTAGAAGTACTTTTTCTAGAGAATCTCTAGTATTTTACTAGTACTAAAATGCCTATTTATAGAATTATTATAGTTAGTTTATAGTAATTTTTCTTTAAAAGCCGATTTATTTAATATATAAATAGTATTTTAATATCTTAATAACTTAGATATATTAAATTCCCAAGTCTTAATAGCTCTAGTAAAGGTTTCTTTTAAGAACTATTTATACTACTAATATTATACTAATAGATTAAGCTTTTAGTATTATAATAGTAGTTTAAATAATATGTTTTTATTTTTCTTATATATTATTTCGGACCTAACTATCTATATAGCTAGAATCCGTAGTATATATTATTTATAACTAGTTATACTAGTAATAGGCTCAAGTAGTAGTATTTCTAGTATTATTCCGTTACTAAAATAGACTTTCTTTTCGGAATTCCTTAATATCTTACTAATTAAGAAATACCTATTTTCTTTTTTTTGGGCCTTATATTATAATATTATAGAAATAGTATAATATTCTATTACTGCTATTTATAGGACTTTCTATTCTGCATTTTATAGCTTATTATAAAGTATAAATAATAAAGTATTTTTATTTATATCTATTATAAAATCTAGTTTTCTTAATAGTCTATTAGTAAAATTATTATATCTTAGCTAGTATTCTAAAACGAAGTTAAAAACAGTTAGTTTCTTTACCTATTTTATTTATTAACTATTTAGTTTTCTTTTAGTTATAAAGTATTTTAAGTTATTATAATTTATTTTAATAATAATATATTAGATATATACTAGATAATATTACTAAATATAAAATACTAGAATAATAGCTAAGAGTTTAGAATTATATATCTTATATCTATTCTTAATTATAGTTATTTTCTTTAAATAGAAAATAATAAAATATTATTTGATTTCTATTTTTTTTCTAAAAAGCTAGAAAATTATTTCTATAATTATAAATCCTGAAATATTTATTTCTATATAAATTTTTAAGGCTAGATCGAAATAATAAAGAATTAATATTATTATAAATATAATTTATAATTCCCTAAAAGCCTTATTTACTTTATTTATCTAACTAAAATAATATTATAGGTTTTTACTAGTTTTTAATAAATTAATTAACTCTTTTATTACTTTGGAATATTTATAAATAAACTTCTAATAGAAATTAGTAAAACCCAGAAATACTTGGATTTCTTAGATATTATTCTTTGGGACTAGCTATTTCCTAATAGCTATAACCCGGCTGGCTTCTATTTTTATACTATTTAAACTAATTATAAATTCCAGAAATTTTTTTTTTATATTAAATTTATATTTTACTAAGTTTATAAAAAGCTAGTATTATTATAACTACTCGAATATATATTAGACTACTATTATATACTATTCTGAATTCTCTAAATAAATTAAAATATTATCTAAATAATATTTATAAGGTCTATTAATATATAATTAATATATATCTGAAATATTACTAGAATATTAGAAAGTTCAAAAAATATAATATAATATTTAAAATATTTATAATATATTTAGAATACTATTTTTTATTTATTACTTTCCTGTATTTATAACTAATAGTAAATATCTTTTAAGTCTAGCTTTATATATACTTTTATTTTATAAAACCTATTTATTATCTTATTAATAAATAGTAATAGTATTCGGTTTTTAATAGTAATTCTATTTAGACTCTAGTAATTAATATATAGATATAGGCTATTTCTTTTCTTTAGAATAAATATAATTGAAATATTAGCTAGGCTAATAAAATAATAGATCTATTTCTTTTTTAAGCTAATATTAAAATATTCCTAAAAGACTTTAAGTTCTTTTTCTAATAAAGTATATATAAGACTATATAATAGTTAGAACCTTGGTTCTAGATTTATATAATATTCTATTATATAATAGTTAGATAATATATCTATAGCCTCTATAGAGAATATTCGAAAAAGATTCTAATATTTCTTAGAAAATATAATTATTTCATTTATAATAATAGTAATAATTCTTTAGCTATTTATTATAAAATAGGTAATTAATAGAAAAATATATATTTTATATTTTATTACTTTAGTAAACTTCCTAATATTTAGAACTTTAATTTTCTATAATTAAATCTAATATCTCTATATTACTTTCTTAAAGGAAATTAGGAAATTAACTAGATAGAGCTATAAAAATCCAAATATTATATTAATATAGTTTAGATCGAAATTATATAATATAAAATATATATTAGTTTCTTTTTAGTTCTCTAGTATATTTTTAGTAATAATTCCAAGAATATAATCTCTATATAAATAAATTCTTTTTTCTTCTAATAAGATTAAAAGAATTATTTTTAATATTAATAAAATATCTATATCTAAAGCTAATCTTCTTTTTATATAATTAGTTTTCTATATTCGAATTAACTAATATTCTAACTCTTTATCTATTTTTTCTTATCTTAATAATAACCTTAATTATTATTCTTGTTTTAGGAACTTTATTCTCTATTATATAAATAAATATAACTATTATAGAATATATTTATTTCCCGGCTTTTATAGTTCTAAATACTTATATATTTTATAGCTAGACTTATTATAGTTATAATAAATCAGTTTCTTCTGATTTAAGTAAATAGTAATATAATAAATTTTCTTCTAATAAATAAAATAAATTATATCCGGTTTTATAAATCCCGATATAAATACTATATTAGACTTTATTACTATATCTTTACTATTTCTGTTTTATAAATCTTATAATAAAGATATATTTCTTTTCTATTTTCCTTTATTATTTCCTTTCTCTTTTCTTCTATTCTTTTTTTTTACTATTCTATTAGCTTATTATTATATTTCTATTAAATAAATAGGTTTAAATTATTCTTAATTCATTCCGAAAATAAACGCTGCCAGGACGCAGCGTTTTTTTCTGCCGGTGCACGTGACCAGCATGTGCCACACGCGAATAGCTATATTCCTCACTGGCATAGGCCATTTGGGAATGGCTATATATTCCCCACTAGTATAGCTTATTTAAAGAATGGCTATATTCCTCACTGGTATAGGCCATTTGGGAATGGCTATATATTCCCTACTAGTATAGCTTATTTAAAGAATGGCTATATTCCTTACTGGTATAGGCTATTTGGGAATAGCCATATTCCTCACTGGCATATCCCATTTGGGAATGGCCATATATTCCCCACTGGCATAGCTTATTTGAAGAATAGCCATATTCCCCACTGGTATAGCTTATTTAGAGAATGGCCATATTCCTTACTAGCATAGGCCATTTGGGAATGGCCATATTCCCCACTGGCATATCCCATTTGGGAATGGCCATATATTCCCTACTGGCATAGGCCATTTGGGAATGGCCATATATTCCTCACTGGGAGGTGCCATATACGAATAGCCATATTCTTTACTAGATAAAAGAATATATTTAGAAAGGCTATATAAAGATTACTAGTAACGAAAGTAAGGAAGCTACTTAATAAGTAATTAATTAATTAGTAAATAATTAATTAAGCATACGGGATTCTTATTAGTTAGCCCTTCCCTACTGCCCAAATTTTCTGAACGAGGGGTAATTTTCTTAAAAACGCTGCCGCAAGCGGCAGTATTTATTTTACCTTGCGAATATTGAAAGTTCGGTCTTTACAGGGCAAAAAAAACGCTGCCGCCAGCGGTAGCGTTTTCAATAGCGGGGTAAGTAGTAGTTTATTATTATTATTTGAGATAGCTCGCCCGCAACGAGATATTTCCTTGAACGGAGAATGAGGAGCTACTATTAGTATATTATACTATAACTCTACTAATTTTTTCTATAAGAAAAATGCTCGTTATTATCGTAATAATTAATTAAAGGGGCCTTGCGATCGGGCGCACGCTTCACTCGGGTGAGGGATGTGCGCGCTAGCCGCATCTTGGGCGCAGGTGCGGCAGCGTTTTTTTTGTGGTGATAATCTTACATTCCTGCCGCACGGTGATGGCATACTGGGCCTGATGAAGAAATAGAGCACATCGTCGATTCCAGAGAGAGAAAGTAGACTTAGGAATATAATAATATGCTTTTGGACAGAGGGCTCTTTCAATAGCATACTTCCCAGGTGTTTCTCAATCCATGAGATCAATTGGTGCACTGGTAATCTTGCAAGGCTTGCATGGTAGGGCTTTCTCGACAGGCGGACTGCCGCAGCTCAACGTCGCCCAGCATGATGCTTCAATCCAACGACAAGTATCATGGTCTTCCGTGAACTAACCAGACGCTGGCCACATACCTGATGTCCATCACTTTTGGAAGTGTTGGGGATATTATCGCAGTGGGCCAGATTGCATATGCACTCGCCCAGGCGCTGAAAGACTCGTCCGGATCAGGGAGGGAATACCAGGGCCTCGTGAAGGAGCTACAGACCTTTGACCAAGCGCTGTTGCAGGTGAGTGGTTGAGACGAAAGTACAGGACTGGCTGGTGACAATTGAATAGGTGGTTGCGTTATGGCAGAACTACGAAAACAGCCCCGAGTTAGAAGCGTTGGGGAAGACGACGAAGGAAGCGATCGAGGACTGGAGGGACACATTACTTGCGTTTCGGCTGAAAGTTGATAAGAAATATGGCGCGAGTCTCTGTACAGGAGGATCAGGAAATTGGCTCAAAGATGCCTCCAAGAAAGTGGCGTGGTTGAAGGAAAAGGAGGATGTGTTGGAGTTAAGGAGGAAACTGCAGTCGGCGAGTGATGTCCTCACTCTGTTGATTCTTACCGCCATGGGGTGAGCAGTAATTGAGCATAAGAACGGAGTGTTTGGCTGATGCATACGTATAGGAAGTCGAATCGTCTCGACAGTACAGCACAAGAAGTCCGTGTCGAGCTAGTCTACAGTCTCCTACAAGAATCCGTCAAGCGTGCCGAGGAGCAGATGACTCAACTAAAGCTAATGAATGAAAAGCTTGAATCCCAGGCTAGGACGTCGAACATGATTTTGAGTACCGTGAAAAGTGGAGTGACAAAGCTGTAAGACTTGAATGCTTGTCCAGGAGCTCAGAGCTAATAAATTTTCTAGAACACAAGTACATGCTATCTCAGTAGACATGAGAAATGATTTGTCATTACTTCAAAGCCATATTTTGGCCCAACACGCTACACCAAGAGGCCTAGGGACTCATTGGCAACAAGAGCCTGTAACTTTAGAGGACGCACTCGGATTCATGGTTCCAATTCCCTTGGAGCTAGTCAATTCTTGGGAGGTTAGTGTCTAGGTTCCTTTTCAGTGGGATGAACCTAACTTCAAGGTTAGATGTTCGACCTGATTCTTGCCAAACGTTTTGAAAAGCATCCAGGCCACATTAAAGTCCAACACAAAGAGTTTGTAATCGAGGAAGGTAGCAGTGGCAAAGAAGTTAGTCGGATGACAGACTGGTCCATGTGCTTCCGTCCTGGACAAAAGGTTGATATGAGCGTTGTATTCCAAGAAAGGTCCGCCGACAGTAATCATTGTCCCCGTTGTAAAACAAGATCAGAGTTATCTTCCGAGGTCCGGATTCAATGGTAAGTGCAAGTGCGTTTCTTGTAGCAGCAAATATCTAAGACTATGGACAGTGCGTCTTGTAACATGTGGTTTCAGCGGATTACTGAAGTTGAGGAGAGTGATGGAAATCATGACGTACCTGATATTCCTAGAAAACACTTTAGGGTGCCCCAGAGAGCTTGCGGTCCTGTTCTTAGTCCTGCGGACTTCAAGAGGGTGCGAATGTTGCGTAAGCTGCTGATCGCGAGCCATATGATGGCACGTGGGGAGATGGGTAAAGAAGTGGCGAAGAAAAAGGAGCACTTCAAGTTTGAGGCACCTTCTCTCGAGCCCACCTCTACCTCTAATCCTTCGCCTAAATCTCCAAATACTTTCGTCCCTTGGTCACCACGGTCGGCTTCATATCTGACTAAACATCGAAAGACGACGTCGAGGACTAGAACAGCAGATGAAGATGGTGGGAGCAGATTCAGTGGAAAACCGGTTATTGGTACGTTGTTGGGGGCTGCTGCTGGAGCGGCTTTTGCCTACGCCATGGTGCGCTCGGAGTCGCCTGAGCCTCGTCAGCAGGATACTTCGAGTAGTTTCAGACAGTCTCCATCTCCTGTCACTGATGACGCCCAAAAATCTGCTGGCGCTAAGATTATTATTTCGCCACCGGACTCGGAACAAAATTCGAGCGACGACGCCCACGATGAGGATACCGAAGTGCAAAGAGGTCAGCCGTTAGAACACTTAGCTGAGCTACAAACTGCTATCCGTGTCATAGAGCAACACCGAGAGAGCTCGGCCAACCAGACAGCAGAGGAGTTTGTAGACGCAAATGAAGGCACTGGCCAGGAGAGCGATGGGTGGAGTACCGTCAAGCCTCGAAAGGACTTCGGTGAGGAAGATGCTGAGAGGTTCAATTCACGTATGGGCTTTGATCAGCATTTGCATGCTCCCTCACCTTTTAATTACTCCTTATTTAACTTTGGCGGGTATTCTGGCACAGATGAAAATTCGACTGGATCCTACGATTTCCTGCCTCCCCCGAGTTTCGATGAACCGCGCCCAGCAAAGACCGGGTCGATATTACGGAGGGACCAGCGACAAGAGCGTGAGCCAGAATGGATGGACCAGGCGGCAGAGGATGAGCCAGAATGGATGGACCAGGCGGCAGAGGATGAGCCGGAATGGATGGACCAGGCGGCAGAGGATGAGCCAGAATGGATGGACCAGGCGGCAGAGGATGAGAGCCCCATGCACACTTATGAGGAGTTTCAAGATTGGAAGAAAAGAATACTAGCCGCCGAGGCCAAGCAACGATCAGAGATCCAGGGCCCTCTCTAACGGATTCTATGACACTTATGACGAGTGGAAGTGGTGAAAGCTCTACGACTGCCTCGATTTTCAGTACCTTTACAACCAGTTTCGAAGCCGTGAAAAGGAGGACCTTTTCTCCTAGACCCGGATCGTCTCATAAGCGGTCTACCAGTCAAGCTTATTTGCCGGAGACAAGTTCATATCAACCAACTTCACCAAGCACGAGAACAGGAAAGTGATGCTTTCACTGCAGTGGAAGAGATAGAGAATGTGCTCACATGAGCTAAGTGTTCGTCTATTACACGTTTGCCTCTCCAAGGCTGAGCTGACATGTTGCTGCAGTTCTCGATGCTATTGAGACAACCCCCTCTGATCCAGGACCTGGATGTGCCTTTTAACCTCGAGTTCAGACGCACTCACTCCATCGATAAATTCCCAGAGGACTTGGCCGAACATCTGGGCAAGACGAGAAACGAGAAAGAGACATATTTCGTGTCAATGAGTCCAATACTCGAATGGACAATTCATATAGCGGGGCAAAAATGAAAGGATAGAGGTCGGGATGAAGTAGTCGGCCTTGCTATATTGGACGCCAAGAAACTGCAGCAGAACTCGGGTACGACCATTTTCCGTGTCTCGGATGTCCTCAGGTTTCTCGCAAGCAAAGGTAAGGACTCTCTCGTCGAACAAGACTTCTAAGAATGAGCGCGAAATTGCGACGAGTATATATCGGTGGGTAAAATTTCTGATAATGGATTAGTGACGTGGGTTATGTGGGAAGAACTATATCTGTCGCCTGCAAATATCCTTTCAAACAAGTGCTTTGTGAGGGCTTAGAACCTTGGATGGTATCGTAAATGGATACAAGAACACCAACAATATATTGAGCTAGAAAATTTCTGTCAGAGGATAGTCGAGTTTGGGAAGGTTTTAACTGGGCCACAAGACGATCTTCTTTCCCCATTGATCGAGTTGGTACTCAGTCCGGGAACTCAATTTTGGGGTTTCATAATTGAATTATCCGAAGACGTTCTTGTAGTAAAATTACGGGCACTCGTTAATGAAACGGCTCTGCAGAGACTTTCTAGCCCTAGTATATAAGATTAAAATAATACTCTTTCAACCCTCTTGTGCCATTACTATCAACTTAGACAACTGCAAGGGGACTTAAACAATTGTACCTAGTAGACTTTAGGCAAAAATAGCGCAAAGTGGTACGGTATACTTCCAATGTCTGTAGCAGAAGCCGATTCGGCTGGCGACTGAAAGCATTCGTGAAATATTCGCTGATGACGGTCCACCGGGTCAGTTGCAGACTGCTGACACAGCAGAGCCGTAGAGGCGGCGATGAATTTCCTAAAAGCAGCGTACTCCTGATCAGAGAGCAGTTATAGCCGAGAGCCATTTCGGCGGCCTGTCGTCACTTTCTCCTGAACGAAAACCTACCCCGCCTCTTAAGTAGAACATTAAGTAAAAACAATTGTAAACTGAGTGGTTCACTTTGTTATTTATACTACTAGAATTTCTAGTTATAAGAATATTGTTAAGGTGCTCAAAATTCATGGTATAGTATAATAAGATTGAGTTTAAAGACGACTAAAGTATAATTAATAAAGCCTTATAAAAGCTCTCTTAATATATATATACAAGTATGAATCAAAAATGGTTGAAACTTAGTATTAGGGGGGTATAAGCCCAATAATATCAATTTGCATTGAGATTTTCGTAATGTACCTATTTACTAGGGAATTCTCGCTATATAGGGATGTCGTATAACCGAAGTCTCATACCAAAACACGTCCCGTATCAAAACATACGAAAAACACGTTTAATACCACGACCAAAATGCGTAATAAATTCATTAAATCAAGTTATATTAATAAGGTAGTAGCTATAATTCAAAGAGGGAAATTTACTTATTATATTAATATAGTTAAAAAGTTTAAATATAACTATATTATTATTTCCAGATAAATTCATAGCCTTATAAAATTAAAGAAAAAAGCGAATTTATTTTAGTACTAATATTTAACTATTAAATAAGAGAAATATTTAATTTATTAAATTAATATTCTTACTAATTAAGAAATATTACTAATTAGTTATATTATTAAAATTTTTATAGAGAAAATTAAGAAAGAACTATTAGAAAAGAACTAGGTTAGCTAATTTATAAAATATTACTTTATTAGGCTAAAGAGCCTTTATTTATAAAATATTAATAATTTATATACTAGTACTAAATATATTCTAATATTTTAATTATTTTTTAGTATAATTTATTACTTTATTATTATTATTTTATATATATATTACCTAGGTATTTACTAATATATATCTGCTTTATTAGCTTATAATAATAATTAATAAATAATAAATTATAGCTGAAAATATATATAATTATAATAAAAAGAAGTTCTTAATAAAATATAAATAATCTTTAAAAAAAATTATAACTAAAGCTATTCTAGAATTAAGTTAAATCTCTAAGTTAAAATAAAATAAAAGCTATAAATTTATTAGTATTTTAGCTTATATATTTATAATTAGAAAATAAATACTATTATTTTTAATATATTAAAGCAAATCGGAAAATCTTATAAGTATATAGATTAATAAAATTATAACTAATTTAAAGCCCTATTATATAGTTTTATATAATAAATAATTAAATAATATAATTAGACTATTTTAGCTTTAAAATATATTTAAATAATATATTAAACTATTATATATAACTTAAAAACGTTTTTATTATTATATATAGATATTTAAGTTATATTAATATAGTATTATAATATAATATTATTATTATATTATAATAATAATATATAAATAGATATAAAAGAAAAGAGATATAGTATAGGTAACTAAAGCTTAAATATAATAAATATAGTTATATAAGCCTATATATAATTACTAGTATATAATTTCTATATAATATATAATATAATTTTATTAATTTTATTCCTATATATAACTTACTAGCTTTAGCTTTTTAATATTAGACTTTTTTAATTATTATTTATTATATATTTTTAGAAACTTAATATAATAATAAATAAATTAGACAGGTTTTATAAAGTATTTATTAATAGGTAATAAGATAATAAAATGAATTAGTTATAAACTATAGTATTAAATTTAGTATAGAACTAATCTCTATCTTTTCTATAAGGTCCAGAGAAGCTTTCTCTAAATAGGAGGCCCTAATAATATATATATATAATTAGTAATTTATAAGCCTAATACTTATAATATAAATAGTAATTAGTTATAATATTAAAGGGCTATTAATTTCTCTAATTAATACTCGTAATATTCGAGGTTTATTCTATATTTTTAAGTTATATATAACTTTATATATATTATAATTATACTTCTTTCTTAGGATCTTGTCCCTAAAATCTATTAATCTATTCTAGTAAATATTTAATTATTTAATTATTTAATTAAGGTAAACTTCTAGTATCTTAGGAAGTAATCTTATTAATATAATCTGGGTAATAGATATAAAAATCGTCCAATTAGATTAGGGCTAAATAAGTAAAAAGGAAGAATAATTATATCTCAGATATAGAGACTAGCTAGTAATTACGATTTCGTTTAGAAACTAAGTATTTTAATTAGTTTAATCTAAAATACTAAGATATTACTTTATAAAATTATAATGGCTAGTATTACATGATTGGTTTTAGCTAAAGGGGTTGGTTTCAGCTAAGGTTCCAAGCTATGATTCAAACCAAGCTTGCTTCCAAAGCTCGGCGTTTCAGTGGTCTTGGCCATACCTACTTATCCACTGCCACACCTCACTCCTTCCTCCTTAGCTTTAAATTCTCAAGATATAGGAAATTATTAATCTTTAAGCCTCGTTCCATTACTCTATTCCTGCCATTACAAAAATTAATATTATTTATTAGATCTCGTATTAGAATAATCTAAATAGCTATATAAAAAGAATTTAATAAAATATTTATATAAGAAATCTATATAAATATTTCTAAGGTTCTAGAGATTATTTATAGGCTTCTAAAAATATATATTAATTAGTTATACTAATTTTTGATTAGGACTAATATAAAAACTAATAATTAATTTAAGTAGTTCTCTATTTCTATAAAAAAATCTCTTTATATTATTATATATTCTTTTCCTTTCTAATAATTATATATATAATAACTTCTTTTATTATTACCTTCTAGCCTCTTTTTCTATTCTTCTTTAAGTCTTCTTTAATTATTTTTAATTAATTCTATAATATTTTCTAGCTTTATTATCTACTAATATAATTATAAATATAAAAATAATCTTATAGCCTTCTTTTCTATTACTAGTAAATATTTTGAAATATTTCAAGTATTTACTTATTAATTTCTTTATTTTATATACTATAATATCTAGTAAAAAGAATTATAATTATTATAATAAAAGCTCTAAATCTTATATATTATTACGAGTATAAAATCTAGGGCCTAAAAGGCGTGATTAGACTATCTCTATTTTAATAATTTAAAGCTAAAGAGAGAAAAGAATCCCGAAGAAGCCTTGGATCTAAATAATCGCGAGCTACGCACGGGCCCACGTGCTAGCTTAAGCTCGGGATCACGTGTAATAATTAGGTAACTATAGATATCTCGCTTAGATATTAGATATTTCTCTAGCTCTAGTCTAATTCCTATTAGTACTATATATTATAATAACTATAATATATATTAGTAAGTTCTTTAGCTTTAATATTTATTAAAGCTAATATAATTTCAGATTTCTTATTATTTATTAGAGGCTTATTAGTTCTAGGAAAATACTATTATAACTTTTAAAAAATTTCTTAAAAAATATTCTAAATAGTATTATACTAATATAGATAATATTATTAATTAGATTTTTAAAAATTAGAAAAAGCCTAATAAGCTTCGGAATTCTTTTTCTCGTTTTAATAAAATAAATAATAATATTATTTAAATTAGTATCCTAAAAATAAGTTTTTCTAATATATTTAGATATTTACTAATTTCTTAAAGAAATACTATAAAGTCTACTTTTAAAATATTAATTTTATTACCGAGATTTCTATTGAGATTTCTAAATAAATTACTAGTAATACTTTAAATACTAATAATATAATAGTTATAAGTTTCTTACTTATTTCTTTTAATATCCTTAATACTAATATTATTATAATATAACTATATTTTATTAAAGAATAAGCAGATTTCAGAAAGTATTATCTAATTCTTTACTAAGTCCTAAATAGGGCTAGTATTTAGTATTCTTATTTTGGAAATTAGAAATTTATAAGAATTAGAGTTTATTTATTTAAGATATCTATAGCTAGTTTACTTATAATAAATCTTTCTTAATTCTAAATTCTTTTTCTAATAATTTAAATATAATTCTAGAAAACCTTTATAAATAAAAAACTTTAAAGAAAAAGTATCTCTATTACTATTTTGGATCTTTTTTTAGTTATTTAGGTTCTTTTTTTTTTAAATAATATTTTTCTTAATAGTTCAGAATTCTTTTTAATCTTAAAAGATTATTAAAAAGTAGTTTTGAATTCTAAGTTATAGTTTTAGTTATATAATTTCAGAAATTCTTGGGAATTTTTAAAATTAGAAAAAATAAATAATTAGGTATTATAATTTTTAGACTAGGCTTTCTATTTAATTAAATACTATTACTTTTTATTTTTATTATTTTATTAGTAATTAATAATAGCTTCTATTTCTTATTCTTATTTTTTATTATTTTTTAATAATTCCAGAAGTTTTCTAAAAAAATATAAATATAATTTCTAATTTTTTTATTATATATTTCTTAGAAAAAGAAATATAGAAAGTTAAATATAAATAATTATATATATTTAGTAATTCTAACTTATATATTAAATTACTAATATATTTAAGGATTTTAAATAGATTTATAAATTTTAGCTTAAGCTTTTCTATTTTAAATATAATATTTTTTATTAATAATATTATTTAGGCTTTTTTAAAATAATATTTAACTAACTAGTATTTATTATAATAGATTTTCTAATTATTTTATATATAATACTATAAGTTCTTAAGCTTTTTCTATTTTATTTTAAAAGTTTCTAATTTTTTATATATAATTAGTATTTTTTTTATAATTTTGTTTTTAGGATTTTATAAAAGTTAAAAATAATATTTATAATATATATAGAAAGATATATTTTATAAAATCTAATATTTTAAGTTATTATATATAAATTTTATAAAAAATAATTTCTTAAACTAGTTATTTTTTAGATATTATAATAATATCTCAAATAGTATTTTAGAATCTAGTTTTGCCTTTTTATCTAATTATTTATCTAAGAATAATAAGCTATATTTAAATACTATTTATATATTAAATAGAAATAGAAAATAAACTAGAACTAGCTAATAAATTATAAGGTATTTATTAGTAAATAATAAGATAATAGAATAAATTAGTATATTATAAAACTATAGTATTAAATTTAGTATAAAACTAATCTTTATTTTTCCTATAAGGTCCAGGGAAGCTCTCTCTAAATAAGAGGCCCTAATAATATATATATAATTAGTAATTTATAAGCCTAATATATATAATATAAATAGTAATTAGTTAGGATATTAAAGGGCTACTAATCTCCCTAATTAATACCCGTAATATCCGAGATTTATTATATGTTCTTAAGTCACGTGCAACCCTATATATATTATAACTATGCCTCTTTTTTAGAATCTTGTCCCTAAGATCTATTAATCCTAGTAAATATTCAATTAATTATTTATTTAATTAATATAAACTTCTAGTATCTTAGGAAATAGTTTTACTAATATAATCTAGATAATAAATATAAAAATTATCTAATTAGATTAGGGCTAAGTAAGCGAGAAAAAAGGGTAATTATATCTCAGATATAGGGGCTAGCTAGTAATCGCGATTTTATTTAGGATCTAAGTATTCTAATTAGCTTAATTTAAAATATTAAGGCACTATCTCACGAAATTAATATTATTTATTAGATCTCGTATTAAAATAATCTAAATAACTATATAGAAAGAATTTAATAAATATTTATATAAGAAACCCATATAAATATTTCTGAGATCTTAGAAATTATTTATGAGCTTCTAAAAGCATATATTAATTAGTTATACTAAATTCTAATTAGGACTAGCACGAAAACTAGTAATTAATCTAGGTAGCTTTTTACTTTTATAAAAGGACCTCTTTATATTACTATATGTTCTTTTTCTTTCTAATAATTACATATATAATAACTTCTTTTATTATTACCTTCTAGCCTCTTTTTCTGCTCTTTTCTAAGTTTTCTTTAATTATTTTTAATTAATTCCATAATATTTTCTTTTGGCTTTATTATTTACTAATATAATTATAAATATAAAGGTAATTTTATAGCCTTCTTTTCTATTACTAGTAAATACTTGAAATACTTTAAGTATTTACTTATTAATTTCTTTATCTTATATATTATAATACCTAGTAAGAAGAATTATAACTATTATAATAAGGATTCTAAGTCTTATATATTAATAAGTTCTTTAGCTTTAATATTTATTAAAGCTAACGTGATTTTAGATTTCTTGCTACTTATTAAAGGCTTACTAGTTCTGGGAAAATACTATTATAATTTTTAAGAAATTTCTTAAAAAATATCCTAAATAGTATTATACTAATATAAATAATATTATTAATTAGGTTTTTAAAGACTAGAAAAATACTAATAAATTTCGGAATTCTTTTTCTTATTTTAATAAAATAGAAAATAATACTACTTGGGTTAGTATCCTAAAAATAAGTTTTTTCTAATATGTTTAGGTACTTATTAATTTCTTAAAGAAATATTACGAAGTTTATTTTTAAGATATTAATCTTATTATTGAGATTATTACTGAGATTACTAAGTAGTTTATTACTAGTACTTTAAGTACTAATAATATAATACTTATAGTTATTTGGGACCTGATTTTAGAAGTTTGGGCCTTTCGTAAGATATATATAGTAATTATAAATTCCTTATTTATTTCTTTTAATATTCTTAATATTAATATTATTATAATATAACTATGTTTTATTAAGAGATAAGCGGATTCCGGAAAGTATTAGCTAATTCTTTACTAAGTTCTAAATAGGGCCGGTATTTAGTATTCTTACTTTAGGAATTAGGAATTTATAGGAATTAGAGTTTATTTATTTAAGATATCTATAGCTAGTTTACTTATAATAAATCTTTCTTAATCCTAAATCTTTTTTCTAATAATTTAAATATAATTCTTATAAGCCTTAATAAAACCCTAGAAAACCTTTATAAGTAAAAAAACCCAGGGAAAAAGTATTTCTATTATTATTCCGGGCCTTTTCTTAGCTATCTAGGTTCTTTCTTTCTTTTAAGTAGTCTTTTTTTTAATAGTCCAGAATTCTTTTTAATCTTAAAAAATTATTAAAAAATAGTTTTGGATTTTAAGCTATGATTTTAGTTATATAATTTTAGAAATTCCTTAAAATTTTTAAAGTTAGGGAAAATAAGTAACTAGGTATTATAATTTTTAGGCTAGGCTTTCTATTTAATTAAATACTATTATTTCTTGCTTCTATTATCTTATTAATAATTAATAATAGCTTCTATTTCTTATTCTTATTCTTTATTATTATTTACTAATTCCGGAAGTTCTCTAGAGAAATATAAGTATAATTTCTAATTCTTTTTTACTATATATTTTTTAAGAAAAGAAATATAAAAAGTTAGGTATAAATAATTATATATATTTAGTAGTTTTAACTTATATACTAAATTACTAATATATTTAAGGATCCTAAATAGACTTATAAATTTTGGCTTAAGCTTTCTTATCTTAAGTTTAATATTTCTTATTAATAATATTACTTAGACTTCTTTAGAGTAATATTTAGCTAATTAGTACCTATTATAATAGGTTTCCTAGTTATTTTATATATAATATTATAAATTCTTAAGCTTTCTTTATTTTATTTTAAGGGTTTCTAGCCTTTTATATATAGCTAGTATCTTTCCTATAATTCTATTTTTAGGATTCTATAGAAATTAAAAATAATATCCGTAATATATATAAAAAGATATATTTTATAAAATCTAATATTTTAAGTTATTATATATAAATTCCGTAAAAAATAACTTCTTAAACTAGTTATTTTTTTAGATATTATAATAATATCTTAGGTAGTATTTTAGGGC
The DNA here is from genome assembly GCF_002865645.1 of Hyaloscypha bicolor E. NCBI lineage: Eukaryota > Fungi > Ascomycota > Leotiomycetes > Helotiales > Hyaloscyphaceae > Hyaloscypha > Hyaloscypha bicolor. The sequence goes on along the minus strand of NW_020194518.1, from coordinate 1,576,582 downwards.
CTAGTTCTATCTTTTTATTTAATTATTTATCTAAGAATAATAAGCTATATTTAAATACTATTTATATATTAAATAGAAATAGAAAATAGATTAGAACTAGCTAGTAAATACTATTTCTTAATTAGAAATAATTCTATTAAGGAAGCTAAAGATTAAGAAAATATATTTCTATATAATCTTAGTAAGCTCTAGAGAATTAATAGTTTTATAATATATAATATACCTTACTATTTTAGAGTACTAGTTAATAATTATAAGAATTATATTAAAATTAGGACCTCTTACTAGGTTCTTATATAGTAATAAACCTATAATAAAATCTATAGAAATCTTATTTTAGAGTTTCTTAGGCTATAGTAAACTACTAAGTAAACTATATAGTAAATGCCTCTTTGCCTTAATTCTTTAGTAAATATTATATTCTTAATAATAATTACGAATATTTCTTTTTATATTTTCCTAATACTAGGATTTTCTAAGAAGCTCAAGAGTTTTTTCTATTTTATAGTATCTGGCTATTAGGTTATTATAATAAAGCTTTATAATTTCTTAATATAAAGCAGGATTATTAGGTATAATAATTCTTGAATAATACCTGAATAAGCCCGAATTATTTTTCTAGATTTTCTTTTCCTTAGTATCTTTCTTACTAAGCCTTTATTTTATAATATTCTAATATTAAGAATTATTTCTCTAAGTTATCTAGATAATATCTAGAAGAAATTTAGATAAAGAAGCTAGTACTATAGCTCTTTTAGTAGCCGCATATATTTATATATAGGGAATTAGATATTTATAATTATCTAATTTAAAAACTTAAGAGACTAAGAAATCTTTAGTTTTATTAAGTAATATAGTTATGAATATTCCTATTACCTTAGCTATAATAGTAAAGCCTTTAAGGCATTTTCCTATATCTTACTTCTTAACTAATTCTATAATTAAAGAATCTATAAAATAATTTATTTACTTATCTTATAGTAAATATTTCTTCTTAGCTATTATAAATATAGCAAGTATTAAATAATACTTATTTTAAAAAGATAACTTTTTAGATATTTATAAGAATTTCTAAATTATAATTATAAAAGCTTTCTTTAATTTATTCTAAAAAGTTAGAAGCTAAGTTATATTAATAGGACCTTTTTTATAATTAGGTTTTCTACTAGGTCCGTTTACTAGGTTTAAGGCACTTTTATAGTAAATAATATTAAAATTATATATTATAAGATATATTACCTAATATATTTAATAGCTCTTTAAATACTTTATTTCTATAAAATATTAGAGGTTATTATAGTCTATAATAACCTTAATTATAAACCTGGACTTTTTAAGATAATAGCGCTAATATTTAAAGGCTTTAATAATTATAAGTAATTTCCTATTATAGGTACTATAGTTATATTTGGCTCTAGAAAGTTTCTGGGACTAGAATATTACTAGATACTAGTATTTTTTGGGGCTATTACTAAAATTAACTTATTATAAAATAATACTAGTAATTACGAATTTTAATATATTAGTTTTAATATAAATATTCTTAGAAGAATTAAAATAGACTAGAATAGGTATTATAGTAAAAGCTTTTTTTAAAGTCTTAAAGCTTTTAGCTACTTTATTTATTTATATAAAGAAACCGGATTTAATCTACTTATAAGCAATAAATAAGGCGCTTTATTGTTATCATATCACCGATATATAACACATAAATGATCCATAAAATGATCCGATATATTTTTATGGATAAAATATTTGAATCATTATGCTAAATTATAATTCCCTTCAGCTTAAAGACCCGAAAGAATAATTTTACTTTTAAAACATATGATTTAGGATTTATGGCTAGATATTATAATAATAATTTCATCGATCTTGATTTTAATAAAATATATAAATTCATAAAGAATCTAAATGATAAAAGACTAATATCCAAATAAATGATAATGAGAGTCCATGAATATTCGAATTATCTAGAGAATTTTTTTTATCTTTCTTGGTCTTTTTTTTTTTTTTTTTTTTTTTTTTAGAACTAGCTAGTAAATACTATTTCTTAATTAGAAATAATTCTATTAAGGAAGCTAAAGATTAAGAAAATATATTTCTATATAATCTTAGTAAGCTCTAGAGAATTAATAGTTTTATAATATATAATATACCTTACTATTTTAGAGTACTAGTTAATAATTATAAGAATTATATTAAAATTAGGACCTCTTACTAGGTTCTTATATAGTAATAAACCTATAATAAAATCTATAGAAATCTTATTTTAGAGTTTCTTAGGCTATAGTAAACTACTAAGTAAACTATATAGTAAATGCCTCTTTGCCTTAATTCTTTAGTAAATATTATATTCTTAATAATAATTACGAATATTTCTTTTTATATTTTCCTAATACTAGGATTTTCTAAGAAGCTCAAGAGTTTTTTCTATTTTATAGTATCTGGCTATTAGGTTATTATAATAAAGCTTTATAATTTCTTAATATAAAGCAGGATTATTAGGTATAATAATTCTTGAATAATACCTGAATAAGCCCGAATTATTTTTCTAGATTTTCTTTTCCTTAGTATCTTTCTTACTAAGCCTTTATTTTATAATATTCTAATATTAAGAATTATTTCTCTAAGTTATCTAGATAATATCTAGAAGAAATTTAGATAAAGAAGCTAGTACTATAGCTCTTTTAGTAGCCGCATATATTTATATATAGGGAATTAGATATTTATAATTATCTAATTTAAAAACTTAAGAGACTAAGAAATCTTTAGTTTTATTAAGTAATATAGTTATGAATATTCCTATTACCTTAGCTATAATAGTAAAGCCTTTAAGGCATTTTCCTATATCTTACTTCTTAACTAATTCTATAATTAAAGAATCTATAAAATAATTTATTTACTTATCTTATAGTAAATATTTCTTCTTAGCTATTATAAATATAGCAAGTATTAAATAATACTTATTTTAAAAAGATAACTTTTTAGATATTTATAAGAATTTCTAAATTATAATTATAAAAGCTTTCTTTAATTTATTCTAAAAAGTTAGAAGCTAAGTTATATTAATAGGACCTTTTTTATAATTAGGTTTTCTACTAGGTCCGTTTACTAGGTTTAAGGCACTTTTATAGTAAATAATATTAAAATTATATATTATAAGATATATTACCTAATATATTTAATAGCTCTTTAAATACTTTATTTCTATAAAATATTAGAGGTTATTATAGTCTATAATAACCTTAATTATAAACCTGGACTTTTTAAGATAATAGCGCTAATATTTAAAGGCTTTAATAATTATAAGTAATTTCCTATTATAGGTACTATAGTTATATTTGGCTCTAGAAAGTTTCTGGGACTAGAATATTACTAGATACTAGTATTTTTTGGGGCTATTACTAAAATTAACTTATTATAAAATAATACTAGTAATTACGAATTTTAATATATTAGTTTTAATATAAATATTCTTAGAAGAATTAAAATAGACTAGAATAGGTATTATAGTAAAAGCTTTTTTTAAAGTCTTAAAGCTTTTAGCTACTTTATTTATTTATATAAAGAAACCGGATTTCTGGTTCTTTTCTATTTTTTTTAAGAGATCTATTAAGCTTATAATTACCTGAGAGTAATAGTAAATAAACCTATAATAGAAATTAGTAAATCTAAGAAATACTTAAATATTATAAAATAATTTTAGTTCTAGCTATTTAATAATATTATAGATCTATTTAGGATTTATATAAATATTTTCTATTTTAATAAGAAAGCCTAGAAATTCGACTTCCTTAATATTAAACTCGTATTTACTAAGTTTATAAAATAGGTTATTTTTATATAGCCTAGTAAATACCTAGTAAATATAATTATAATATTTATTTTTATTTCGGGAATAAATAAGAATATTATCTAAATAAATAATTACAAAATAATTTAGGAGCCCTATAAATATAGTATTAATATATACTTGAAATATGGCTAGTATATTAGCTAGCCTAAAAGGTATTATAAGATATTTAAAATAGCTATAGTAAGTCCTAAAAGCTATTTTCTACTCGTATTCTTTATGAATTCTTACCTAATAATATATATTCTTAAGATCTAGCTTTATAAAGATCTTGGCTTCTTAGAGCCGGTTAAGAGTTTTATTAATAAGAAGAAGCAGATACTAATTCTTAATTATAACTTAATTAAGTTTATAATAATTAATATAAAGGTATAGCCTTTTATCTTTTTTAGGAATAAAAAGAATAAGTGCTTTTACTAGGCTTTTACTAGGCCTTATCTAATATTTATAAAGCATATCCTATAAATATAGATATAATATTTCTAGTTAGGTCTCTAATAAATTATATAAAGGCTTATATAGGACTATATTATTTATATTAATAAAGTATTTAATACTACTAAGATTAGGAAGTTCTAAAGCTTTATTAGGGTTAAAAACCTCTAAGAAGTTTTTATATTTATTATTTCAGAAATAAATAAGTATTTCTAAGGCTCTTTTCTAAAGAATATTAATTTACTATATTAAAAACTCCTATTTAATATTACTAGAACTATATAATAAAGTAAAGACCTAGTAATTATTATAAATATACGAAGTTTATTATCTAAGATAGTTATATTTGCCTTTTATTAAGAATAAGACTTAAGGCACTAGCTTAGGATACTAGTTAAGCTTTTTACTAAACTTTTTTAGTATTAGGATCTTAATATTATTAGGTCACGCAAGTATATATACTTATTATTTCTTAATATAGTCTATATATTATACAAGAATTACTTTATAAAATTCCATACTAAAAATAAGGCTATAAGAGCTAATATTCTTATATTTATAGAACCGGAGCTTAAAAAAACGCATTTTACTATAATTATCTATAATAAATACCTTAAGATTATAGGCTTAATAGACCTTAAATCTATTTTTATAAAAAGTTATAAACCCTTAGTTATACTTAGCTAAAGTAATAAAGCCCTGGCTTTAAGCCTAATTATTATTAAGGAAGTTATAGTCTAACCCGGTATTACCGAGTTTACTATATATTTCTAAGGTACTTATTTCTAGTTATATTAATCTTACTTAAATAATTATATAAAGTAATATACCTTTTTTATTATAGTTAAAATTATTAATATTTAAGATTTGGCCTTTCTTTTTCCCTATTTCTTAGGAGAATCTTCTCTAGAGTGCTTTTTTATAGTAATAGTATTAACTTGTTTTTATAAATATCTTAATTCTTCTATAGTTTTAGCCTTATTAGGGTTCTGCCAAGCCTATTTAATATATTTAGAATACTTTATATTTCCTAAAAAATATCTTTTCTATTTATAAGTCTAATAAATTATACCTAAAGTAAAACTAGTACTTTATTAAGGCCTTAAAGAAGCTAAAGTATTACCTAAAAGTTTCTTACGTGATTTTCGGAACTTATTTTTCTTTTTTTAATAGCCTTATAAATCAGAATTCGCTAAGTTAAAGTCTTTAGGGGCAGAATTACTCTTACTAAACTTTCCTGCCTTTATTTTTCTTAATTTAAGATAAGTAATATATTCTGCTTTCTGAGCTTTCTTAAGCTATTCGGAAATAGATACTACTTTATTTCCTAAGAAAATAGATATAAATATCTAATAAGTCTTATAGTTAGATAAAGTAATATTAAGAGTCCGGACCTAGTCCTGCTTAGAGTATAGGTCCTAGTTAATTTCGAGACTAATTATCCAAGTATATAACTTAGTAATTATCTTACTATTCTTCTAATAAAGATCTCGGAGCTTCTTAAAGATATCTTATTAATGAGTTTAAGGTACTTAGAGCATATTAGCTAAGTAGGCCTTAAATTACTTCTAATAAACCTTATATAATAGTGAGCTTTACTTTATTATAGCTTCCTAAGTATTATGAGGTTTGTTCCTAAGAATACTTATAGTAAAATTAATTCTAGAAAAGTATCTATTATAAATTCAAGGTTAGGTCCTAAAGACTACTTTCTAGGAAAACACAAATATCCTTTATTTCTTAAGGAACTTTCTATAATATAAGTTAGGTATCCGGATTTTAAGAAGCTTCTCTCGGTCTAAATATATCTTTAGGATATTATATAGTAGCTCCTAATAAATAGTATTAAGATTACTCTTAAAGCTTATTATATTAGGAAAGAAAATAGGTTCTAATCCTATTTTAGGAAGTTCCCTAATAAGAATTACTAAGGAAAAGGAAATAAACTTACGAATAAAGTTTCTATAAGATATAATAAACTATAAGGTATTCCTAAAAGTATTCTTATATTACTCTAACTATAAGATATATTAGTTAATTACATTTACTAATTCTTGCTTTTATTAGAGCGCTTTAACTTTAGTATATAAGCCCTATTTTATAGCTTGGGTAATAGTAACTTGGGTATTAATCTCGGTGTCTTAATTATTACCGGAATTATTTCTATTATTATTACTAGCTCTTAGAGGCTCCTAAGGAGCCCTATTAAAAGTATTAGATAAGCCTTTACTATTATCTATATTAGGGTTAATCTAGTTAACTTCTTTTATAGAAATAGCTCTGGTAAGAAGTTATATATTTCGTAGATTCCGAGACATAATTACTTATTAAATTACTTCCTTTAAGGGTAAAGAGATTAGCTTATAAGGTACTTATTAGTAAGTAATAAGATAATAAAATAAATTAGTATATTATGAAACCATAGTATTAAATTTAGTATAGAACTAATCTTTATTCCTCCTATAAGGTCCAGGGAAGCCCCCTCTAAATAGGAGGCCCTAATAACATATATATAATTAGTAATTTATAAGCCTAATACATATAATATAAATAGTAATTAGTTAGGATATTAAAGGGCCGCCAATCTCCCTAATTAATACCCGTGATATCCGAGGTTTATTATATGCCCTTAAGTCACGTGCGACCCTGTATATATTATATAAATACTATTTCTTAATCGGAAATAATTCTATTAAGAGAGCTAAAAATTAAGAAAATATATTCCTATATAATCTTAATAAGCTTTAGAAAGTTAACTATTTTATAATATATAATATATTTTACTATTTTAGAATACTAGTTAATAATTATAAGAATTATATTAAAATCGAGATCTTTTATTAGGTTTTTATATAATAGTAGGCCTATAATAAAATCTATAAAAATTTTATTTTAGGATCTCTCAGGTTATAGTAAACTACTAAATAGATTATATAATAAATATCTCTTAGTCTTAACTTTCTAGTAAATATTATATTTTTAATAATACTTATAAATATCTCTTTTTATATTTTTCTAATACTAGAACTTTCTAAAAAGCTCGAGAGTTTTTTCTATTCTATAATATCTAGCTATTAGATTATTATAATAAAGCTTTATAACTTCTTAATATAAAGCGGAATTATTAGATATAATAATTCTTAAATAGTATTTAAATAGGCTCAAATTATTTTTCTAGATTTCTTTTCTTTTAATATCTTTTTTATTAAATCTCTATTTCAAGATATTCTAATATTAAGAATCATTTTTCTAAGCTATTTAAATAATATCCAGAAGAAATTCAAATAAAAGAGCTAGTATTATAGCTCTTTTAATAGCTATATATATCTATATATCTATATATAGAAAATTAGATATTTATAACTATCTAATTTAAAAACTTGAGAAATTAAAAAGTTTTTAGTTTTATTAAATAATATAATTATAGATATTTCTATTATTTTAGCTATAATAATAGACTCTTTAAAATATCTCTCTATATTTTATTTCTTAACTAATTCTATAATTAAGGAATCTATAAAATAATCTATTTACTTGTTTTATAATAAATATTTCTTTTTAATTATTATAAATATAATAAGTATTAAATAATACTTATTTTAAAAAGATAACTTTTTAGATATTTATAAGAACTTCTAAATTATAATTATAAAAGCTCTTTTTAGCTTATTTTAAAAAATCGAAAGCCAAGTTATATTAATAAGATCTTTTTTATAATTAGGTTTTTTATTAGGTTCATTTACTAGATTTAAGGTATTTTTATAATAAATAATATTAAAATTATATATTATTTAATATATTTAATAGCTTTTTAAATATTTTATTTCTATAAAATATTAGAGATTATTATAGTTTATAATAACTTTAATTATATATCTGGTTTTTTTAAGATAATAGTACTAATATTTAAAAGCTTTAATAATTATAAATAACTTCCTATTATAGATATTATAGTTATATTTGACTTCTGTTACAATAAAACATTGGTATTGTATTGTAATAATAATATATTGATAGATGAAGAGGAAAGAGAGGTGTGGCACGAGTGGCCAAAGCTTAAATACAGGAATGTAGTCACGTGAGCCTGTACGTGACTACTAGTACGCAGTTGCCATGCAACATATGCCCCCAAAAGAAAGAACTGCGTGGTCCTCTACGCTATACGTACGATTTTACTCGTACGTACGGGCCAACTTTTCGAAAAGACAGAAAACGGAACAATTCCACCCAAAGCTCAAAAACAGCCTTATCCAATATCCCTGAACTCTACCAGAGCACCTAGCCTAATGCTAGCACCAAAGCGTCCCAGTAGCACCGTATATATGTATTCGATACGCAGGGAGCGCAGGGAGCGCAGGGAGCGCAGGGAGCACAGGGGGTGCAGGAGAGAGGCAGGGAGCTGTCGATAAGCTAAGGAAGGCTGTTCGACGGCAGGAGGAGGATGGTAGTCGAGGCTGTACGAAGCGTACAGGGACGTCAAGTTGAGAAGGAGGCTATTGCGATATTTATGCACGCTATGGTTGATATGGAGGTCGTTTATGGTGCGGAAGCATCGGGAGGGCAGTATCGGTCGCGATCGCTGGAGGGCGAGTATGGTGCTCCGATTCAGACGATAATTATCGTACGGATGGCGATAACTGAAAATCGATTTGTTTATCAAATAGAACGCTCAATTAAGAGGTCTAATTGAAAAGGGGGGGTATCGGTTTCCAATCGATGACTCAATTAAGAGATCGACTGGTTGGAGAGCAGAGCTTTGGAGAGCTTGCTTGGGAGATATGGAGGAATTCGCAGGTAATCAAGAGTAAGGAGACCCTGATTAAATCGAATTAAAGAGCATTGCTACCATTTGTTACAATAAAACATTAGTGTTGTATTATAATAATAATATATTGATAGATGAAGAGGAAAGAGAGGTGTGGCACGAGTGGCCAAAGCTTAAATACAGGAATGTAGTCACGTGAGCCTGTACGTGACTACTAGCACGCAGTTGCCATGCAACAACTTCGGAAAGTTTCCGGAACTAGAATATTACTAGATACTAGTATTTTTTCGGGCTATTACTAGAATTAATTTATTATAAAATAGTACTAGTAATTACGAATTTCAATATATTAGTTTTAATATAAATCTTTTTAGAAGAATTAAAATAGATTAGAATAAGTATTATAGTAAAAGCCTTTTTTAAAGTTTTAAAGCTTTTAGCTATTTTATTTATTTATATAAAGAAATCGGATTTCTGGTTCTTTTCTATTTTTTTAAGAGATTTGTTAAGCCTATAATTACCTGAAAGTAATAATAGATAAACCTAGAATAGAAATTAGTAAATTCAAGAAATACTTAGTTATTATAGAATAATTCTAGTTCTGGCTATTTAATAATACTATAGACTTATTTAAAATCTATATATATACTTTCTATTCTAATAAGATAGCCTAAGAATTCGATTTTCTTAATATTAAACTCGTATTTACTAAGTTTATAAAATAAGTTATTTTTATATAGTCTAATAAATATCTAGTAAATATAATTATAATATTTATCTTTATTTTAAGAATAAATAAAGATATTATTTAAATAAATAACTATAAAATAATCCAGAAGTCCTATAAATATAATATTAATATATATTTGAAATATAGCTAATATATTAGCTAGCCTAAAAGATATTATAAAATATTTAAAATAGCTATAATAGGTTCTAAAAACCGTTTTCTATTTATATTCTTTATAAATTCTTATTTAATAATATATATTCTTAAGATCTAACTTTATAAAAATCTTAATTTCTTAAAACTAATTAAGGATCTTATTAATAAGAAAAAGTAAATATTAATTTTTAATTATAACTTAATTAAGTTTATAATAATTAATATAAAGATATAGTTCTCTATTTTTCTTAGAAATAAAAAGAATAGATATTTTTACTAGGCTTTTATTAGGCCTTATCTAATATTTATAAAATATATTTTATAAATATAAATATAATACTTCTAGTTAGGTCTCTAATAAATTATATAAAGGTCTATACGGGACCATATTACCTATATTAATAGAGTATTTAATATTATTAAGATTAGAAAGTTCCGAAGTTTTATTAGAATTAAAAACTTCTAAGAAATTTTCGTATTTATTATTCTAGAAATAAATAGATATCTTTAAGGACTCTTTTTAGAAAGTATTAATTTACTATATTAAAAACTTCTATTTAGTATTATTAGAACTATATAATAAAATAGAGATCTAATAACTATTATAAATATATAAAATCTATTATTTAGGATAATTATATTTGTTTTTAATTAAGAATAAAACTTAAAATACTAATTTAGAATACTAGTTAAGCTTTTTACTAAACTCTTTTAGTATTAGGATCTTAATATTATTAAACTATATAAATATATATATCTATTATTTCTTAATATAATCTATATATTATATAAGAATTATTTTATAAAATTCTATACTAAAAATAAGGCTATAAGAGCTAATATTCTTATATCTATAGAACTAGAACTTAAAAGAATATATTTTATTATAATTATCTATAATAAATACCTTAAGATTATAGGCTTAATAAACCTTAAATCTATTTCTATAAAAAATTACAAATTCTTAATTATATTTAGCTAAGATAATAAAGCCCCGGCTTTAAGCCTAATTATTATTAAGGAAATTGTAATCTAATTCGGTATTATCGAATCTACTATATATTTCTAAGGTACTTATTTCTGGCTATATTAATCTTATTTAAATAGTTATATAAAATAATATATCTTTTTTATTATAGCTAAAATCATTAATATTTAAGATTTAGCTTTCTTTTTTCTTTATTTTTTAAAAGAGTCTTCTTTAGAATACTTTTCTATAATAATAGTATTAATCTACTTTTATAAATACCTTAATTCTTTTATAGTTTTAGTCTTATTAAAGTTTTACTAAATCTATTTAATATATTTAAAATACTTTATATTTCCTAAAAAGTATTTTTTCTATTTATAAGTTTAATAAACTATATCTAAAATAAAACTAGTATTTTATTAAGGCCTAGAAGAAGCTAAAGTACTATTTAAAGATTTCTTATATAATTTTCGGAACTTTTCTTTCCTTTTTTAATAGCTTTATAAATTAGAATTTACTAAATTAGAATTATTAGAAATAGAGTTACTTTTACTAGATTCTTCTATTTCTATTTTCTTTAATTTAGAATAAATAATATATTTTATTTTCTAAGCTTTTTTAAGCTATTTAGAAATAAATATTACCTTATTTCCTAAAAGAATAAATATAAGTATCTAATAAGTCTTATAATTAAATAAAATAGTATTAAGAATCCGACCCGGTTTCTTTTAGGATATAGGTTCTAGTTAATTTTAAGACTAATTATTCGAATATATAATTTAGTAACTATTTATAAAGTATATAATAGTAAAGTAATATATAAGTAATTAAGGTAAGTAAGCTATAAAGTAATATTTATAAGTATAACTAATTCCAAGAATTAATTCTAATAAGAGACTAATTAATACCTCTTCTAAAGCTAGAAGTATTTCCCTATATATTCTCTAGTATTTAGCCAGATATATAAAGCCCTTTACTTAATTAGGAAATCTTATATAATCTATATAATTCCGATTATAAGCTATATCCAAAATAGGAAACTAGATCTATAATATCTAATACCTATCTATATACTATTATATATATCTATTATATTAATTCTCTTTCTGGGCCCTTATCCCTAAAAGGCCTGGAAAAACTATAAATAGCTTTATAAATATTTCCCTAAAACTTTCCTGGCTACTAGCTTTCCCTAAAGACTTCCTATAATTACCCTATTATTATACTAGATAATAGAATTAAGGATATAGTTTATTAATTCTTTCTAGCTAGTTTATAAATTACCTCTAGTAATTTCCTCTTATAAAAATAATATAAATATAATATATACTATTAGATATAAAATTTATCTAATCTCCTAATTAGTTTATAAATCCTAACTTAGCCTCTATTTATAAATAAATTATTACTTTATAGGCCTAAGAGCTTAGAAAAATTAATCTAATCTTCTAGTTTATTTATAAATTCCTTCTTTAGAATTTTCTAGGTATTTCTAGTATAAAGCTAGTTCCGAATTTATAATTACTATTTAGAGAAAAAGTATTATAAAAAGGCCTTTCTTTTTCTACTAATTAATCTTCCTTTTTCTTAACTATAATATTATATCTAGCTTTTTCTTATCTCTTATCTTCCTTTTTTAAGCCTTTTTTAAGCTTCTTTAAGCTTCTTTAAGCCTTATTTAAGCTTTATTTAAGTTCCTTTCTAATTTCCTCTTCTATTTCTTTATTTATTAAAATAAATACTTCTTTTAGTACTTATTAGCCTATTATTACCCGTTTAGCTAATATTCCTATATCTTTAATTTATTCTTATTATCTTTAATATTTCAAGAATATTACTAAGTTTCCTGATTTTACTTATATTAAGAGTAATAATTACTTAATATATAATTACTATTATTTTAAGAATAAGAAATATAATTCTATAAATTATAAATTTCTTCTTTTATTTCTTATTCTAATACTATTTAAGGTTCCCTAAATATATATAATATAATTAAACTGCCTTTTTTAAGCTATTAATATATATAAGTATCTTTTCTATTCTTTACTTAAAAAAAAAAAGCTATTACTACTCTTTTTTTATACTAAACTATATATATTTCTTATATTAAAGCTATTATTTAAGGCTAATGAATTCTCCTAATAATTCAAGGAATAAGTTAAATAATTCTTACTAGCTTAGTATAAGTATAAAATACTCTTAATAATATAATTAATATTCTTTAATATTAAATAAGCTTATTTCTTTTTTATTTCTTACTAATAGCTAATAGCTTTATAGGCTAATTTATTACTTATTTCTCGAAAGAATTCTAATAAGAATAATAATAAAAATAATAGAAAGTAGTTATAAGAATAGAATATTTATAGAATATAAAAATTAGAGTTTTTAATAATTTTTATATAGTTTTTCTAAGAATAAATATATGGTTTTTTAATAATTTCCTAATAAGAGTATTTATTTTTTATATTTCCGTTTAGCTAATAGTATTATAATATTACTTTTTTTCAAGTATTCTTATAATTCTTAAACTATATTCTCTAGATTATTTAGTAATTCCTATATATTATTTACTAGTAAATAGCCCTTCTAATAAATAAGATACTCTTTTTCTTTTCTGTTCTCTTTATAAGTTATAATAGATTCTACTTTAAATTCCTCTTTATTTTTAATCTCGACTAGCTCTAGTTCTACTATAGTACTAGCTTATAGGTACTATAATTCTAAAAGAGAAATATAGAAAATATTATAGATCTAATATAATAGTAATAATTCTAAGTAATATACCTATTTATATATTTCTATAACTTCTAGAACTTTAAAAAAGCCAAGGTATTTATCTACTAGCTTTATACTAAGTTATAGCTATTAAATATTCTTTATATAAAGTATAATTTTATTATATATCTTAAATTTCTTATTAATATATTTCTTATTATAGTACTTTTTCTATATATTTACTATTTCTTATTATTATTTCTCTAGTATCTTCTATTTTACTTAAATTCTTTATATTCTTTTCTATATTACTAGTACTTCTTTTTCTAAAATATTATTCTTAATATATAATTTAATACTAGAATAGAATTCATATAAGATATAAAATAGAAATATTCTTATTATTAAATATATAAAATTATTATATATAAATTCTATAAAAATAAGCTTTACTATCTAGTTATCTTACTAGTAGCTAGTATAATACCTTAAGTATTATTCTAGAGTTTAGTTTAGATTCTCTATTTATCTATTAGTTTATAAATAAAATACTATACTTAGCTATTATTAAATCTTTAAGTAAAAATATAAACTTAACTAGAACTTACTTATAAAAATAGATTCTTTATTAAAGGTTATATTTACAGGTATACCAAAGTCTTTAATAATATAGTATATAAATAGCTCTACTAGCTTAGGAGCCAAGACTTCCTTAGTAATCGGAATATATTATATTATTTTCGTATATTTATTAATAATAATAAATATAGAATTATATACTTTATTATAAAACCTAAAAAAAAGTAGTCCCGTAATAAAGTCTATAATAATTTCTTACTATAGCTTAGAAAAGAAGGGAAATGAACTAAATATATTATATAATAGATATTTCTTTACTTTAGTCTATTAATATATAGGATAAGTTCTAATATAGTCTTTTATATTCTTTCTTATACTTTACTAGAAATACTTTCTCTAAAGAATCTCTAGTATCTTACTAATACTAAAATACCTATTTATAAAATTATTATAGTTAGCTTATAATAATTCTTCTTTAAGAGCCGGCTTATTTAATATATAAATAATACCCTAATATCTTAATAACCTAGATATATTAAGTTCTCAAGTCTTAATAGCTCTAGTAAAGATTTCTTTTAAGAACTATTTATATTACTAATATTATACTAATAAATCGAGCCTTTAGTATTATAATAATAGTTTAAGTAATATCTCTTTACTTTTCTTATATACTATTTCGGATCTAGTTACTCATATAACTAGAATTCATAGTATATACTATTTATAATTAGCTATATTAGTAATAGGCTCAAGTAATAGTATTTCCGGTATTACTTTATTACTAAAATAGGTATATATAATAGTATATAAACAGGTATTAGATATTATAGATCTAGTTTCTTATTTTGAATATAGCTTATAATTGGAATTATATAAATCGTATGGGATTTCCTAATTAAATAAAGGGCTTTATATACCTAGCTAAGTACTAGGGAATATATAGGGAAATGCTCCTAGCTTTGGAAAGGGTATTAATTAGTTTCTTATTAGAATTAATTCTTGGAATCCGTTATACTTATAAGTATTACTCTATAGCTTACTTATCTTAACTATTTATATATTACCCTACTATTATATACCTTATATTCTAATTAATCTAACTTTTAGAGAGCAGTTTATTATAAGGTAATTAAGCCATTAATAGATAAAACTACTAATAGCTAGAGTATTAACTAGAAAAAGCGCTTCTACTATTACTAGGGCAACCTAATTAGGTATTGAGGGAAGTATCTAGTTAGCTACTCTAGCTATTACCTAATTAGAAAAAGGAAATAGAACTTAGATATCCCTAGAACTAGCTAATAGGATAATAATAATAAAGAAGCTAATAGTAGCTTATTATTATATTACTAAGTTAGAAGCAGAGATATAATAGAGGAAGGATCTAGAGAATTTAGAAGCTTAGATTTGCTATTTTAAGGATATTCGGATATCTATTATAGAACCTATTATACTACTAGTAATATATTTGGTTTATAGGGCTTTAAAAACCCGAGAATTACTAACTTATAAGAGGAAGAGTATTAAGGAAGCCCAGGACTTCTTTTACTAGGCGGAGCTAAAATAGTATAAAGATAGCGGGATTACCTGGGCTATAGATATAGTAAAAATTATATATTATATTTCCTGCTTTAAGAATATAGCCAGAAATATCTAGAAATATAGGAAGTAATTAGTAAGTATTAATACTATAAATTAGGAGACCTTTATTAAGTTTATAAAGAATTCTATCTTGGATCCGGAAAACTATAATAATAATACCTTTACTAAGTTTAAGAATACAAAATAGTAGCCAGGTTAGAGTATCTAAAGCTTTATATTTTACTTAGATAGCCTATTAGATAACTTGGGATATATAGGTTTATTATAAAAGCGGAATAACTTATTTAATAGTTTGAGGCAGGAGATTCGGAATAAGATTAATTACTAAAAGAATACTTTATAAGAAAGAGAAAAGCTTATTTTTATAGCTATAAAAATTAAGAATAACTTGAACTAGTTTACTTAACGGAAATATAATAATAAGCTAATAGATTAATAAAAGAAAGAAAATTAGAGAAAGGAAAAAGAAAATAATAAAAGGAAATAGAAGAGAAATATATCCCCGTTATAAGATTCATATAACCGGAATAGTAAAAGTATAATAACGGGATCTAATATAGTACCCATATTAGGATCTATAAGACCGGATATAACTTGCTTTACTTACTAGAAAGAGAATTACTATATTACTATCTGCTCAAATCAGGGAAAACCAACTTACTATAATTATAATAAGTCTAGCTATAAGATATATAAGTACCTAGAACTAAAGAAGCCGGGAAATAAGTATATCCTATAGTAGTTATACTCGTTTATACTATAGAAGGCAAGGCCCCTAAAACAAGAATAGTAATTAAGGTTACTATTAAGATAAGGAAAAGTAAATAAAGAATTAGAATATTAGTTAATTTAGGTATAAAGGCTAATTATATAAAGAAGAAATTAGCCTTAGATATAAGTATTCTATTAATATTAAAGGTAATTCCCTTATTCTTACTAGAGAAAAGAAGGATTTATTTATATAGAGATTATATTCTTGGGATTATTACCGAGGATATACTAGAGAATTAAAAGAAGACTAATATATACTTTATATTATATGATTTTAATCTAAACTATATTAATATAATACTTGAATTCCTATAGCTTTACTAGGTTAATTCCCTAATTTCTTTTAGGAAAGTAATATAAAGATACTAGATTTGACTATAGAAAATTAAAGTTCTAAATACTAGGAAGTTTACTAAAGTAATAAAATATAAGATATATGTTTTTCTATTAATTACTTATCCTATAATAAATAGCTAAAGAGTTACTACTATTACTATAAATAGAATAGCTATACTTTCTAGGAAATATTAGGACCTTTTCCGAGTATTTTTTATAAAGGCTATAGGTATATTACTCGATTACTATATAATAGAGTATTATATAGATCTAGAACCAGAATCCTAATTATTATATAGTCCTATATATACTTTATTAGAAAGGGAACTTGAAATCTTTCGGGAATATCTTAATACTAGCTTAGAGAAGAGGTAAATCCGTTATTTTACTAGCCTAGCTAGTATCCTAATTATATTTGTTCTAAAGAAAAGAGGCGGCCTATATCTATATATTAATTATTGGGATCTGAATAGAATTACTATTAAGAACCGAATATTATTACTACTTATTAGTAAGATAATAAATAGGCTTTATAAAGTAAAGATATATATAAAGCTAGACTTAAAAAATACTTACTATTAGTTATAAATACGGGAGGATAATAAGTAAAAGACAATATTCCGAATATACTATAGATATTTTAAGTACTATATTATATTCTTTAAATTATTTAATACTCCGGTAATATTTCAGATATATATTAATTATATATTAGTAAGCCTTATAAATATTATTTATATAATTTATTTAGATAATATTTTAATTTATTTAGAGAACCCAGAATAGTATATAATAGTAGTCTAATATATATTCGAGCGGTTATAATAATACTAGCTCTTTATAAACTTAGTAAAATATAAGTTTAATATAAAGAAAATAAAGTTTCTGGAATTTATAATTAGCCTAGATAGTATAGAAATAGAGGCTAGCCAGATTATAGCTATTAGGAAATAGCTAGTCCTAAAGAATAATATTTGAGAAGTCTAAGTATTTCTGGGTTTTACTAACTTTTACTAGAGGTTTATTTATAGATACTTTAGAGTAATAAAAAAGTTAACTAATTTACTAAAAACTAGTAGAAAACCATTATATTAGTTTAGCTAGACAAATAAGACAAATAAGGCTTTTAGAGAGCTATAAATTATATTTATAATAGTACTAATTCTTTATTATTTTGATCTAGCCTTAAAGATTTATATAGAAATAAATACTTTAGGATTTATAATTATAGGTATAATTTCCTAGCTTTTTAGTAAGAAAATAGAAGCCAGGTAATATCCTATTACTTTCTATTTAAAAAAAATAATTATAATTAAAAGCAGGTATAAGATATATAACTCTAAACTCTTAATTATTATTCTAGTATTCCGTATTTAGTAGTATTACCTAGTATATATCCGGTATACTATTATTATTAAAATAGATTATAATAACTTGAAATATTTTATAACTAAGAAAAAACTAAATAGTTAATAAATAAGATAAGTAAAGAAGCTAGCTGCCTTTAACTTTGTCTTAGAATACTAGCCAGGGTATAGTAATTCCACTAATAGGCTATTAAGGAGGCTAGACTTTATAGTAGATATAGATAAAGATACTTTATTACCTATATTTTATAATAAGCTATAAAATATAAAATAGAGAACCCTATAGGTAATAGTAATAGGATACTATACTATTCCTATAATACCGTAATATAAGGCCTAGAAAAGAAGAAATAGGCACTTCTCGATTAGTAAGATACTAAGGAATTCCAAAAAGAAAGTCTATTTTAGTAATAGAATAGTACTAGAAATACTACTACTTGAGCCTATTACTAGTATAGCTAGTTATAAATAGTATATATTATAGATTCTAGCTATATAAATAGCTAGGTCCGAAATAGTATATAAGAAAAGTAAAGAGATATTACTTAAACTACTATTATAATACTAAAGGCTTAATTTATTAGTATAATACTAGTAATATAAATAGTTCTTAAAGGAAACCTTTACTAGAGCTATTAAGACTTGGGAACTTAATATATCTGGGTTATTAAGATATTAGAATACTATCTATATACTAAATAAGCTAGCTTTTAAAAAAGAATTACTATAAGCTAACTATAATAATTTTATAGGTAAGTATTTTGGTACTAGTAAAATACTAGAGATTCTCTAGAGAAAGTACTTCTAGTAAAATATAAGAAAGAATATAAAAGACTATATTAGAACTTGTCCTATATATTAATAAATTAAGATAAAGAGATATTTACTATATAATATACTTAGTTCGTTTCTTCTTTCCTCTAAGCTATAATAAGAAATTACTATAGACTTTATTATAGGGCTATCCTCTTTTAGGTTTTATAGTAAAGTATATAATTCTATATTTATTATTATTAATAAATATATGAAAATAGTATAAT
This sequence comes from Hyaloscypha bicolor E, assembly GCF_002865645.1. Classification (NCBI taxonomy): domain Eukaryota; kingdom Fungi; phylum Ascomycota; class Leotiomycetes; order Helotiales; family Hyaloscyphaceae; genus Hyaloscypha; species Hyaloscypha bicolor. The sequence continues at coordinate 1,557,254 of NW_020194518.1, read as the reverse complement.
ATATTCTAATTACTAAGAAGGTCTTGACTTCTGAGCTAGTAGAGCTATTTATATATTATATTATTAAAGACTTTAGTATGCCTATAAATATAACTTCTAATAAAGGATCTATTTTTATAAGTAAGTTCTAGTTAAGTCTATACTTTTATTTAAAGATTTAATAATAGCTAAATATAGTATTCTATTCGTAAACTAATAGATAAATAGAGAATCTAAACTAAACTCTAGAATAATACTTAAGGTACTATACTAGCTATTAATAAGATAACTAGATAATAAAGCTTACTCTTATAGAATTCATATATAATAACTCTATATATTTAATAATAGAAATATCCTTATTCTATATCTTATATGAATTCTATTCTAGTATTAAACTATATATTAAGGATAATATTCTAGAAAGAGAAGTACTAGTAATATAGGAAAGAATATAAAGAATTCAAGTAAAACGAGAAATATTAGAGAAATAATAATAAGAAGTAGTAAATATATAGAAAAAGTATTATAATAAGAAATATATTAATAAGAAATTCAAGATATATAATAAAGTTATACTTTATATAAAGAATATTTAATAGCTATAACCTAGTATAAAGCTAGTAAATAGATATTTTAATTTCTTTAAAGTTCTGGAAATTATAGGAATATATAAATAGATATATTATTTAGAATTACTACTATTATATTAGATCTATAATATTTTCTATATTTCCTTTTTAGAACTATAGTACCTGTAAGCTAGTACTATAATAGAACTAGAGCCGGTTAAGATTAAAGGTAAAGAAGAATTTGAGATAGAATTTATTATAGTCTATAAGAAAAACAGAAAAGAAAGGAAATATCTCGTTTATTAAAAAGGCTATTTACTAGTAAATAATATATAAGAACTACTAAGTAATCTAGAGAATATAGCTTAAGAATTATAAGAATACTTGGAAAAGAATAATATTATAATATTATTAGCTAAATAAAAATATAAAAAATAAATGCTTTTATTAGGAAACTATTAAAAAACCATATATTTATTCTTAGAAAAACTATATAAAAATTATTAAAAACTCTAATTTCTATATCTTATAAATACCCTATTCTTATAATTATTTTCTACTATTCTTATTATTATTCTTATTAGAATTCTCTCGAGAAATAGGTAATAAATTAGCCTATAAAGCTATTAGCTATTAGTAAGAAATAAGAAAGAAATAAGCTTATTTAATACTAAAGAATATTAATTATACTATTAAGAGTACTTTATATTTATATTAAGCTAGTAAGAATTACTTAACCTATTTCTTAAATTATTAGGGAAATCTATTAGCCTTAAATAATAGCTTTAATATAAAAAGTATATATAGTTTAGTATAGAAGAAAAATAATAATAGCCTTCTTTTTTTTAGATAAAGAATAAGGAAAATACTTATATATATTAATAGTTTAAAGAAGGCAGTTTAATTATACTATATATATTTAAGAAACTTTAAATAATATTAGAATAAGAAATAAAAGAAGAAATTTATAACTTATAGAATTATATTTCTTATTCTTAGAATAATAGTAATTATATACTAAATAATTATTATTCTTAATATAAATAAGGTCAGGAAACTTAGTAATATTCTTAGAATATTAAAAATAGTAAGAATAAATCAAGAATATAGGAATATTAGTTAAATAAATAGTAATAGGCTAATAAATACTAAAAGAAATATTTATCTTAATAAATAAAGAAATAGAAAAGGGAATTAGAAAGAGACTTAAATAAAGCTTAAATAAGGCTTAAAGAAGCTTAAAGAAGCTTAAAGAAAGCTTAAAGAAAGAAGATAAGAAATAAAAAGAAGCTAGATATGGTATTATAGTTAAGGAAAAGAAAAGTTAGTTAGTAAGAAAAGAAAGACCTTTTTATAATACTCTTTCCCTAAATAGTAATTATAAATTCGGAACTAGTTCTATACCAGAAATATCTAGAAAATTCTAAAGAAGAAATTTATAAATAAACCAGAAGATTAAATTAATTTTTCTAAGCTCTTAGGCCTATAAAATAATAATTTATTTATAAATAAAGGCTAAATTAGGATTTATAAATTAATTAGGAAATTAAATAAGCTTTATATCTAATAGTATATACTATATTTATATTATTTTTATAAGGGGAAATTACTAGAGATAATTTGCAAATTAGCTAGAAAGAATTAGTAAACTATATTCTTAATTCTATTACCTAGTATAATAATAGAATAATTATAGGAAGTTTTTAGAGAAAGCTAGTAGCTAGGAAAGTTTTAGAGAAATATTTATAAAGCTATTTATAGTTTTCCTAGGCCTTTTAGGAATAAGGGCCTAGAGAGAGAATTAATATAATAGATATATATAATAGTATATAGATAGGTATTAGATATTATAGATCTAGTTTCCTATTTTAGATATAGCTTATAATCGGAATTATATAAATTATATAGGATTTCCTAATTAAGTAAAAGGCTTTATATATCTGGCTAAATACTAGGAAATATATAAAGAAATACTTCTAGCTTTAGAAGAGATATTAATTAGTTTCTTATTAGAATTAATTCTTAGAATTTATTATACTTATAAGTATTATTCTATAGTTTACTTATCTTAATTACTTATATATTACCCTATTATTATATACCTTATACTTTAGTACTATAATAATAGTTTAAGTAATATCTCTTTACTTTTTTTATATACTATTTCGGACCTAGCTACTTATATAGCTAGAATTTATAGTATATATTATTTATAACTAGCTATATTAGTAATAGGCTCAAGTAATAGTATTTCCGGTATTACTTTATTACTAAAATAGACTTCCTTTTCGGAATTCTTTAATATTTTACTAATTAAGAAATATCTATTTTCTTTTTTTTAGGCCTTATATTATAATATTATAGAAATAGTATAGTATTCTATTACTATTATTTATAAAGTTCTCTATTCTATATTCTATAGCTTATTATAAAATATAAATAATAAAATATCTTTATTTATATTTACTATAAAGTCTGGCCTCCTTAATAGCCTATTAGTAGGATTATTATATCCCGGCTAGTATTCTAAGATAAAGTTAAAGGCAGCTAGCTTTTCTATTTATCTTATCTATTAACTATTTAGTTTTCTCTTAATTATAAAGTATTTTAAGTTATTATAATCTATCTTAATAATAATAATATATTAGGTATATACTAAATAATATTATTAAATATAGAATACTAAAATAATAACTAAGAGTTTAGAATTATATATTTTATATCTATTCTTAATTATAGTTATCTTTTTTAAATAGAAAATAATAGAATATTATCTAGCTTCTATTTCCTTACTAAAAAGCTAGGAAATTATATCTATAATTACGAATCCTAAAATATTTATTTCTATATAAATCTTTAAGGCTAGATTAAAATAATAAAGAATTAGTATTATTATAAATATAATTTATAGTTTCCTAAAAGCCTTATTTGCCTTATTTATCTAGCTAAACTAATATAGTAGTTTTTTGCCAGTTTTTAGTAAATTAGTTAATCTTTTTATTATTCTGGAATATTTATAAATAAACCTCTAATAAAAGTTAATAAAACCCAGAAATACTTGAATTTCTCGAATATTATTCTTTAGGGCCGGCTATTTCCTAATAGCTATAATCCGGCTAGCCTCTATTTCTATATTATCTAGGCTAATTATAAATTCTAGAAACTCTATTTTCTCTATATTAAACTCGTATTTTGCCAAGTTTATAAAGAGCTAGTATTATTATAACTATTTGAATATATATTAGACTATTATTATATATTATTCTAGGTTCTCTAAATAAATTAAAATATTATCTAAATAAACTATATAAATAATATTTATAAGGCCTACTAGTATATAATTAATATATACCTAAAATATTACTAAAATATTAGATAGTTCAAAAAATATAATATAGTATTTAAAATATTTATAATATATTTAAAATACTATTTTTTACTTATTATTCTCTTATATTTATAACTAATAATAAGTATTCTTTAAATCTAGCTTTATATATATCTTTACTTTATAAAGCCTATCTATTATCTTACTAATAAATAATAATAGCATTTGGTTCTTAATAATAATTCTATTTAGATTCTAGTAATTAATATATAAATATAGGCTGCCTTTTTTTTTTAGAATAAATATAATTAGGATACTAGCTAAACTAGTAAAATAACGAATCTATTTCTTTTCTAAGCTAGTATTAAAATATTCCCAAAGAACTTTAAGCTTCTTTTCTAATAAAGTATATATAAGATTATATAGTAATTAGAATTCTAGTTCCAGATCTATATAATATTCTATTATATAATAATCGAGTAATATATTTATAGCCTCTATAAAAAATATTTAAAAAAGGTTCTAATACTTTCTAGGAAATATAGCTATCTTATTTATAGTAATAATAATAATTCTTTAGCTATCCGTTATAGGATAGGTAATTAATAAAAAAATATATATCTTATACTTTACTACTTTAGTAAACTTTCTAGTATTTAGAATTTTAATTTTCTATAATTAAATCTAGTATCTTTATATTATTTTTCTAAAGAAAATCAGGGAATTAATCTAGTAAAGCTATAGGAATTCAAGTATTATATTAATATAGTTTAGATTAAAATTATATAATATAAAGTATATATTAGCCTTTCTTTAGTTCCCTAGTATATTCTTAGTAATAATCCTAAGAATATAATTTCTATATAAATAAATTCTTTTTTTCTCTAGTAAGAATAAGGGAATTACTTTTAATATTAATAAAATATCTATATTTAAGGCTAATTTTCTCTTTATATAATTAGCCTTTATATCCGAGTTAACTAATACTCTAATTCTTTACTTATCTTTCCTTATTTTAATAATAACCTTAATTACTATTCTTGTTTTAGGGGCCTTATTTTCTATAATATAAATAAATATAACTATTATAGGATATATCTATTTCCTGGCTTCTTTAGTTCTAGGTATTTATATATCTTATAACTAGACTTATTATAGTTATAGTAAGTCAGTTTTCCCTAATTTAGGCAAGTAGTAGTATAATAATCCTTTTTCTAATAAGTAAAGCAAGTTATATCTAGTTTTATAAATTCTAATATAAATACTATATTAGACCTTATTACTATATTTTTATTATTCCGGTTATATAAATCTTATAATAAAGATATACTTCTCTTCTATTTCCCTTTATTATTTCCTTTCTTTTATTAACTCGTTAGCTTATTATTATATTCCTATTAAGTAAACTAGTTTAAGTTATTTTTAATTCTTATAACTATAAAAATAAGCTTTTTTCTTTCTTATAAAGTATTTCTTTAGTAATTAATCTTATTCCGAATCTCTTACCTCAAGCTATTAAATAAGTCATTTTGCTCTTATAATAAATTTATATATCCCAAGTTATTTAATAAACTATTTAAATAGAATATAAAGCTTTAGATATTCTAATCTGGCTACTATTTTATATCCTTAAACTTAGTAAAGGTATTATTATTATAGTTCTCCGAATCCAAAATAAAATCCTTTATAAACTTAATAAAGGTCTCCTAATTCATAGTATTAATACTTACTAATTATTTCCTATATTTCTAGATATCCCTGGCTATATTCTTAAAGTAAGAAGTATAATATATAACCTTTACTATATCTATAGCCTAGGTAATCCCGCCGTTTTTATACTATTTTAGCTTTGCCTAATAAAAGAAGTCCTAGGCTTCCTTAATACTCTTTCTTTTATAAGTTAGTAATTCTCGGGTTTTTAGAGTTCTATAAACTAAATATATTACTAGTAATATAATAGGTTCTATAATAAGTACCCGAATATTCTTAAAATAGTAAATCTGAGCTTCTAGATCTTCTAGATTCTTCCTCTATTATATTTCTGCTTTTAACTTAGTAATATAATAATAAGCCGCTACTAGCTTCTCTATTATTATTATCCTGCTAGCTAGTTCTAGGGATATCTGAGTTCTATTTCCTTCTCCTAATTAGGCAATAGCTAGAGTAACTAACTGGGCGCTTTCCTAGATACCTGACTAGATTACCCTAGTAATAATAGAGGCACTTCTTCTAGTTAATACTCTAGCTATTAGTGGTTTTATCTATTAATGGCTTAACTACCTTGTAATAAACTATTTCCCGAAGGTTAGATTAATTAGAATATAAGATACGTAATAGTAAGGTAATATATAAGTAGTTAAGGTAAGTAAGCTATAAAGTAATACTTATAAGTATAACTAATTCCAAGAATTAATTCTAATAAGAGACTAATTAATATCTTTTCTAAAGCTAGAAGCGTCTCCCTATATATTCCCTAGTACTTAGCCAGGTATATAAAGCCCTTTACTTAATTAGGAAATCCCATATAATCTATATAATTCTAATTATAAGCTATACTTAAAATAGGAAACTAGATTCACGATATCTAATATCTATTTATATACTATTACATATACTCATTATACTATTTTACTATTTTCTAATAAAGATTTCGGAGTTCCTTAAAAGTATCTTACTAATAGGTTTAAGATACTTGGAATATATTAGCTAAATAGACCTTAAATTATTTCTAATAAATCTTATATAATAGTAGGCTTTACTTTATTATAGTCTTCCAAATATTATAAGGTTCATTCCTAAAAGTATTTATAATAGAGTTAATTCTAGAAAAGTATTTATTATAAGTTTAAGATTAGATTCTAAAAACTACTTTTTAGAAAAATATAAATATTCTCTATTTTTTAAAGAACTTTCTATAATATAAGTCAGGTATTTGAATCTTAAAAAGCTTCTTTTAGTCCAAATATATCTTTAGGATATTATATAATAGCTTCTAATAAATAGTATTGAAATTATTTCTAAAGCTTATTATATTAGGAAAGAGAATAGATTCTAATCCTATTTCAGGAAATTCTCTAGTAATAATTACTAAAAAAAATAAAATAAACTTATAAATAGAGTTTCTATAAAATATAATAAATTATAAAGTATTTCTAAGAATATTTTTATATTATTCTAACTATAGAATATATTAATTAATTATATTTACTTATTCTTGCTTTTATTAGAATACTTTAATTCTAATATATAAGCTCTATTCTATAGTTTAAGTAATAGTAATTTAGGTATTAATTTTAGTATCTTAATTATTACCGGAATTATTTTCATTATTATTACTTGTTTATAGAGGTTCCTAAAGGGCTCTATTAAAAGTATTAGACAAGCCTTTACTATTACCTATATTGGAATTAATCTAGTCGATTTCCTTTATAGATATAGCTTTAATAAGGGGTTATATATTTCGCAGATTTCGAGATATAATTACTTATTAAACTACTTCTTTTAAGAATAAAGAGATTAGCTTATAAGGTATTTATTAGTAGGTAATAAGATAATAAAATAAATTAGTTATAAAGCTATAGTATTAAATTTAGTATAGAACTAATCTCTGTTTTTCCTATAAGGTCCAGAGAAGTCTCTTCTAAATAGGAGGCCCTAATAATATATATATAATTAGTAATTTATAAGCCTAATACTTATAATATAAATAGTAATTAGTTATAATATAAAGGGCTATTAATCTCTCTAATTAATACTTGTAATATCCGAGGTTTATTATTTACTCTTAAGTCACGTGCGACCCTATATATATTACAGGTTTATTAAAATAAATAAAAGCTTCTTTTAGCTAAAGTTTAAGAAATATTTAATTAGTATTTTATAAATTAGGAATATAGCTAACTAATAATAGTTTTATTATTAAGACTATTACTTACCTTATATTTATATTATTTAAAAAACTATCTAGATTCTATTTTCTAAAATCTATAAAATTAATTTATTAATTTATTTAATTATATTTTATTTTATTATATAAGTCTTTATTCTAGATTATAAAAATTAAGCTTTATATAAAATAATTAAGCTTTAAAAGAAGAAAAGTTAATAGGGTATTTATTTAAATTTTATTAATAAGGTAAATAAGGGCACTAGTAGGTATTAGAATTAATGGCATATAGACTATAGACCACTAAAAAGGTACCATCTTTATAATATTACAAATATATAATACTCTTATAAAATAAGCTAATTTCAAAGAACAGATTACCTTTGAAGCTAATAAATAGTATAAGTAAGATATATTAATAATTGGGTTATAGAATATTTGTAAAGGTTTAGTATAATTATATCTGTTAAGTAGACTAGAATCTTACCTATAAGGCGAGTTTAAATATAAATTAAATTTAATTAAAATAAATAAGAGAGTATATTTCTATTATGCTCTAGAAATATAGATTGATTTTGCTTTATATTATGACTTTATATTTTCTTAAAGTCGGTGACTTTGGTTGAATTTTGGTGAGGATTTCGCTAAACTGGGGCGTGCGCTATTAATTCTGAGAAAATTATTAAGGCTAGAAAGTATTAAGAAGAAAAGGAAAGGCTAGGAATTATAAAGGAGAAAGCTAAATTAGAAAGAAAAATTAAAAGAGCCGCAAATACCCTTAGAAATAAATAGAAAAAGGTAAAAAAAAGTAGTAGATAAAGAGGCTAAGGCTATTTAGAAGTAATTAGTAAAGGACCTGAAGCTAGCTAATAAGTTTACTAAGAAAGTACTAAAGAAATAGCTAGTTTTTATTATTTCTAAGATAAAAAAAGCTATTCTAGTAATATTAACTAAGCGGAAAGTACTTATTAAAACTAGGCGCCCTATAAAGGCAGTAATATAGTAGGAGGTAATTACCCAAATTAGTAAGATAATTATATTAGAAATAATATAGGCGAAAACAAGTATATATATAATTATGCTACTATAATACTTTAGACAAAAAAACTAAATTATACAAGTTCAAGATCTTAATTAACTCTATCCTGTAATTTAATATTATTTAATTTGGATAAGTAGTTATAGAGTAATTAATTATTAAAGTTCGGGGCGAAATGCGAATTCGCGTGTTTTTGATGCGGGTCGTGGTTTGGTGCGGGGCATCGGTTAGCCCCTTTTGCCGCTTCCTAAGGCGTTGGTCAGATCATGGAATGTGACCTCCTGGTCATCCGCCTCCCATGTGTACGAAAGAATAGCATATCTGGGAGAGGGTTTGCCAAAAAAGCTGGTTAGGCTAAAGCTGCCGTCGGAGTTGGCACTGAGAAGCCGCATATTGAGGGGTGGATTTTGAAGAGTAGCGCCAATTCTGGCTCTGCTTCTGGCTCTGCTGCCTCTAGCACAGAACTCTTACGCTTCCGATCACGTTTCCCCTTGTCCTTCATGACCTCCTTCGCGGAGATGGGATAGGGATTGGAACGACTGAGTGGCAGCTTCGTAAAAGTAGACACGCGGCTGCTTGTGGAAACGTCTGGAATAACGCCACACTTCACGTGAGTTTCATAAAATGTGAAATTTTAACTTCTTTAATTTAAAGAGATAACGTCTATCCATGCGTGCCGAAAAAACCGGTGTGCCGAAAAAAATAATAGGTACTTTGACTTTGAGCATCTTAAAATCTGCGCACACCTCAATATCTCCTATAATTTTTTATAAACTATGTTCCGTAGCTACTCCCGAATACCCTGAACCCCTCCTACTAGAAAATCACGTTCGCATCGTCGCCCTCACGCCTGATTTGCAAAGAGTGTCCTTTTATAGCGTAATAGACTTCCTCTACCACAGCTTCCACCACCGAGCTTATACCATCCCCAATACTTATAAAGGAGTTATCCGAGCTCTCAGGCCTCACTGCGATGCAGGGAATCGTCATTAGCCTTGGTGGCTGCTGTGGCGTGCAGATTTCATGCAAGATCGCCACGCGGATCTGTACCTCGGATCAAAGCGAGACGATTTTGGTTGGTGCGAAATAACCCCGCAATATTTACGTTGTAATTTCAATTATAAAGCCTTAGGCACAAAGGCTAGGAGTGGCTGGAGGTACTATGGTGCCTGGTGCGCCACATCCGGCTTAGTAATGACTTTAGTGCCTGCAAAGATCGCAAGCAAAATCTTTACAGATCGTGTATCCAAATTCGCATTCAGTATCGACCCTATCGTCTCGCATTTGCCAAAATCTTGCATGCTAGAGATCCCCAAGCACACTGCTAAGTGGCGGCTAGGCCGGCTCATACCATGCATACTGCCCTCAAGCTAGATCACTGGAAACCCATCACATACGAGTCGGCACTTAGAAAGATGCTACTAGTCACTCTGGGTATGCGCGAGTGGGGTTCGTTTGTGCTGCCGCAGGCTTTCGTCGCTACCAAAAGTTCGATCGCAGAGAATATAACGGGAGCTCATATTAAAGTTTTTATACCAGTGTTGCTTCGACTGTTCAGAAGTATTCAGAAGTATGATGATTGGAAGCGGGGAGTCGATAGTCCAGTTATCCATGTGACGAATGGAATGTCGGTATAGGGGCTAGCTCTGTCGTGTAACGCTGCCGTCTAATGACCCAGTGACACATAAACCCCTAAGAATTCCCTACGTGAGGTATCTATATTATTTCACTCTCGCTAAAAGCATCCTACCCTCGAAAGACATGACTACATCCTTAAAGACATGTCTGAGCCCTGGAATCTTAACTCCTATAAGTGCACTCGTCTTCCAAAGACGCTTTGGAAGGTAATATACTCTGGTACCTAATCTTAATAAGATCTATTTATAGGAGATCTTATTGTGTCGGATAGTACCCGTATAATTAGAGATGAATTAGAGCTAAAGCAAGTAATCGAAGCACATATTGACTGGTGGAGCCGCTAACCAAGCTGCTTTCTATCAGTATTTAGTAATGAGTAACATGCTCTTAATTGGGCGAAGCAACGCGAGAAAACATAATCCGAAGTCTATATTTATAAGATAGACACGACGAATCTGCTAACCGATACATATCTATTTGATGTAGACTCGCTAAAGGCCACGTTAGGCTTTATTTATCTAATATTAACCCATGAATTTTTATTCCTGCACCGTATTACGGCTCAGGCTATAGTAAGCAAAAGAGATCTGGGAGAAATCTGGGAACAAGGTACGTAGACTTTATTACTAAAGGCAAGATTCATTAAACTAATAATATATAGAAGCAGATGCTCAATATTATGCCGCCCGTTGATTCGACCCGAACTACTATTGGGTTAATGAATTACACGGATACTATGATTCTGATAAAGAGTGCGAGGAACGCAATAGATGCGATGATTTACTTAAGATAATGGAGGGAGATTGGGACTGAAAATGTATAAAATGATCAAAATTTGATAATGATAATAGTGACATATGCAGAGAATCAGCCGGCGCTTGTGAGGAAGGACGTTGGTTAGATATTATGAATTTGGAAGTACCGGGTGGATCGGTTACTGGAAATATTCATTCTATTTATTACATTTCATTCATATTAAGCGGCTGCTACATGACACATTGGTACGCATGCCATCTATAGATTATGAGAACCACTGGACTCCTGCGTATGAATTTCGTAACCTCCCATCCGACTAAATCATACTGGAATAGTCTAGTATTATATAGCCCCACGTTAATAGCTCTATTAAATGAAGCTGGGCGCTGTCTAATTGTTGAACAGACACATATCCGTAGTCGTCCTGCTAAAAACGATTCTTTTTCCTCTCTTTCTTTGTTATTCCAAACCCCTAATCATCTGCTTCCACTTCGCGTGTATTATTGGGCTAGTTAAACATAACGTCTCTCAAAACTTCTGCGGCAAAATCACTATGGCTCTGTAGTAGTGCTATAAACTCGCCGCGGTCGAATAGGGCTTTGGCATTTTCGCTCGCCTTCCGAATTATGACTTCTCGCAGTATCCGATCACTCTCTAGGGTCTTCTCAAAGACGAGGCTAGTACTTTCTATAAAGGAGGGACTATTCCACGTTGCGGGCAGCACCTCTTTGTACTTAGCCACAGCCTACTCTTTTAGTGCCTGAATATCGTATTTGTCTGCTATAATATAAATTTTTGCGTTAACTAGCAAGGATAAAGAGTTGAGCCTAGTAGGTTGTTCCGCGGTAGTAGCCCTATCCATGGCGGGAGTGCTACCTGTACCCTCCTGAAACTTGAATATGACTGGGTGAGGTATTGAATTGTGAGGCCCGCTAGTTGGAGGCTGGTCTTTAGTGTCGAGGCGATTGTTGTCATAGTCTAGACGGTACAGAAAATCGATCATTTTCGCCATAATAGGAGGCTTTTTCTCGTCGAGAACAATCTCTTACAAGACAGCTTCCTATTTCCTGAGTTAGCTTTATGTTCGTCCTATCTTTAAACTCTGATCTCAGTACCGTACCTTGAATACGCCATTGATAGTAGCAGAAAGCACCCGCGATCTAGGATAGATAATTGCACGGTGTGCGCGAATGATACCACCGTTACTATAACGTATCGTGAAATCCGAGTACTTCCCTGATTGAAGGCTCTGATAGGTCAGTAATTAATACATAACTAGAGTCTTTAACCTACCTTCCGACGGAGTGCGCCAGCTATTCTAGCTGGCGCTGGTCGAATGAAGGCATTACGTAGACACCGTCGTCGTTAAGAGGAGGGCGGCGTATTGCAGGCCGTGTTACCGTAGTTATTTGGGTCCTTTGCTTTCTTATAGGTTTTTACACAGGTCGCTGGAGTCAGGCAAGTAGTGGTTAGTATATTTCGGCTTTTGATGTGACCGCAGGAGTAAAATGTCGTCGTTAAAATACATATCCTAAACTATTGCTAAATAAGAGGGTCTCTTATGGTAGTAAGTACTGGACTTACCTTGCATGTAATGAGTGCTAATTATGATAGTAACTATGAAGCATCTAGCAGAAGGTGTTGTTTGATAGCGATCCTGTTTGGCTTGTGACTGCCCGCATTGCCAGCGCATTAATTCGTAGCGGGAAACATCATGCGCACGTTCCCACAACGAACATGATTGGTCCCCGCAAGGTTGAATTTTTAGCGCGGCTCAACTCCGTGCTCACACAAACACTGCGTTTTAGGCCTCATCACGACTTTGCTTTAGCTCTCAACTAAGAAGCGACCCGCAGATCTCAATGGCTCTTAAGCTTTTCATTCCTCCCTGTATCCACAACCCGCGTCACTGTTTCCATCCCCTACCACCTACCAGACCACTAAGAATTCAGATACAAGGGCCGTTGAAGTCGATCCAGAAGCTTCTTCCGAAGATATTATGGCATAAGATTATGCCTTTTCCGCAGGCGGGAGGGTTAGAGCTTGCGAGCCTTACATATCGGGCATTATATGGCGAGGAGGGACTTAAGGAGGCTAACGGTATTCCGGTTGTGCGAGATGAGTATTTGGTATGGGTAATGGATGGAAGAACACCATTAGAGTAAGTGGCATTGCTAATAATATTACATGCTATCTGGGACCTGACTATTACTTATTGCTCTAGCTATATTGACTACTACGGAGTTACATTCGATTACCTTGTTCCTGCTAATGATCCAAACCCAGAAGTGCTAGCAATTAGTATTATTGAAGTGGATAACGACGGAGGAGCATTTGCTAACGAAGTCCTCTTATTTCAAATAGACCCGACAGAATATACAGGGAAGAAGGTCCTCGTAGTGCCGAGATGTTATCAGGTCAAGAAAGGCACGCAGGATCGTCAGAGGTGGAACGATTTGGTAGCTAAGAGGGATAGAGAGATTTAGAGATGTTTATAAAAGTATTAATACTATTTGCAATACTTCTCAAGGCGCTCTTGCGAACCGGGTATTAAAGACTTTGAGTTAGACGATCTGGCCTTGATATAAAGACTGCTTGCTAATGACTTGTAGGCGAAATATAACTCCACCTTCTATTGCGCCGAGAATGCTACGAACATTAATTATATCCGATTTCCTGCCTCCCGAAAACCAAATCCGAACTAAAGGAAATGAGAAACGATTCTCTATTCTTTCGTATAATAGTCTCATATCATCCGCGTAACCGGTGCCACTCGCACGTCGATTATTCGCGCCACTTCTGGCTCTGACTTCTCTGCCTCTTGCGCAGCAATTTTACGCTTGCGCCCGCGTTTTTTTCCCTTGACGACCTCTTTTGCAGTACGCGCCACTTCTGGCTCTGGCTCTGGCTCTGCTTCTACCTCTGCCTCTGCTCCTTCTGGCTCATCTGCCTCTAGCGTAGCACTCTTACGCTTTCGACCACGCTTCCCCTTGCCCTTGGCATCCTTCGCAGCACGCGCTGTTCGTGCCACCTCGATATCCTCAAAGCTCATCACTTTCGCCTTCCCCAGGACGATTGACCTAGTTAATCGGCGAACTTTAGCCTCGTTATTTATTCTGGTTAACATCTGGTTTCGATTATCGAGGAGGGCACATTCGGCACTGAGGAAGGCACGTTTGGCCAAGGATACCTGGGCGGCATGGGCAAGCTTCTGTACGTGCCGCTCTAGGCGCGGTATACTCGCCTTATTCAGTATATGAGCATCCTGTTTGATCAGATTCTGCAGTAATACTATACCCTCTACTAACACTGGCGTCACAGGCGTTGGTGGCACGTCGTCTTGATACGTTAGTAGTACGTCGTCTTAATGACTCGCACCCACCTCTATCTCGTCAGCCCTCGGAATAGTTGATTGAACGGGCGGCTTCGGTGTCACCCTGAGGACTCTGTCAGGATTAAACGGAAATAAACCACAGGCCGCCTACCCGGCCATGATATTTCTCTTCGTAAACGCCTTTTCTCTTGCACGGCTATATAGAGAGGTGAAATGCTGCTTGCCGACCGTGTTCGCACCTCCTTGGAATAGTCTTTCAGCCTCGTCCCGGTATTCGTCCTTCAAGCGGGTAAATACGCTGACATTACAGGGCTGCAGCTTGTGGGAGGTGTGAGAGGGGAGGCGATACAGGATAATACTATTCTCGAAACAAAACACTTGGGCTTCGAGGGTCTCGTGGCTCCCGAAGCCGTCACAGATCAATACCCGCGGCTTCTGGTTAGCCTGCTCTCTAGTTTGGGGATTAAACACGCGCTTGAGCCACTCTAAGCTAATCTTGGAGTCGGTGTACCCCGAGTTAGAGATCGCATAGTGCCATCCAGGGGTGGGGAATGTGGTCCAGTTACTTCGATGGGTAGTAGCTGGCCAAATAATCATAGGTGACAAGAACCTACCGTTTCCACTAATACACTTAATAGCGGTAACCGTTGTGCGCTTGACGACCGCGCCTCTATAGTCTCGCGGATCGTCCTTATCTAAAAGGACCTTGATAGAGCCAAGCATCGACAACATGACTCCCGTCTCGTCCATGTTATAGACGTTCTCTGGGAGGATGGCAGGATCTGCTAGTACCTCTCCGATTACCTCAAACCAATGTATAATCTTGTTATAGATACTATTCTCGTGGCGTTCCCAGGCCATCGCCCTCACTCGTCGTGATTTGAGTGCTGGATGACGCTTCTGGAAAGCTTGAGCCCAGTTCTTATTCGGAGGCTTGGCCGCTTTCTTTATCGTGGAACGCCGGCGGGCGATACAAAAGGCGAGGGATGGTAGACACTTGATTCGCACAGGATTCCCGAGGTCAGCCATTAGTTTCAAATACTTTTCGAGGGCTTTCTCCTCCGGCGGAGTGAGATACTGTTGGCCTTGGGCCTTCTCTTCTCTAGAGGGCCGCCCATGATCGCGATGATAAAGGGTACTCAGAGGAACTCCACTACGTTTGGATGTGGCATCATATGTTCGAGGCTCTCCCGGCAGGGAAGCCTCTGCCAGGGCTTTACTGGCGCGGTCGTTCATAAGGCATTACCCTCCGTACCTTACATGGAGATGGGGATGGGGATTGGCACGACGAGAGTGGCAACTCGGTGCAGGACTGGACGCGTGGCTTGTAGAACCTTCTAGAAGAACGCCACACTACGCCACCGTTCACGTGATATATAAAGTGATTTAGGATAAAATACGATTTACGTGGATGTGAATACAGGTATTGTGTAAAGGCGGTAAATCCTTCCTCGCTTATTAAAATGCGGCATTTGTGTACCTCCCACCTTTGTCCGGATAAACCCGGCAGGAAAGTTTCCTCATTCTCTGTGTCTTCAAACTTTGGAGCTTCATTTAAACGTAATAGAAGCTCTATACCACGGCCCCGAATTCCGAGGACAGGTTAATATTCATAATAGAACAAGGGGTAATAGCGATATCAGCTTTTGACGCTCTTAACGGGACGATTAATAGCAGAGCCAAACTGTAGTATTTTTCTAACTGCAAGTCAAGCCCTTATAGAGAAATAGCTAAAGAATAATAGCAAACAGATTATAACTTTATATATTTATGTGGTGGAGATTTGAGACCCCTAAACTATAAAAAAATTTCGGCACACCGGTTTTTTCGGCACGCAGGGATGGACGTTATTACTATTCCAAAATTTATAAAAGAAAATTATATTTAAATAGCCCTTAATTAGCGCTATAAGGAAATAGAACAAGTATTAAATTATATTAAATCCTTATTAAATTGAATTAAATTAAAGAAAAAGCCAGAGTTTTGGTGTTCCTGCCGAGCGCCTCTACTTTGGGTTAGTGGCTAGTCTGGCCCCCAATCGACACCCCCAATCGACCACCCCAATCGACATCCCTAATCGACACCCTGGGGGAGAGTTGGCACGGGTGTCGTTTTACATTTTCCCCGCATAACCACCACTCACGAGCCCATCCACTATTGACTGCTCCCTATTCCGGCTTATAATAAACCTTCGAGGGCGCCCGAACCCGGTTCCCACTCTCATCAACATATATCGTGCGGCTTCCTCTCCGTGATCTCGGCGATCTCGATGAATGGTGCGAACGCGGTCTTCTCGTCACTTCTGAAGTCGCTCTTGGACCTGGTGCATTGGAGGCTGCCCGCATGGTGTAGATCAACCACAGCACCAACAGCGTTCCTGCGATCGAGCCGATGACAATTCCGGCGATCGTGCCTCCTGAGGTGCCGTGACATGTCTGGCCGTCTGTGGCGCGGGCGTGGAGGGGAATAATCTATGAGCTTGTCAGCTAGGTGGTCGCAGGAGGCTGTTCTGACGGGGGTAAGGTTGTACGGACCATCTTTGAATTATGGTTTTCAAATTTGGAAAAATGAGAGGAAATGTTATTCTTTGGGGGTGAGGGGCAGCAGATTCATTTGAATGATGGGTTTAGCCAATAAATCAAGAATTCGATATCTTGAAGGTGGTTGTGATGTTTGCAGGGGTTGATTTGAGCGACGTCACTGGCTTTTCGGCACGGCGGGTGGCGGGGTAAGACGCTGCAAACCTGAATAGGGGATGATTGGTCCGAGAGGACACAGTTATTGTGCATTTTCTTTCTCAATTGGACGCAAGTTGAAGGGAACATGCAAAAGCAGGGAAGCTGTTCTGCATGACGGCGGTAGGTCCGGCATCCTTGCAGTAGATACGATCCCCATTAACGCCCTGACAACAACATGTTCAACGGACCCCATCTTCAAGGGCACGCCTTAAAATAAGTAGGAGGTGATGCCGTGCACATTACCCTCACTACTACTTCCTAAGACGACCAAGTGAATGATGTTCACCGGTCCTTCTTCAACAAACTGTGAACAGGATAGGCAGTCGAGGCCAGAATCTACTTCGCATGCGAACACAGATGGCTTCCCGCCTAGAGACCCAAAAGACCCCCACAACTGGTCCAGCGTAAGTGCATACATCTCAAATTGCCTTTAGCTGCTAGATTCTTCTCACTAACTTTTCACAGACCAAGAAAATAGGCATCGTCCTAATCCTTCTCAACACTGTCTTCAACAGCACCATCAGCTCCACACTCCCAAGCGGAAATGCAGCCGCCATCACTTCCGCCTTCCAATTCCACAATAACACGCTGCTAGTCCTCCTTACATCTATTTATCTCCTGGGTCATGTCTTCGGACCGCTCGTGTTCCCACCGTTGAGCGAGGTCTACGAACGCAGAACGGTCCTCCTCCCCACGTTCTTTTGCTTCACGTCTTTCACACTAGGATGTGCACTCGCTCAAAATTGGAACGCTTCGGTGGTACTAACGTTGCTAACAGGACTTGTGGCTAGTGCACCAATTACGATTGTCCGTGGTGTGTATGCGGATATTTATGAGCTGGACATTACGCAGATCACGGCATAAAGTGACGGTAAATTTACTCTTAGCGAATCTTCCCCTGTAAGCACAGGGGATATGCCTCAAAAGGGTGTGGTGCCCCATGTTTGTGGCTTACAGCGTCCTTTCAGGGCAGTGGCCTGGAAATATAGGGGGCTTTAGTGGTGGAATCGGTTAGAAAGTGGCCTGAAAGTGGACTTGTAGTTCAAATGCCCTGTAGTCCAGCACTCCCGTGAGTGCCCGACGCATGTGTTCATAAGATCACTGGCGCTCACGGACACAAGGAGTTTCGCCTACCTTCATAACCACGCGACTAACTCTGCCTTAGGCACGATACACAAATAAATAATACTACTACTACTACATAAGCACGCAAGTTTATCCTCTATTCCCCCTCTCCCTTCTACAGCCTACTTACCCCCTGTAGAATGGCTTCTCTTCCATCCGCCGCCGCCGCTGCCGCCTACCATCCCGCGCCACGGCCGCTCTCGTGACTACATGCCTAGTCTTTTTCAACGTGCGCTGGGAGCTAATCGCTTAGGGTGGTCCGACCGCACGATAATTTTTGAACTTCTTGGGAGAAGATAAGGTGGTGCGCGGAGCGATTGGTGGCCTGACCTCGTAAGGACAAAAACGCACACACCTGGGTCATTAGGCACAGCCTTGCCGGAATGACAAAACTTCGACTGAACCACTTGGGGATTATCTGATGATTGAGCGACTATTCCTTTAGAGCACCCACCTACAGGCCACTTTCACCACGCTATTTAAGTGTACTCAACGCCTCCTTCTTGGTTCCATCACGTCGAACCCCGAATCCAGTATCCTTAGAGGATGGACTCGACTGGTCATACACAAAGATCTCTTCTCGATCCTACTCTTCTCAATCAAAGGGAATCCCAATATGCTATCCCTGAGCTACATACAGGTGCCTTAGAAACCTTTGATCGCCCAACCATCCTGGGTCCAGAAGCTTCTCCAATCGATTTCCATAGTCTCGGTCCATTAGAGCCTCAATATGCCATCCAGCGGTTCCCAGCACATTCTTCGGTCTTTCACGATAGCCTGACATATGGAGACATGCAAATGCCTACTACTGATTTCAGCACTGTTGGTAACATACAGACCCAAGAGGTCCCTACTATCACGGAGGATATACTGGACCGTTGGAGTTACATCGCGACAATTGGGGATACGATGGAGTGGGAGCCTGATCCGCCACCGAAACGAAAAAGGATCCACCGGAGCTTTTCCTCCTCTTCTGAAATGACTGCACAAGTCCGGAAAATAGCAGCTTGTATGAGGTGCCGTACGCAGAGAATACGGGTAAGTTTACTCTTTCTCTTATCACCAGCGTTTGCTGCATATGTACCATGCTCGGCGAAAAAAGTCTCGCCGCGATCAGTGTATATATATTTTAAATTTATTGAGCTTGTTTGTGAAGCTTACTATCTGTAACTTTCGAACCAAGCACGGTAAAGGTGATAGCATATATGGCTAACAGTTTGCAGTGTCACACTAACCCAGAAAACGTTTACGGCGAATGTCTCACATGCGAGCAAATTTCATCCAAGTCTTTCTTCAAACTCCCGTGCCTACGGTATACAGTCAGCGACTCCCATTTATCGTGGGCGGCCAAAGATCCCCCAGCCGATGTCCTTGTACTCGCTCAAGACTCTCGCTCGCTGAGTCGGTATATCGCTGAGTCTTCGACGGACTATGTAAATACATTCATGAAGGCAAAGGACAGCATTACCCGAGCTGTATTCTCATTAGCATGTGGTCGATGGGCTCCGGCAACCGTAAGTATCACCTTATTGTTGAGTTAGATCTAATATCTTCTCATAGGAAAGTCTAGTGCAAGTTTCGCTGCGTTTATGGACTGTCACCCGTCTTACTGAAGGCAATCACTCCAATGACGACACCCTAGTGGAGAATGCGACACCGGTACCAGGGGCGCAAGAGGCGGAACCTATGGTTGAGGACATTGATACGTTGACTTGCAATGAGGTTCTTGATAAACAGACCCAGAAACTCGTCCTAGCTACAGGGAAGCAGCTACAGACTCTGCATCAGCAGAACCGTCCAGAGAATTGGCTAGCTCTGTTCATTACATCTTATGTTCTGCTCCATAATCTTGAAGCAATAATTAAGAGAGAGAGGGATCATGCACGTCGCATTCGTCACAAAGTATGTCCCTTCTCCCAAAACATGACAAGATACCTACTAATAAGTGGTGCGCAAAAGCGATGTTATTCAGACATAGAAGTCATAAACGGTTGCCATATTAGCTCGAAGACAATTCTCGCATATTTCCATTATTGCTGTAAAGGCACAGATCCTTTCTCCGACGCGAAATTATTTGAAAATGTCAAAACGCTCAGCGTAAAGGAACGTGCTTTTATGGATTTCCTTGCGGCAGAACTTCGAACCAAAAGTAAGCTCAATTCTTCCATATCTAATAAATTATTGAAGATATTGACACATGGTAGGAGAAGAACTTGTTGCTGTCTCTAATTCGCACGAGTATGATCAGGACTTTTGGTTGATTGGTCAGCTGTTTGATAAGAGGTGGGCGCCGAGGACAACGTTGGAAACTGCATTGCCCCAGACTACTTGCTGAAGGGGACTTGTGCCCTTCTCTGACACTGGAGCAGAGTATCTACAGCTTAGTATGTATTGTGCCATAATTCTCGACCATTTGACTTGTTCTATACTATAACTAATTCCATGTTCACTTGAAATTGTAAACTTATTCCTATAGAAAAGCTAACGATTCCTCATCTATGCGTACCCTCAAACATCTGTCTCTGTAGACATGCCTTAGAGAATTCGAAAATCTCGGATGGATTCTCTATCAAAAGTATGCGAATCTCCAAATATGATTCCTACTCCAATTCTCCTATGAGATTGCCCATCTGAAACGGCGTCAAGCAACAAAACTTCATGAAAGGAAGCTTCAATTGTAGAATTGCCCAATGAAGAGTCCTTGAAAGGTGATGAAAAAGAAATTATTAAACATTCGATTTGGTGTTGTAAACATGAGAACGACGTGTAGTCAAAGCCTGCTATGCCGGCAGGCTGAGAGCAAGCAGCATCCGCGAACAAACGAGATGGCGTTTTGAGACCTGAGTAATACCACTGAGCGTTGTCCTGATTGAGTTTATTGAGTCTTGTTGAGCTTGGCGTATAATTGCTCTCATCGCACGAAGATCTTGAGATATAGACCTGAGTGCTTCGGCCGGACAACACCAGCTCCCCTTTCGTGATGCGGGAAACCAAGGGAACCCCGGCCCACTCAATGGTGCAGGTGTTGACTTTTGTCCTATATCCTACGTATCTCTTGTTTCTGAAAGAGGTTCCAGTCGGCGATATCTTCTTCTCGACGGGACATCGTTCGATGGATCCCTCTATCGAAGCCCAAGACCATGATGGTATGTCAGAGCTCACCGGTGATTCAACCGGTTCACGAACATGCCACATAAGCCCAAATAGAAGGTCTTCTTGCCACAAACCAGCCAAAGGGGAATCTCCAGTACGAATCTGAAAGAACTCCGTCAATCCAGCCAGTGCTGGCAATCTATCACGTCGATGGGTGAGACTTCGTCTGCTGTATTCTTCGACAATCGTCCACCAGTAGTCTCGTGATATGTCTACATCCCACCATTCGACCTTTGAGGTAAGATTTCCCACGAGACCGAAGATGCGAGATTGGCGCCAAAGATTCCCGCTGCCGTGTTTCTCGTTTCCATCTGTGATGACATTGTTGACAAGCTTATTGTCCAGGAGGCCATCTTCGGAGGCTAGCCTGCTCGAGTATTGCCAGTACATTTGGTCCTGAGCAAAGTGAATAACCCGCGATGAGAGTAAGAGTTCTTGCAATACCCATGCACGTTGATTGAGAGGCGCTTCGAGAATCGACTGACGCAGTGTGGATTCTGTTGGTAGCCTGCGAACATGGATTGTGGTGTCAGGAGACTTGTTAATCCTAACGTTGAGAGAAGACAGCTGGCGTTTGAAGCAGCAGCCTTGCCTGCTATCAGCGGCGGCTGTCGCAGCGAGAGCAAGTGTTGCATTCTGATAAATCCGAATCATATTCGCCGATTCAGATTCCCAGTCTACTGCATCTCCTTGAAGTATACATAAGCTGTCAACCCAGAGATAGCGAATTCCCAGCCCTCTGGTGATGTAAATTGCATCCCTGAATGTCTTCGGGAGTGACAGTAGAGAGATATACTTCAGGTTTTGTTTCAGGGTTTCACTGTTGGTTACAAATGGTTGGTAGTTACCCCAACAATGCGACAAGACCACGTAGCTGCCATAACTGCCGTTGGGTTCTAGAAGATATGGCGCTCTCGATCCATTAGACGGACCAACATCAATCACCCTACTAGGCAGCTGGAATTTTTTTCTTGGCGGCTTGTCATGACAGGAGTAGTGGTCAACGGACGAATAGCACTCCTTGAGCCATTTTGACATTATAGGGAGTAGAGCCCCAACACTTGAAATATTGTAGTGATCCCAGACTGGCGACTCTGTCCAAATGCCTAAAATCTAGTCAGTGACAGTTACCTGAGCATCACAGGCACCTCAAAAAGATCGATTGTTGCTGTAACCATTCTCGAAGGACAACGCAGCGAAACAATGGACCAATAACTTCTAGTTTGTCAAAAGCCATTTCCACGATTTCTGCTGAACCTTGTACGGTGAAAAGAGCAGAGCTACTTACTACCCTCTTGGCAGAATGCTATCTTATGCGACACAACAGGCTATTCGACGACCGGCTGTAGTACGGAAGCTTGCAGGGACAAGTTTTCGGAAATGTGTGCCAGCCTCGCGGCAGCCCACAGAATTCCCGGTGACTCGGTATCATCCCACTGATCCAGAATAAGCTGAGCTTTGTTATTTACAGAGGATACCAAAGAAGCATTGACATGTCTGTTATTATTCCCAGTCTCAACAAATGCTCGTAAAGAACAGGCTTCAGCCTTGTGAATATATGAGGACAATGACAGAGAGGATGCGGATGTTAAGGGCGCAAAATATTCCTTTAACCGCTCCTGACAGGCATTGCACAAGGTCCTAGACATGTTCGATCTTCGCTCTTCATATGTGTTGTAATATAAACACTGAAAAAATGAATAAGATTATCACCCCAAAAAAAC
Source organism: Hyaloscypha bicolor E (assembly GCF_002865645.1). Lineage (NCBI taxonomy): Eukaryota > Fungi > Ascomycota > Leotiomycetes > Helotiales > Hyaloscyphaceae > Hyaloscypha > Hyaloscypha bicolor. The sequence goes on along the minus strand of NW_020194518.1, from coordinate 1,533,982 downwards.
GCTGCCGCACCTGCGTTCCAGATGCGGCTAGTGCATACATCCCTCACTGCCCGAGTGAAGCTTGCGCCCGATTGCAATGCCCCTTTTAATTAATTAGTATAACGATAACAAGCATTTTTCTTATGGAAGAAACTAATAGTTATAGTATAATATACAAGTAGTAGCTCCTCATTTTCTGTTTAGAGAAATACCTTATTACGGGCAAGTCTATATAACATTATTATACGGTCGGACCACTAGTTAAAATTCCTGGTCATATATTCTCACCTAAGCAGGAATACCAAAACTTCCAGCCCATGCTTCGCTCTAGCCTTCTTTTCTCCGGCCAGTAAGCTTTCTTTTATAATGAATTCCTCTTCCCGTAATTTTTATACGAGTTATATATAATATCGTTTCTTCTCTTAATTTCCTCGTAATCCTAATAGCGTGGTATATAAGACGTATCTATATTATAGGGTTTCTCTCTCTTCTTTCTTCTTTTCCTATAGCTAACTTCTTTTTAGGCTAGCCAGAGAATATACTAGCCTGCTCTTGCTAAGCTCGATCCTAATACGCCCCGGCAGACCCGTAGCGGTCTATAATAGCCAGTTACGGGCGGGGATGAGAACCTATGGCCCCGCAAGTATATTCGGCGGACTAATATATAAATTAAACGAGACCGTATTCTGGCCATAGCAAATCCTCCTGCTCCTCCTATTTCTTCTAGCCCTTCTCCTTTACTACCCGGCTTCCGTTTGCTCTTTCGGTTTTCGCTAGCCTATAATCTTGGCCTAATAAATATTTAGTACAAGAATTATAAGGCAAGGTACTAGGGATTAGAGGCAATTACAGGCATATATTAGAGATTTGAGCTCTATTATAAGAGGGGAGATATAATATTAGACGAGTTATGAGTACTACTACCCTTTTTACAGGCACTTTTTGAGAAAGATAATCTATAAGCCCGTAGCTTTTATTAGAATATAAGGATATATAACTTAGTACTTGCTTTTATATCTATAAGCTATATTAAAGATATTCGTACTAACTTTTCTTATAGTCTTTACTATTTTCAGATCTATAAGAAGCTATTTTATTACTAGAGACCTTTAGAGCCAGGCTTATAGTAAGTTCTAGTTTTTGCCTAGTTATTTTTTTATAATCCAGACTATATAACTAATCTCCGGTTATAGTACTATTCGTAACTCAATTAAACTATTATTTATAGTCTTTATAAGATACTTGCGAATTATAGTAATTCTTTTATATAGATCTATAAAATAGCCCGGAAGTAATTAGCTAGCTAAACGGGTTACTTTCGGATTTTTCTTAACTTATAAATATATCTAATTCTCTAGTCTGGGGCAGATCATTACTATAAGAACCTTCCTATAGCTATAGAGCTAATAGGAATTCTTCTAAATAAGTTTATAGACGAAAATTAATATAATATTCTTTTTATAATCTATAAGCCTAGCTATTAAGGTCCGTAACTTTACTAGATAATTATTACCTATATAATATATATACTACTTTATTATATATTTCTTTTCTTATATAATAAATATAAGTAATACTATAAAATAATCTTATAAGATACTCGTTATATCTATTAATAGTTCTGTTTAGAATAATAGCTTTTTTACTAGTTCCGTTTATATATTTGTAATTATAAGAAATTTTCTCTTTTTTAGGCTTACTAGCTCTTTTAGTAATATATTATAGATACTTTTATTACCTATAAGACTATATTCCTTAATTAGCTCCGTTTATATTAAGATAGGATTTATATAAATATATATAATAGTTTAGTAAATACCTTAATTTATAAAGATATCTTACTAGCTAATCTAAGCTATTAATTTATTTTTTCTTTTTCTTTTATAAGCGAGAATTAGTTTATATAATAGCTTTTCCAGAACTTAATAGCTATTATTTATTATTTTAGAAAGCCTATTTTTTTTATTACTTTTATAATAAACCTATAATAGCCAGAAATTATCTAGGAGTTAGGTAACTTATAATCTATAAATTAGCCAGATCTAATTACTTATATATTTTAACTCAAGGTTTATAAGCTTTTTATAGACCTAAAAAACCATATTTTTGGATAATATATAAGTTATATTTATATAATTAAATACTAAAAATAAGGGCTTTTATATTTATATTTACTTTTATTTCTATAGGTATTTAAAAAGTTTAATATACCTAAATATATAAATAAGGTTATATATACTAAGCTATTAGATCTATTATAGGATTTTATAAGTAAACTCCTGGCCTTAGTTATAGGTAATATAACCTATAGTTCATATAGGGAAAACTATATATAGGCCCTATATATAGTCTATAAAGAAGCCTATAGCCTATTAATATATTTTAAGAAGTTCCTAAAAGCTTTTATAGACTATACTATAATTAATAAAGATAGCTATCCCGAGTACTACTATTAAAATAATAGACAAATATTTATAATCCGTAAACTAGGCTTTCTAGGCTAGAAAGTTATCTATAATAATTACTAGGTTATTTTATATAACTCGTATTTCTTTTAAAAGTTCTATTTATATATTAATATTAAGGTTTATATATTTATATAAGTAATTAAATATATTTATAAGTATATATATAAAGAAGCAGACCATACTATAATTATAGTTATAGCTATAGATAATAAGATTACTCGGTATATATATATTTATTATATGAGTTTATCTAAGGCTATTTAGTAGCTATTTAAATTTTTTATATATTAGGAGTTCTTTTTTATTTAGTATTTTATAATTTATTTTAAGAGAAAATAAATAGTTTACTTTTCGAATAATATCTCTCCTATAGCTCTAGTTATAAAGACTATAAATACCTATTTAATACTAATAGCCTTTTTTAAATATAATATTATATATAAGAATAGCTAAAGATATTTATATTCCGAGTTTCTGGCCAAGTTTATATAGGTTTTAAAGACCCGGGAATAGAAATATTACTAGTAAAATAAAAGTAAGTAAATTAGTTATATATATTATTATAGCCCTATTTTAGGCAAATAATACTACTTATAGCTTTTACTTATAGTTATTTATAGCCTATAGTTTTTTATAGATCTATATTAGTTAAAGGCATCTATTATTTAATATACTAGGCTATCTATATTACCTATAGCTTAGTAGAAAATAACTAGAAGTAGTATTAGTATTTTAATAAGGCTATCCTATTTATATTTATAGGTAGTTTATAAATATTATTTTTGACTAGCCTTTACTAGTAGCTAATTATAGACCCGTTAATAATCTGGAACTAGTATAAGTACTATTTCTATAATAATTTCTAATATTAGCTTACCTATAATAGTAGTTTCCTATTTCTATTTCTTAATTCATACTATAATTATAGCCTTTTCTTACTTATATATAGGCTTATAAACTAGTAGTAATTACTTATAGATTACGGGCTCTTGTCTTTTATCTAGGATTAGACTAGTAGGTATTATTTCTTATTTATATTATATATTCTCAAGAATTAGGTATTACTTATAATTATAATATAAATCTAGTTTAATTCTAATTAGTAATTATATTTTATAAAGATTATAATAGCTATTAAATTAGATTTATAAATAGCTTACTTCTATTTATAAAGGCTAGAAATATAGGTAAGATATTCTTATATAAGGTATTTTATTATTACTTTTATAGGCAAGAATAAATAGTTCTTTATATAGTATTTATAGATATTATAGCTCTTTTATTACTAAACGAATATATATTTTACTTTTAGTTTAAAATTTTAATTAAGCTTTATAAATTATTTATAAGTTTTATTATAAAATAAAATATCTTTAGATAGATTTTCTAGTCTATAGATCTTATTATCTAGAATAAGATACTAATATAATACAAGTACTATTTTAAAGTTATTTACTAGTTTTTAGTAAATTTATAGTCTATAATAAATAATATTTTCTTTAGAGAAATATCTATAATTTTTAGTAAAAACTTTACCTAGATTCTTCTAGTTATACTATATGATTTATAAGCAGATATTATTACTATATATCTTTAATAATTATTTATTTAGCTATAGCTTAAATAGCTCTACTTATAAACTAATATATAGGTTTATAAAAGCAAGAATAGCTAGGAATTTATTTACTAGATTAGTAAATTACCTAATAATTTAGACCCTAATAAAATAGTAGTAATTCCGGACTATATAAACTAGCTAGTATTAATTACGGATCTAATTAGTTATATTTATCTTCTAGATCTTTTTTTCCGGGCTATTATAAATCCGTTAATTTTCTATAAATAATATCTCTTAATTATATTAAATATTATAGTTTTAAAGCTTAATACCTATATTTTTAGATATTTATTAGGCTAATTATAGATATACTAATTAGTAAATTCTCTAGATACGAATAAGTTTTTAGGTAATAACTTATATAAACTATTTATAAAGTAGCTATAAAGTATTAATTTCCTTTTCTTATTACTATTTTAGCTTATTCTTAAAATTAGAGCTTCGGTATTACTCTT